>NC_058130.1:650553592-650663649 GCF_016433145.1 Gracilinanus agilis
CGTCTGCACTGGTTCCCCACTCAGGTTTTCAGAGCTTTAGTTCCTGGTTGTGTCTGCCTCCACCCACGCCTCCGCCAGTGCCTGTGCGCTCTTCGCCCAGCGTCCACTCTCTGCTCCTGCTCTCAGATTTCGCTTGCGTTCTTTGGCTTATTGGGGTCCTAAATCTTGCTGCTCTCAGGAACAGGCCCCAGAGCTGCCAATGACTCGATGGGTGCCCCAAACTTACTCTATTTCTTTTTAGCTGGCTTCAGAGCTATAGATTTTGTGTGTGGAAGGGGTGGGGGTGGGGTGGTTGCTCAGCCCACGATTTAGTGAGAGCCCTTTATAGCCTGGAAATGTCTCGATTCCACGTACCTTTCATGCTGTGCCCTGTTGTGGGGTTCCTCCGTTCGTCTGGACTTGTTTTTATGTCCCCTTAAGGAGTTTTGTGTGTTTCGGTCAGGAGAGGTTAAGAGCTGCTTCTTACTCTGCCGCCATCTTAACCCAGAACCCCCAAACATGTTTTTAAAATGAAATTGATTATATTTTAAGATATAGGAAATTACTTATTATTGATTTTTGTCATTCATTAATGAAATGTCTGTGTATAGTTGATTCAATAATATATTGGAGCAAAGATAAAAAGTGACACAAAATAGTGGAAAATAAGAAAAAAGATATTACATGTAAAAAAAAAACTCTAACCTTATCTTTTAAAATAAGTTATTGCTCCTGAAATATAAGAATGGGATGATAATAACAATTTCATATAGAAGTTTTATGAGTGTTATTCACCTGTTATAAGGAGACTTGCAATCAAGGAATGCCTGTCTAACCTCTTGTGTTGTTTTGGCAGAGGGTTTAGGTAGCTATTAATTCTTTAAGAACTACACAAAAGATATTGTGAAAGTTGAAATGGCAGAACTTCCAATTCAATTCAATAAATAATTACAAAGCTACTACTATGTAGCAGACATTGTGCTAAGCACTTGGGATACAATTAATAGAAGACAGTCTTTGTCCTCAAGGAGCTTATAACCTAGAGGGGGACACAACACACAAAGGGACCTTTTACTCATATTTTGGGTACATCCTAGGTATGAGCCATGCCAAAGCTTTGTTTCAGAGCTTTGCCCATAGTTTCAAGCTTGGGTGAGGACAAAGGCAGAGAAAAATTTGTTCCCATCTATCTTGTAGAATGAATGTGGGTCCATTTGAGCCAAGATCTCTTTTGCTTTGCTTCTCTCTCCTTGCTCCATGGATTAGGTTACAAACATTTGTCAAATTGAATTTACATCCAATTGTAAAATTCTGTGATTATTGGTATGGAGTACTGTAGTTTAGGAACTGTAGGTGACTTCACTTTACAAGTCCCCTTTACAGAAGAGGAAAAGTTAACTTGAAGACCACTAAGGGCATATATACCAACTTGCTTTGGAGAAACTGTCTATGGAGTCAAAAATGTTCATTAGCAATACTGAGAGGAATCTTGTGACCTAGGCTGCAGACTATTCAATGATGCATTGACTAATGAGGACATTTGTAAGAACATTCACTGTACTATAGTTCAAACCACAAAGGAACCTCTCCAACCACAACTTCATTCTTCCTCCCCAAAAGACACTGCATTAGTGTAACCACTGCTCTGGTATAGTTTTTCCAGATGATTGGAGGACCATTGCTCAGACACTGAATTCCCTTCATTTATTCCTTTCCAATAGATCATCCACACAAACGTTGCATTCTCAACCCTTTCCTATGCCCAGAAAATAAAGTTACTAGATCTTAACCTCTGAGATTTTATATTATTTTTGTTAGGCTAGCATGTCACTCAAACCATATTGACACTCTAATTAGAGGTTAAATTATTTGAGAACACAATGAAAGCTTAATTATTACCTTAGCCCTCATTCTCTCTTGTCTTCTGATCAGTATGAGTTGTTGTCTGTTGCTTTATCATCTAGAAAATTTTGTCTTCTCATTATTAAGGTATAGAAGACACAATAAATCTAAGAAGCTCATAGTATCCAGCACCATCCAATATACATTTTAAGAGCTTGATTATTGTTAAATCTTGATGGTCACAAAGGAAATACCTGATATAAATTCTAACTCCTACTACTTATAATCCATATATATGTAAAATGTATATTTATTTATTTACATATATGTACATGTACATATGTACACCTATTTGTGTGTGCTTTCCACTTGTCATATTATTTTCTTGGAAAACTAATTATGCATTCTATCTTATTTTGTTTTTTTCTCTCACAATTGGGGCATTAAAGAATTGATATGTTCTCCATTTTTTTAAGGTTACAGAAATAGGTAATTAAGATGTACTGCATAGGTTAGACCCTAGGCAAAGCCAAAGTTAAACATTGATTTTACACTTGCTATGCTACCTGAAACCATTATCTCATACTTTCTTTTACCTTGTTAGCTTGGACCAATATTCTTTTCCTAAGGAAGTGATAGAACTTTTTTCTTTATAAAACAAAAAAATTCTATTGATATTTGTGGGTGGAAATGAACAAAATGATTGACTGACGAGGCAAGTTATTTTCCTTTTTAAGAATGAGTTCTAATATATATATGTATATATATATATATAAATGTGATGTGTCCTTGGGTAAAGAAACAACTCTTTATATTCTTATGAGTCAGCAGCAATAGTAGTATGGCTCTGGGCAGTCATATGCATTCTAATATTTAAAATGAGGAAATTGGATTTGACGTCTTCTAATACATATTTTAGCTAACATTCTACAATTTTGTAGATTAATTCAGTGCTTGTGTAAACAATACATAACTAGACTTTCAGAAGTTCTCTCTTTATGATATTTGGGCCTAGAGTGCTTTCTTTGGTAGGAGAAATTCTTGGGGCTCCCTTTCCTCTGAAATTGTCCATGTAGGTGTAGTGAAATTATGTTACTAGTTGAGGACTCTTAAGTTAGTGTCTTCTAGAGGACAGGGACTTGAAGAGGGACAAGAGCAGTATTCATAGCGGTTAGCTGAAGGGAGGGGAGAAACCAGCATTGTAGTTACATTACAGAACTCAGGAGTGCTGTTAAGATCCTGATACAGAGCAGACTAAGATTAATACCTGTATAGGAAAATGTGTCAGCAAATTCTCATATCAACTGCCAGGACTGGGAAAAAATGGAACCAAGAGGATATGTCTTTTCAAAGTATGGTGCAGGGAAGAATTCACTGAATCCTAAACTTATTCCCACTGATTTATGAATCAGTAGAATAAAGTTCCAATTTAAGAGGTAGATGCCAAGAATATTTTGAATAGTTCACATTTCCCTTTGTTTTGTAGTAAAATATATTTATTTGTCGTCTTTTTAAAATCTGTTTTTGTATTTGTATGATAATACAAATACATCAGTAGAGTATAGTAGAGTACATTGTCTAGACGTGAGTTGATTTTAGAAATTCTTTGTTTCACACTGGATAAAGGCTTAAGACAAGAGAGGTTCACTTACCAGAAGAAATGTCAGTACATGAAGGAGAAATAATTTCATCAGGATCTGGGTAGAGACTTTTTTCCACCAATCTATATCAACAATCTACGTTTTAGCACATGTCAGGATTAATATGAATTTCAAATGAGATGTTATATGTTTAAGCATTCTGTCACCTGGAAAAGTAAGTCTGCAGAAGTCTACAATGATTATTTCTGGGTAGTCCAAGAGATTAAAGTATTAGAATCAGAGGTCACCTACAGGACAATGGAGAGGTACATGGCAGATATGATCAGGCTACAATGTGTTACTAACCAAGAATTTCATCAGATCACCACCAACCACAAAATATCAAGGATTCCACCAGAGAGGTATGGGTGGGGGGAAGTGGTCTTTTTAGGTAGTGAGAGAGGAATGACAAATTGGACAATATGTATACCCAAGTGGTATTCACACAGTGTCAAGAGATCTAGATGAAAGATTCACTTTTTTTTGTGTCATCAACACCTTGGCATCTGGGAAAGCTTATTTTTAGGATACTGTTTTTAAGTTCTTAAAGTAAAACATACAAGATTATCAAGGAAACCAACTAGATTGAAATAAAGTTATTGAATCCACAGAATCCAGTTTAAGGCTAATCTAAATAATTATTTCTTACAAGTTGAGTGGCTCTCATGTAAAGAGGACAAGAAAATGCAGACAGAGTTGAATTAGATAAGAAATTTAAAAAATTATGATCCACATTGCTATAGGAAGTACCCACCTCAATGAGATTACATACCCATTGCAGTATTGAAATACCTACTGTATGTAAGTTAGTGGCTATTTTGGAATAATCAGAAGGGAACAATATACCCTGAAATTGATATATTAAATTGTAATGCTAAAATAAAATGATGTTTGTTTGGTGAGTCTTGTCTGAACATGTCTGGATCCTAACATGAAGGGGCACTGGATGATCTTTTGATTATCTGTGTAGCCATAACAGGCTAAAACTGGCTAGCCATTTTCCTGACTCTTGCTTTTTCCTAAATATTCCTTCCTGTTACATCAAGAGAGCGAAGAACACAGTTTATTCATCTGGTAGGCAATATGAACTAAACTGGTGAGAAGTTCCTTCCTCTACTCCATCTTTTACTCTAGTTATAAAAAATAGACTTGAGTCCCTGATACTGTGGCTTCTCAGAGCTCTCCTTCTTGGTTGGTTGGCTACAACCAATCCAGCCTGGAATCCTAGCTTAATTGTCATGTCTTAAACTCCTAAGTGTGGAAGGAATTTTTGCCATCACATGAAACTAAGACGGACAAATGAAAGAGAACAAAACAAATATCACAACTCATTTCTTGAAATTATAGTAAAAGAAGGAATAAATGAACCTCTCACCAATTCAGTCCATGGAATCCATGCTGTGGATGAGCTATGATATTTAACCTCTGGATGAGAAGGAAGGAATGTTTAGGAAAAAGAGTAAGCCAGAAAGGGAGTAACTATCTCAGACTGCCTGGTTTTGTAAATATGGTATGTTCTAGCTACACAGCCAGTCAAAGGATGCTATAACCACTTGTTTGACAGTCATAGGGCACCTCCATGCCATGTTTTGAGCATGCCCAGGGAAGGATTTTTACATTTGTAAGTTACTTAGCACAGTGCCTAGAATATAGTAGGCATTTAATAAATGCTTGTTCCTTTTCTGCTTTCCCAAGAATTTATTGTCTTTTTTTGTAATGGAAGACTACTGCATCATAATAAAGTGAATTGATTTTAGAAAATAACATGGAAAGACTGACATGGAATTATGAAGAATGAAGAAGTCTATTATAAAATCTAATTATGGAATCTTTTACTAGTCTTGTAGTCTTCAACAGCAAGTTTGTTGATTGGCAACTGCAGCCAAATGTGAGATTTGTGAAACCTATTAAATAGGATAAGTGATGATAACATCAGAGATCCACTGCCCAGACTTTGAGTAGATAGTATCTCATACTAACATGTTTCTCAGAGGACTTTATATTTGTGAAACTTTCCTGGATCAATTGAGCCTTCCTCCAGCTTCACAGTCCTTGGCACTTACAAAGGTAGTCTCACAATTTTGCTTCACATGTGTCTCCATGCATACTTGATTTTTATAGCTTTCCTTTTTATGAGATCATCATATTGCTTTTCTACCTTGTCCCCATTTTCCTATTAAATATTTAATCACAAAGTGATGATGCCTTTTATTTCCTTAGTGACTCACTTGTATATCATTTAATAAGTCTTATAGCTATCTCTGTTGATGTCATCCCACAAATATATAGTATGATCATGACTTATTTAAACTTTCTATGTCCCCCAGTGTCTAGTATCAGTTTCTGTACACACAGGAATTTAATTCATTAATTTGCTCATTTAGGAAACATTTGTTAAGCATCTTTCCTGATGCAACAGAAAGAATAAAAGATTTGGGGTCCTTTTCTGGCTTCAGATCAGACTTTGTCACTTGTTACCTTTAACTATGGGAAAATTTACTTTCACTGAGCCTTATATTCCTCATATATAAAATGAGGGGGTTGAGATAGATGGCTTATTTTAGGCTCTAATTCCCACACTCTATCCATTGCATCATTTTAACTTTTATCTCCCACATGTACTTAATGCACCAAAAAACACTAACTATTAATGAACTTGGTCATTCATCTATACTTGCACTATGGGCTCATCAGAATTCTGTAGGACATAATTAAAGTTCTGTCTCTTCTCTTTTGAAATTATCTCCCATATTCAAAGTTTTCCTCAGTTTTAAACCTTCTATTTCTCAGAAAACTCTTCAATCAATTGTGATCCTCATCTCATGATATGATCAGCCTGGGCCCAGTTACAATCTAATGGGAAACATAATTCTGAGAAATTTTCTTCTTGAGCTTTGCTCTTTGGGTTCCAGCATCATAGTCATGCTTATCACAATTTAATAACTCATTTCTATAACTCAGACATTTGTGAGTTCTTTTTTTGTGAGTAGAATTTAGTAGACTGTTTTTGAGAGTTTCTTGGATGCCCAGGTTCATTGCCTTCTGATTAATTAGTTGATGAAACTCTCAACTTCCTTTAGCCTGGTTTGCAGATGAAAGACATAGCACATACCCAGTCCCATATTAAAAACTTTCCAGCTTACCCTCTGTTGGCATAGCTTTTAACAATCCAGGTTATTGCAACAAAGCATTTGAGTAGGAGTTTAGGTAATGGATAGTTTTATTTATATATGTTTACATTATTCATCAAAATGAATGTAAGTGTTTGGTTGGTAGCAATACACTTAAAAAATAGAACAATATAGAAAAGAGTAACATGGCACCTGGGCAAGGATGACTTACAAAGTTATGAAATGTTCCACATATTTTAAAAAGATAAATGAACAAAATGGACCAAATCTTTTAGACCTTAAAATATATTTTTCTACTTTTTAATACTGGAACCCAGGAGTTGCTTTTTCCAGACATAGATCAAATTAAATCCTGGGGTATTTTCAATTAAGTATAAAATAAAGCCAAAACTTTAAAAAATAAGAATAATTTTCCTTTAAGGACTAAAAAAATCTATACTATGCTGTAATCTAGGGTTGTTATAAGAGATATTCACTGTTAAGGACAAGAATTCAATATTAATAAGTACTCATTGGTGCTATTAGGAAGTTCCATATTTCCTGTTTGGATAGATGTAGATAGAGTTTGATCATTGAGCATCCAGAGAAAAGGCTTTGATCTGGTCTGCAATAACTAGAGAAAGTAGCAGAGGGAAATTGACTTTTGAAGAGATGTATGGGCATCTGGGAAAGTTATGAGGATATTTATGGTAGTAATTGATCTTTTGTAAAGCCAAGATCACTAGTGCCATCAATGCTAGGGATCTCTTAGCAAGCATAATAAAGGGAATATCTGAGACTTTAGGTATGAGAGGATAGATATTGTCAAATATCAGAATGCACATTTTTTGGGCAAATAGTTGTTTTAAGGAGAGACATCTAAAGGAAACAGTACAGATAAAAGGGGAAAATCAGAACCTAAATGAAGCCTAGGTCAGAAACATTGAAGAACTAAATGGGGTGGGGAGCCATGATGGTGGAGTAAACCAAAACCAAACCCTCTCCAGAATCACCATGAGCATCCTTTGCAACAAATATTTAAATATTTCCACAGAACAAATACAGGCATAAAAGAATCAACAAGGAGACAGAGTGAAACAATTTTCAAAAAAAAAAGAAAAACCCAAAAGATAGGCAGAGAACATCTGGGGCATTGGGACGAGAGGGGAGCACAGTCAGTAAGAAATTGTAGCGAGGAATGAAGAGTAAGCCAAGAGCAAGTCATACACACCCCACCCCACCTCTGCTGTTTCAGGTTTGGAACCAAAATCAAGATAACATGAGATCCTGGGCAAATAGTGATCCAAGCCGACCCACATCCCTTGAAATTTTAAAGCTGTGGAGAAGTCTGGAAGTCCCAGTCCAGGGCAGGCCAGGATGAAGAAGGCTGACCCATGTGAGCCCAGATTGAAGCCAGAAGCCCAGTCTGGTATTGGGATGAGGACATAGTTCACAGTTTGAGGTAGCTGATAGTCCTAAGGTGGGGGGCCCAGATTTTTTTTGACTAAAGCTTAGGGTGGAGCTCCAAGACAGGGCAATTAAGGGTGTGCCAGATTAGAACAAGTACATAATGAGACCAAAACCTTTCTCCTAAGCCCAAGGCTATAATTTAGGTAGTTCCTGAACTGATCCAGATCAAAATAAGAGCAAAAGCTTATAATCAAGCCTAAGGCAAGTCTTTGAACTATCAATATCTCAAGAGTCTATTGAATCAGCAGGGGGAGGGGACTCTCAGAGCTCTCAGACCTCAGACTATCACATCATCCTCTAAGAACTGAAACTATTAAAAACCCAGAAAATAAGCTGAGAATAGTATCAAGTAAAGACTGAAATTTAAGAGGGTACCCCAGTTCCCCAGAAAACAGAAACTAACTATAATTAGATGGGGAAAATGAGCAAACAACAAAAATGCACCTAACTCTAAAGAATTTTTATGGAACCAAAGAGATGTGTGCCAACATAGAAGGGAACAGTGAAAGCAAAACAAACACACACAAAGTCCAAAAGAAAAATATGGATTGGACACAGATTCTAGAAGAGCTAAAAAAAGACTTCAAAAATCAAATAAGAGAGGCAAAGGAAAAGTGGGGAAGAGAAATGAAAGTGATGCAAAGAGAAATGGGCCAATTGAAAAAGGAGAAAAAAAACTTGACACAGGAAAATCAGTTCTTAAAAATCAGAATTGACCAACTAGAAACTAATTATTTCATGAGAAACCAAGGAACAATAAAGCAGAATCAAAGGAATGAAAAAATGGAGGAAAACATGAAATATTTTATTGAAAAAAACAACAGACCTAGAAAATGGATCTAGGAGAGACAATTTGAGATATATTGGACTACCTGAAATCAATGATCAGGAAAAAATCTTTGGACATCATATTGTAAGAAATTATCAATGAAAACTGCCCAGAGATCCTCAGACATGAAAATAAAATTTAAATGAAAAGAAATCAGAGATAACTTGCAGAAAGAAATCCCCAAATGACAACCAGGAATGTAATTGCTAAATTCAAGAGCCACCAAATAAGAAGAAAATTCTTCAAGCAGCCAGAAAGAAACAATTCAGGTATCATGGAGCTACAATCAGGATCACATAGGACCTAGTGGCCTCTACATGAAAATATCATGGAATATAATATTCAGGAAGGCAAGATACTTGGATTTATAATGCAGAATCACATATCCAGCAAAACTGAATATATTCTTTCAGGAGGAAATATGGACATTTAATTAGACAGAAGATTTCCAAGCTTTCCTGAGTAATAAGCCAGACCTAAACAAAAAATTTGAAGTCCAAACACAAGACACAATAGAAACCCAAAAAAGATAAATAAGAAAGAGAAATGTTAAGGAATTCATTACAGTCAGAATATTTATATGTCTACATGGAAAGAGGATATCTGTAATTCTCAAAAAATTATTCTTAGTAGTAGAGAAGATAGAAGGAATTTACTCATAAAGAAGGTGGGGAAGTAAGCTGATTATGATGATATGATGAATATGATAATATAATATGATATGATGTGTATATAAATATGTCAATATGAAATTATATGTATGGATATGAATGATATGTAAAAAATCAAGGGGTGAAAGAAAGGATTATGTAGAGAGAAAAGGGAAGGGAAAGATAGAATGGGGTAAATTATATAACATAAAGAGGTATGAAAATCATTATAGAGAGGATAGGATAAGAGTGGTGACAGGCAATGCTTAAACTTTACTCTCATCGTAATTGACTCAGAGAGAGAAAAACAAGTATACTCAGTAGGGTATAGAATTCTATCTTACCCTACAGAGAAGTATAAGGGGAATAAGACAAGGGAAGCAGAATTAATTGGAGAGAGGGAGAAGTGGAGGGGTGACAAAAAAGTAAAATACTTGTAAGGAGGAACAGAGTGAAAGGGAATTGAGCAGAAATCTAAATGAGATAATATGACAGAGGGCAATGCACAGTTAGCAATCATAATGCTGAATGTGAATGGGATGAACTCATAAAATGGAAATGGATAGCAGAGAGGTTTAAAAAACCAGAATCCTACTATGCATTGTTTACAAGAAACACATTTGAGGCAGGGGGACACACACAGATTAAAAATAAAAGGGTGGAACAGAATTTATTATGCATTATCTAAAGTAAAAAAAAAAAAAGCAGGAGAAGCAATCATGATACCAGACAAAGCTAAAGTAGAAATTGATCTGATTAAAAGAGATAATGAATGAAATTACATTTTGCTAAAGGGTACTATAAATAATTAAGTAATATTATATTAAACATTTATGCACCAAATGGTATAGCATCTAGATTCCTAAAGTAAAATTTAAAGGAGTTCAAGGAGGAAATAGTAAGATTGTACTAGTGGAGGATCTCAACCTTCTCCTTTCAGAAAACTTGATAAATTGAGCCAAAAAATGAATAAAAAAGGAGTAAGGGAAGTAAATGAAATGCCAGAAAAATTTTAGTTAATAGATATCTAGAGAAAACTGAATAGAGAAAAAAGGAATATACCTTCTTCTCAGCACTAGATGGTACATTTACAAAGATCTACCATGTGCTAGGGCATAGAAATGTTGCAAACAATTCAGAAAAGCAGAAATAATAAATGCCACTTTTTCAGATCATAATGCAATAAAATTATGCTTAATAAGGGCCCATGGAAAAGAAAATTTAAAATTAATTGGAAACTATATAATTGATTCTTCAAAGCTGGTGGGTCAAAAAAGAAATCATAGAAACAATTACAGACTTCATTAAAGAGAATGACAATGAGGAGACAAGATATCAAAATCTATGGGATAAAGTCAAAGCAGTACTCATAGGAAAATTTATGTCTCTGAGTGCTTATATCAACAAAATTGAGAAGGAATTAATGAATTGGTCTTGCAACTTAAAAAATTAGGAAAAGAACAAATTTAAAACCCCCAGATAAAAACTAAATTGGAAATCCTAAAAATTAAAGAAGAGATTAATAAAATTGAAAGTAATAGAACTATTTAACTAATAAATAAGACTTGGAGTTGGTACTTTAAAAAAAAACAAAATAGATAAAATACTGGCTAATCTAATAACAAAAGAAGAGAATCAAATTAATATTATCAAAGATGAAAAGGATGAACTAACTTTTAATGAAGAGGAAATTAAGGTAATTATTAAGAACAATTTTGCTCAATTATATGGCAATAAATATGAAAATCTAAGTGAAATGGTTGAATATTTACAAAAAATATAAAATGTGTAGATTAAAAAAAGAGGAAAAATAATATTTAAATAAATCCATCTCAGGAAAAGAAATTGAATACGTCATCAAGGAACTTTGTAAGAGAAATCCCCAGGGTTTTCACAGAATGATTCACAAGTGAATTATATCAAATACTTAAAGAACAACTAATCCCAATATGATACAAATTATTTGGCAAAATAAGCAAAGAAAGAGTCTAACAAATTCTTTTTATGACACAAATATGGTATTGCTTCCAAAGCCAGGAAGACCAAAAACAGAGAAAGAAAACTATAGACCATTCTCCTTAATGAACATAGATACAAAAAATCTTAAATAAAATGCTAGCAAAAAGACTACACCAAGTTATCAAAAGGTTTACTCACTATGACCCGGTAGGATTTATACCTGGAATGCAGGGATGATTAACTATTAGGAAAATCATGCACATAATTGACCATATCAATAAGCAAACCAACAGAAATCACATAATTATCTCAATGGATGCAGAAAAACTTTTGATAAAATATAATACCCATTCCTACTGAAAACACTAGAAAGCATAAGAATAGAAGGGTAGTTCCTCAAAATAATAAACACTATATATTTAAAACCATCAGCAAGGATTATCTGCAATGGGGACAAGTTAGAAGTCTTCCCAGTAAGATCAGGAGTAAGGCAAGGATGCCCATTATCATCTCTATTGTTTACTAGAAATGCTAACAGTAACAATTAGAGAAGAAAAATAAAGTGAAGGGATTAAAGTAGGCAATTAGTAAACTAAACTATCACTCTTTTCAGATGACATGATGGTATACTTAAAGAATCCCTATAAAATTAATTAAAAGGCTAGTGGGAATAATTAAGAACTTTAGCAAAATTACAGAGTACAAGATATACCCACATAAATCATCAGCATTTCTATGTATTTCCAACAAAACTCAGAGGCAGGAGTTAGAAAGAGAAACTCCATTTAAAATCACTCTAGACAATATAAAATATTTAGGAATCTATTTGCCAAGACAAACACAGGAATTATATGAATTCAACTACAAAACACTTTTCATACAATTAAAATTGGATCTAAATAATTGGAAAAATATTAATTGCTCCTGGTAGGATGAGCTAATATAATAAAAATGACAATCCTAACCAAATTAGTCTACTTATTCAGTGCCATACCTATCAAACTACCAAAAAACTTTTTTATAGAATTTGAAAAAAATTATAACAAGATTCATTTGGAAGAACAAAAGATCAAGAATATCAAGAGAACTAATGAAAAAAAATGTGAAGGATAAGGACCTAGTGATACCAGATCTCAAACTATACTATAAAGCAGTAGTCATCAAAACAATATGGTATTGGCTAAGAGACAGAAGGATGGATCAATGGAATTGACTAGTGCAGTGATGGGCAAACTACGGCCCATGGGCCAGATGTAGCCCCCTGAAATGCTTTATCTGGCTAGGGGACATTATTCCTAATCTGACAAATATAATGAGTAGGATACAATACAATGAAACTTTGAAAGAGTTGTCTTAGAAACAGACTGACAAATGAGCATTTCCTTTCCTTTGGCCTCCACTTTAAAAAGTTTACCCATCACTGGACTAGGGGTTAGAGACCTTAGGAAGCTAGGGTCCCAACTTTTGGAACAAGAACTCACTATTTGACAAATATTTCTGGGAAAGGTGGCAACTAGGTGACTCAATGGATTGAGAGGCAGGCCCAAAGATGGGATGTCCTGGGTTTGAATCTGGCCTTAGATACTTCCTAGTTGTGTGACACTGGGCAAATCACTTAATCCCCATTGCCTAGCCTTTGCCATTCTTCTGCCTTGGAACAAATACGTGGTATTGGTTCTAAGACAGAAGGTAATGATTAAAAAAAATCTGATGGGAAAATTGGAAAACAGTATGGGAAAAATCAGGTTTAAATCAACATGTCACACACTATAGCAAGATAAATTCAAATTGAGCAAATGACTTAAATATAAAGAATAAAATCATAAATAAATTAGGTGAGTGTAGAATAGTATACCTGTCAGATCTGGGAAAGAAAGGAATTTAAGACCAAGCTAGAGATAGAGAACATTAGAAAATATAAAGTGAATGATTTTGATTACATCAAATTACAAAGGTTTTGTACAAACAAAACCAATTCAGCCAAAATTAGAAGGAAAGCAAAAACTGGGAAAAATTTTTATAACAAAACTCTTTGACAAAGGTTTAATTTCCCAAATATAATAATAATAAGTCAATTTTACAAAAAAATCAAGCCATTCCCAAATCAAGAAATGGTCAATTGATATAAATGGGAATTTTTCAGATGAAGAAATAAAAATGATCAATAAACACATGAAAAAGTGTTTTAAATCTCTCTTGATTAGAGAAATGTAAATCAAAACAAGGCTGAGATACCACCTTACAACTGGCAGATTGGCCAATATGGCAACAAAGGAAAGTAATACATTTTGGAGGGGATGTGGCAAAATTAAGACACTAATACATAGCTAGTAGAGTTGTGAATTAATCCAACCATTCTTGAGGGCAATTTGGAACTATACACAAAGGGCTTTAAAAGACTGCCTGCCTTTTGATGCATCCATACCACTGCTGTATTTGTACCCCAAAGAGATAATAAGGAAAAAGACTTGTACAAAAATATTCATAAGCCACACTCTTTGTGGTGGCAAAAACATTGGAAAATGAGGGGATGTTCATCGATTGGGGAATGGCCGAACAAATTATGTTATCTAATGGTGATGGAATATTATTGTGCTGATGAACTGGAGGATTTCTATGTGAACTGGAATGACCTCCTGGAATTGATTCAGAGTGAAAGGAGCAGAACCAGGAGAACAAGATACATTATGGCATAATTAAATATAATGGACTTTTCTACTAGCAGCAAAGCAATGATCCAGGATGATCCAGAGGAACTTATGAGAAATAACACTATCCACATCCAGAGAAATAACTGTGGAAGCAGAAATGCAGAAGAAAAACATATGATCGATCAGGAGGTTCAGTGGGGATATGATTATGGGTTTGATGTTAAAAGATAACTCAATTACAAATATGAATAACAGGTTTTGAACAATGATACATGTATAACCCAGTGGAATTACTTGTCAGTTCAGGAAGAGGGGTGGGAAAAATCATGAATCATGTAACCATGGAAAATATTCTAAATAAATAAATTAATTTTAAAAATAATTTTGATCTGACTTGGAACTCAGAACCCAGACTATAATATCTGCAAAGTCTGTACATTCACTATTATATTTCCAAAGGAAAATATACTTGATCCTCAGCATTCATATGTTTAACTTTTATGACTTCGAGCACTCACAGTGATACATTTTCATTTTCACATTGAAAATCCTGCACATTAATGGTTACATTTAGTAGAGAAAAAAATGAGAGAAATTATGCTTATAAGTTTATGTAGTGGCTAGCATCCTACCAGGTGATTCAGTGTAACCTCTCCCAGGCTCACTGGCCCCTCATCAGTCTTGATGTCTTCTGACAGCAGTGACTTAAAGGTCCAGTAACCTCTCCTTTGGTTTTTAGAGGGCAGCCAAAGTCAAGAGTTCTACAGTTGTATTGCACACCACCATCTGACAGAGTGGAGGATAATATTTAAATTTAAAAAATATTTTAGTATTAAGAATTTTATTTTTTGTACAATATTTATAGTACCATAGATTTCACATGTTATAAAAAGTGAATATTATCTGAAATAGTTTTTTACTGAAATATTAGCACAAAAGACCACAGAATTCTAGGGAATTATTGGTGAGAGAATATTTTGAATGTTATCAGTTTTATTTTGTATCATGAATTTTATGGGTTATTTAATGGTTACTGTGTTAGGAAAATGAATTTTATTAGAACTAATGTTTTGTTATAAAGAATTGTGTGATAAAAAGTATATTTTCAGCAATCTTTAACAAAACATTATACTTTTTGGTAGTTGTGGGACCCACTTCACCATTTCCAATAGATTCAATATATTTGCATTTGTATTTTTCACTTTTGTGTTATTCTAATAATATTATCCCTTAGAAAGTTGAATATTGATTGTATCTGAGAATTGTGATGTGATTTAAGTTATGGTTAGCCATTGATACTGGATAATATTCAATGCATTAAAAATGACAGTTACAAACTAGTGGAAATGCGCATCGGCCAAGGATGGGGGGTGGGGTGCGGGGGGCGGGGTTGAAGGGGAAAGGTGGAGCATGAATCATGTAACCATGTTAAAAATGAATATTAATAAATGTTAAAAAAAATGACAGTTACAATTTTAATGGCAAAAACACTGTTATTTTAATCTACTGCTTGATTATTTTTGAACTACAAGGAAGTCTTTCTTCATTTTTGTCCATAAAGGAAGTTGAGCTTTATGAATATTCATTATCTGGGATTAAGAAATATGTAGTCCATTTACACTTACTCCAAGTGTGGTCTATTGGAATGTTATGCAGGAAAATAATACAGGAGAGACTTTCTTTGGGATTATTCCATCACAAAATACATCAACATTCCTCTTTTCAGTATTTTCCTTCTGCTAGTTTTCTTGATCACATACATATAAAATATTCTTTCCCCATACAATTTCTGTTTCTTGTAACTTTCCACCTCCCTTTCCCTCTCTTTGATTCCTTAATTCTGACAACAATCTGGAGCAGGCTCTTTCCTCATGTTTGGTTTCTAGGTCTGCAAACTTAGCCCTTGAGTCATATAGTTTCTGAAGCCTTCACTTTCTGTCTTGGACGTTAACAGTAATCAGGCATTCCCTCAAGACTTTCTTGGCTATATCCCAAAAATACCTAAGTTTTTACTTTGTTATTAGTTTGAGGGAATTCCAGTCAAGCTAGCAAAAGTCTCTTAATTATGGCTGGCCACCCAACTGAGAATAACCACAGAGAACTCAAGTTTGGCAAGGTAGCATCTCTGGCTACAATCTGTAGCCATTTGTCACAACATAGATTTGCAGCATTAACATTCCAAAATCACACCCCAATTTTTAATCCCTTGGGTTTGTTTCTTAAGAGCAACAGTTTGTGCTACTGACACCTTTCTGTCATACCTGATGGGAAATCTATGAAATCCTGGGAACAAAGGAAAATAAAAAATCATTAAAATTAAAGGAAAATGATAAAGGCCATTCTCCATGTTCTACTTTATGGAACAGATATTTTAATAAATATTTTACAGTTTTAAATCTAGGAAACCCAAGAAATAGCTGGCAGATAAATAATGTCCATGAATCACTTTATTTAGTTTTCAGTGTGTCTGCCATCTGAATATTCACTTTTAAAAATTACTAATAATTAATTTGCTTGGACATTTGTGAGTTATGGTTATTATTATAGCAAAACTGATAACAAACTAATCAAAGGAATTCATTAACATCATTACCTATTGGGCACCAAGTTATCAATTGGGTTTTCTAGCTTTTAAACAAAATACAACCCTTGGTAATGTGGTATTTTTTTCACATATGTAAGAAGGGGCTTCCCAAAAGACTTTGGAAAAAATATAAAATTCTGGAAGGGCTAAAAGACAGAGACATTAAAATATAAAGAAGCTCTTCAGATGCAAAATAGACATTCTTCTCTCTAGAAAGGCTGTGAGGTTTAAAGAGCTCAATTGCATTTGTACTTGTCTTAGACTGAATTCATAATTTCCCCCCTAACCATTCATCTGCATAATACACCCAGTGGATTATAAAAAGTGGAACTGATTGAATCAAAATTGATTAGAAGGACAAGGAAAATTAGTTTTCATATGTATGCATATTGGAAGAGGTCATGACCCAAAAATGTGCTAAGAGAAGATCCTAAATGATGAAATATATCATTTTGATGATATAGAAATTTAGTTTTCTACAAACAAATCTAATGCTAATAAAGTTAGAAGTAAAAGAGGCAACTGGGAGGGGGGATCTGATAAAGGATTCATATCCAAGATATATAAGAAAATGATTCAAAATTTTAAAATTAAGTGCCACTCTCTAATAGATCACAGGATATGAATAAGTAGTTTTCAAAGTAGGAAAACTAAGCTATTATTATCATATAAAAATGCTTTAGATCATTAATAATTAGAGAAATGCAATTAAAGTAACTGAATTTCCACCTCATACACATAAGATTGGCAAAGATGACAAAAGAAAAAAATTTCAATCATTGGAGTAGCTTTGAGAAAACTGTCATACAAGTGTGCTATTGGTGGTATTTTGAACTAGTCCAACTATTCTAGGAAGCAATTTGGTATTATGATCAAAACTTTAATAAAGTTAAACTGCTGGGAAAATTGGAAAACAATATGGGAGAGATTAAGTTTAGATCAACATCTCACGCCATACACCAAGATAAATTCAGAATGGGTAAAAGATTTAAATATAAAGAAGGAAACTGTAAGTAAATTAGGTGAACACAGAAAAGTATACTTGTCAGATCTCTGGGAAAGGAAAGATTTTAAAACCAAACAAGAGTTAGAGAAAATTACAAAATGTAAAATAAATAATTTTGATTATATTAAATTAAAAAGGTTTTGTACAAAGAAAAACAATGCAACCAAAATCAGAAGGGAAACAACAAACTGGAAAAAATCTTTATAATAAAAAATTCTGACAGAGGTCTAATTACTCAAATATACAAAGCTAAATCAATTGTATAAAAAAATCAAGCCACTCCCCAATTAATAAATGGGCAAGGGACATGAATAGGCAATTTTCAGATAAAGAAATCAAAAGTCTCAATAAACACATGAGAAAGTGTTCTAAATCTCTAATAATTAAAGAAATGCAAATCAAAACAACTCTGAGATACCACCTCACACCTAGCAGAATGGCTAAAATAATAGCAGGGGAGAGTAATGAATGTTGGAGGGGATGTGGCAAAATTGGGACATTAATGCACTGCTGGTGGAGTTGTGAACTGATCCAACCATTCTGGATGGCAATTTCAAACTATGCACAAAGAGTGATAAAAGAATGCCTGCCCTTTGATCCAGCCATACCATTGCTGGGATTGTACCCCAAAGTGATCATAGATAAAAAGACTTGCACAAAAATATTTATAGCTGCGCTCTTTGTGGTGGCAAAAAACTGGAAAGCAAGGGTATGCCCTTCAATTGGGGAATGGCTGAATAAATTGTGGTATATGTTGGTGATGGAATACTATTGTGCTCAAAGTAATAATAAACTGGAGGAATTCCATGTAAACTGGAAAGACCTCCAGGAATTATGCAGAGTGAAAGGAGCAGAGGCAGAAGAACATTGTACACAGAGACTGATATACTGTGGTAAAATGGAATGTAGTGGATGTCTGTACTAGCAGCAATGCAATGACCCAAGACAATTCTGAGGGATTTATGGAAAGGAACACTACCCACATTCAGAGGAAGAACTACAGGAGTAGAAACACAGAAGAAAAACAACTGCTTGGACACTTGGGTTGATGAGGACAGGATTGGGGATGTAGACTTGAAAAGCCCACACCCATGTAACTATCAATACTGTGTTAAATAAGTCTTGACTGACCACACATAATAAAACCAGTGGAAATGCAAATTGACTACAGCGGAGGGGGGCGGGCGATTAAGGGGGTGAAGGGGAAAGTAAAAACATGACTCATGTAACCATGGAAAATTTTTCTAAAAATAAAAAATTATTAAAAAAAATGTTCTTACTGTCTGAACCATCAATACAATAGGCCTATTTTCCAAAGAAATCAAAGAAAGGGGAAAAAGAACACACATACAAAAACATTTGTAGTAGCTCTTTTCGTAATGGAAAAGAATTGGAAACATAGGAGATACAAATAACTTGGGAAATGGCTGAACAAATTATAGTATATGAATGGAACAGAATGTTACTGTGTCATAAAAAATGATGAAAGAGACAATTTTGTAGAAATTTAGAAAGACTTGTATGAGTTGATTTACAGAAAACTCAGAAAACAATTGCAGGGAGCAATTGCCCAGCCCAATCTACTAAAAACTGAGCCTGGAGAGAATCCAACACAGCTACCAAGTATCCTACATGATTTAGCCTAATGATATATTAGCCCAATCATCAGAGAGAATGGCTTTGGTCTTGCTGCTGTTCCTTCTGAAATGTAATCCATCTCTAGGCTTTGGGCATTTTCACTAGCTGTTCCCCATGCCTGGAATACTCATTCCTCATCTCTACCTACTGGCTTTCCTGGCATCATTTAAGTTTTAGCTAACACCGAAATGACATCCTGCCTTCTACAAGAATTTCTGATATCTTTTAATGCTAGTGCTTTCACTATATTGATTATTTCCAATTTATTCTTATATACAAGAATATAGCTTGTTTATACATAGTTGTCTTCAAGTTGTTCCCCCCTCAGTTTATGAATCTTTAATAATAGGGACTGTCTATTGCCTTTTTTTATTTTGGTATCCCTAGCACTTGTATGTGTATGCTCATATATATTCACACATGCACACACACATATGCATTGCTTACTTCGCCAGTATTTAAGAAATATTTGTGGACTGACTAAATAACACCTTATGAGAAATAATCCCAGTTAACCAGTGTAACAACTCCATCCCTCACCAAACCCAGGCCCCATAGCAATGTCCTGAGGACCCTCTAGAAAAAGAAAACAAAATCACTAAGTCTTGCATTCTGGAGTTGTCTTGGCCACGTGTGTTCCCTATTGTGGGATCCATATTGCTGAGAGGGGTTTAAGCTGCAGCACAGAATTCCATAGTGCTCCCCGGAACTCTAAGAGAAGGGACAGTTAAAGGCAGTTGGAGTCCTGGTATAAAAAGCCAGGACACCTGGCTTGCAGAGTCCTGTGTCTTGGGTCTTGGGTCTTGGGTCCTGGTCCTGATCCTGTTCCTGACTCTTTGCTCTTGGATCTGAGCAGAGGGACAATCTGGGTGGCTCTGAGCTGAGCCATTCAGTCACTGGCAGCCAAAGCTGTTTTACTTTTGTTAGACCTTCAAACAATACCACAGTTTATCTTAGTTTAGCTATCTAGTTTTATAAGAAGATTATTCATAGGGTTAGAGAGCAGATCAGCCATTCAAGATACATTTCTCCCTTTGGGGGGAGGGGTGCTTTTGACATAATTGTTTAGGTAGTTTTTTCCTTACCTATCTATCCTAAACCATTTCCCCCTTCCCATTCCCAGATATCATTAAAACCTTATCAACTAAGAACAGTGTCTGGATACAGATATTTTGGGGATATACTCACAACCTCCATAAGCCAAGTTCCTCCTACTTGTGGCTCTAAAATTTATCCTAACCTCTGATCCAGCTTCTAAGGCTTCAAGCTTCATATATTCTATCCTGTGGGGAAATAATTCAGAGAAAGATATCATCATAAGGAGTTTAGCCTTTCCCCACTTACCATTTTGGCCCAGAAGTTATCAAGCCAGATTGTCCATCATTACCAAACTGTTAACTGACTTTCCAACTGCTTAGTGGGAGGGGGGAGGTGAAGGAGCACTTCCACAAGCTCCTGCCCCTCCCATTCGGTCAAGCCTGTCAGTGTGTGTGTGTGTCTTTCCAAAGACTAGGGATTAGGGAGACTTCAGTATCATTGACCCCTGTCATCTTACAGTTTCCCTAATCCAACACTATGCATATTCTCCATTACCAGTTTATTCTCATTATTTTCCTCCTCAATCACTTTTTTATATCTGTGTGGAGAATGCATATTTAGTGTTGGGGCACATGCTATTGAATACATGCCTCCTCAATCACTTTTTTATATCTGTGTGGAGAATGCATATTTAGTGTTGGGGCGCATGCTATTGAATAAATGCCTTTGCTAAAGATCTGAATTTCCTGGCTCATTTTTAAGGCAAAGTGCACTGTTAGGGGCTCTCATAAGCTAGTTTCTGAAGTATAATCACAAATATGGGTTGCCTCTATATTCCTGAAAGTGGTTATAGCCACCTCTTTGGGGACCCAACCTGTCATTGCCAGTGCAAGTTGTATGAGTGAATCTCAAGGTGGAGGGTATTAACACATAACAAAACACATGAACAAAAATTACACTGGATGTAGAGAAATGGATAGTTTGCTAACTATATCATTTGCTGCAATATCCATATAGATTGAGTATTTGAGTTAATAAATTGTATATCATTGCAATGTTTACATAATGCTTTCACCACAACAACTATGTGAGTTAGGCATTATACTAGCACATATCTTTATTACATTACTTAATTACAAAGACAGAAAGGATCTTCAGCTGGTTTTTATACCTTTCTGAAGCTTCCAAATTGAGCTCTGTTCATTTATTCATCTCACAAATATTTGAATATCTACTATGTGCACAATACTATTCCATGCATTGTGGAAAAGAAAAATAAATTTAAGAAAAGGTTGCTGACTCCTAGTAACTTATAATTCACATGACATAAAAATTAAATAATAATTGAAAAGGTAGATAAGCAGTGCTAAACAATTATCAAGACATAAGGGAGCATATGACTAGGTGGCAAATGAGATATGTAAATTATAAATTATCTAAACCCACAAATATTTATAGATAGCTTACTATTTGCAATACTGCAATATGGAAGATATTAAGGATGCATCTCTGGGAAATTATAATTTAGTGGGGAAGAAGCATGTTGACTGAGATGAAATAAGTGAAAAGCACCAAATGAGGATATTCAAATAATAAATTTAAATGAACTTCCAAGGAGGGAAAAGTCACTTCTGATTGAGGTTATCATCAAAAACTCCCTAATCAAGGAAAACTGTATTAACCAATTCTGAATTAAATGGGAGCAATATTTCATCATTCCTGCATGTTCTATATCTTTTATGTCTCCAGAAAATGAACAAATGGTAAGAAATTATGGCAGCTATATGGCACAGTTATTAGAGTGATGGGCTTGAGGTTGGGAAGATTTGAGTTCAAAACCAGCCTCAGATACTTAATAATTGTGTGTTCCTAACCAAATCACTAAATCTTGTTCTACTTTGGTTTCTCCAACTATAAAAAGGGAATAGTGATAGTACTTACCTCTCAAGGTTGTTAAGTGGATCATAGGAGATAATATTTGTAAGTGCTCAGCACAATGTCTAGCACATGTAGGTGCTTATTAAAACGATACTTTATTCCCTTACAATATCCCAAAATTGCCCTTTGTCAAACTTTGCATTATTGTAATACCATCAGAAGGCTATTATATCACTCTAAGATCCTTGACCTCTAAAATCCCTTCCAACTTAAAAAACAAAACAAAACATTGACTGTATAGTTCTTAGAGTTTATTGCCTTTGGCTAGCATTAAAATTCAGTCTACATTTCTTTATGCAGATATCTATCTATCTATCTATCTATCTATCTATCTATCTATCTATCTATGAACCAAAGCAGTAAGAGTCCTCAGGATTGTTTATTGTCTTGCTCTATTCCCAGCTCAGCACAATTCATCTTTTTGGAATTCTGTGAGAGGACATTCTATCTTTTGTTAATGGACTTAGCTGACCACAATTATGTTATTTTGCCAAAGTCTATAGAAAATTTTCAGGGAAAAGCAGAAGGAAGCTTAAGGGGCATGGCTAGAGTCAAATGAAATCAATTTGAAACAAGAGGACAAAGAAAATTTATCTGAGTAGTAAAAGAAATTTCACAAGTATTTTGAAAAGCACAACTACTTTTTTAGTCTTGTTTTCTACAAATGTCAATTTTAAGTGACATAAATAGTAGGAAAATTATTTGATTCAGGAAAATATGGAGGAAGGCGCAACCCTAGTGTATAAATGAATTAATAAGCAAACACTTTCAATGTGCCAAACACGACTAAAATAAGTGCAAAGAAACAATCACTTCTAATCAATGAGCTTACCTTCTAATAAGGTTCAATTCTTCTTTTGTGTATACTTTAACCCTTCTTCCAAGAAAACTCAATATTAAGTGAAATTAAGAATACTTCAGACCATCAGGAAAAAAGCAAGGGAAAACATAGAAGAAGGATTCCTGAGCTTAATTGAGTCGTTAAATGGTCCTTGAATACAAGAAATATATCATTTTTGTCTTTGTATTTCAAGTACGGAAAGTATATGGCATGGAGGAAGTACTTAAGTGTTTATTGAATGAATGAGACTTGGACTCTAATCTTTTGGACATATAGTTTATTAACAAATATTAAGCATTACACTTCCTGTAAATGAGGGGATGAACATAAAAGGCAGAAGTACACGCACACATTTTTGGGCATGGCCAATGAATTAGTTTGCAGGTTTATGGTGAAACTTTCGTTTTTCATTTTTGTTCTTTTCATAATTTTATTGTTAATCAGCAACAAAGGAATTAGAAGTACTGGTTATAAATGCATATAAAAATAAAATAATCAGTGGATTATTTTAAAAATAAAGAGAGAAAGCTGAACTGGCTGTCCTGTAAGGTCTCTTTTAGCCCTTTGCTTCTGTACTCAAATTACTCTGCCTAAAGACCACACGAAGCATTATTGTTGTTTAAAAATTTTCTTTATTTTTAAAAGATCTGTGATAGAGGACTAAATTGAGTCATTTTCTATCTGAATCCTATATAATTGAAAATGAAATTTTGTTTTAGATAGTTCCAAATTATTGGATAACAAAATACTAGTATTTTTTAAAGCCCTACTTGCCTACAGTTTTCAGTGAATTAACTGTGCATTTTTAAATCCCTAATGTCTAGGATATTTTTCCAGGAACTATCCTCATCAAAGGAGAAAGTCTGAAATTGGTCTCAGAATCAATTTTAAAAAAAAGAAGAGCATTTCCATTGGGGCCTTTTTAAACAACTCACTACTTAATAATAGCAATAGACTGCCTTTTTAGAGTATTCCTTTGAGGATATTAAAATCTTAACATGTTTTACAGACAATTCAAATAAGCATCTCGATTTTATGAGTTCGAGAAATGTTGAGTAAGCTCAGGTTATGGGGTGAATTACTGGCACTGCCCAAAGTACATCCCAAGATTCTAATTCCAATGTCTACATGCCCAAGTGAAATCTTCAATTAGCAAGTTTAACAGTCTCTCATTCCCATATGGGGTTCCCATAAGAGGAAGAAGAATGTGGTGAGAGATGATGAAGAAGGTAAAAAAAAGTTAAGACACAAACAACCTAAGAATTTGAAGGGCCCTCAGAGGTCAGACTAACCCACATAAGAATAACAATCCCTTTTATATAGTAGGCTAAACAATGGTCATCTAGCCTCTGATTGTAGACCTCCAAAAGTAGAACACACAACCTCTGGAGGAAGTCAATTCCTTTCCTATATTACTCTAATTGTTAGAAAGGTTTTTTTTTCTTTTCATTAATATAAAACTGCCTCTCTATAACTTCCCCTGAGCACTTGGAAAATTGAATAATTAGATCATACTATAGAAGTTAGGACTAGAGATATGGATTTGGGAAATATAAGCATAGAAGTTTGAAATTGTGAATATGGAAAACTTCTATGTGATAGATATTCCTATTCCTAGTTCTGTACTCTTAGAACAACCAGACCCAATTTAATATATTTTCTGCATAATAGTCTTTCAAATAGATGATCAAATACAGAGCATGTGTCATTAGCATCACCAGCCTTTTTTTGTTAGGGAGGTAGCTTGTTGTAGTAGAAAGAACTCTGGAGCAATTGCCAGAAAACAGCTATATATCTCTGTCAACTTGCTAGTTATTTACGGTAGAGAAATCCCAGTTTATCTGAATATGTTTCCTCATCTTTAAAATGAGAATAATTGGGGGCAGCTAGGTGGTTCAGTGGATTGAGAGTCAGGTTTAGAGATGGGAGGTCCTAGGTTCAAATCTAGCCTCAGACACTTCCTAGCTGTGTGACCCTGGTCAAGTCACTTAACCTCCATTGCCTACACCTTACTGTTCTTCTGCCTTAGAACCTTAGAACAAAGTATTGGTTCTAAGGTGGAAGGTAAGGGTTTAAAAATAAATATATAAAATGAGGATAGTTATATGTACCTTTCCAACTCTTCAAAACTATTATGAAGATAAAATGAGAAAATGTATGAAAATATTTTATGAATTATAAAACGAGACAAAATAAAACATTTTAGTGATAATTTGCTGAAATATTATTTTTATAGCCTCATCTAGATATTTGAGGGTTTTCCTGGCCCAGTAAGTAGTATATAATATAAATGTAGAAGATCTATCCAATAGCACATGCCTGAAATTCACATAATTAAAGTCATATAACTATGATTCACATTTGAAGTATAGAATTCATGCTATTGACCATCTTTTAATGTAGAATGTATTTGTATTATATTCAGTTAGAGGTCTAATCACTTTGTTATATTCAGGATGGATTATGAGGAGGATAATGGAATAACGGAGACATTTGGGAGGAAGTTGTAACAATTCATGTAAGAAGTAATGATGGGGCTAAACGTTGGTGATGGCAATGAGAATAGGGATAAAGAGATGGGTATAAGACATTGGAAAGTAAGAATGGAGATTTGGTACCTGACAAGGAATGAGGATGAAGTGAAGAAATTAGTAAAATATATTGAATTTCTACACTTAGGGGCCGGAGAAATTATGGTAACTTTGTTAGAGACAAAGAAAATGAAAGAGAGAGAATTTGGGGGAAAGCTGATAAGGCTTTGTTTTTACCATGTTAAATGTGACATGATGAGGTACATATGAATGAAAATGTCCACTAAGCACTTGAAAAATAGATTTTCTATAGGAGAGAAATTTGTACTAGAGATATGGATTTGGAAGACATAAGCATAGAAATCTGAAGCTAGAATATCTATTACTTCTTTGCAATAGATATTATAAATAGAAAATAAATGAAGAAGAAGGGGGGAGAAAGACTGATGAAGTATCATCAAAGCTGAGATAGTATGGTCAATAGACTTGTGTTCAAAAGAAGTCAAGAAAAATGAGGACAGAAAAAACACCATGAAATTTGGCATAAAGGAATGAATAAATGGGTGGTAAAGTATTTATTACTGACTATATGATATATACTCTACTAAGTACTAGAGATACAAATCAAAAAGTAAGATGATCCTTTCTCTCATGGTGCTTACATTCTAATTAGGAGAGACTACCCTAAAGGATGGTTCATATGCAGGATATACATAAAGGTCTGGTGGTTCTTAGGGTGTAGTAGTAGATCAGAGGTCAAAAATGTCTAGGACTTGGGCAAGTGTAAGAGAAGGGCATCTGGTAATGCCCATTGGACTAGATTGTAATCAGTAACTTACAAGTGTTAAAAAAGAAAAGAAAAATTAGAATATATATATATATATATATATCTTTATCTTTCTTGATCTTGGAGTATCTTTTGAGAATAGATTGTATATAGATGGATCTCAGAGATAACATAAATGAAGGAGGGATTATATGCTCAGGCCTAAACTGGCTACAGTTGGTAAGGGAGAAAGCCCACTCTCCTTTCACAGTTGTTGTTGGTAAAGTCTATGCCTCTCCTCCCTGACAAGTTTGGTTGACTGAGCTTGTCAGTTCTTCCCTTCTAACAGTTTGCCCAGGCTGGGAACCCCTGAGAAGCTGTGTGGATGGTTAGCCTCTCTTGGATCCAACCTGAGGTTGGATTAGTTGTTGGTAAGGGCTATTAATTAGCTATTGGAAATGTTGTAATCTGACTGGGTATTAATCTCCCCTTCCCAAGGGCTTTGGTATAATAACCACTCAGGAAATGTACTTGTTGATAAACACTATATTCAATCTATTGATGGTGTAAGGAGATAATTATTGATGGGGTAAGGAGGTAAGGTAGGATTGAGGATTCAGGAACCCTATTGCTAATTTATTGGCTATTAATCTGAGTTGTTGATCAAGGTCTGGAGATTACTAGGCTGTAGACACTTGCGGTTCTTCACCCTCTCTCTAACTCTGACCTGACTTGGCCACAGCCAAGCCAGCGATTACAGAAGGTTATTTGATGATGTTGATAGAAGAATAAGTAAACTCTCTCAGCTCTAATATCAATGATGTTGATTGATTACTAGCACTCTCAGAAGGATAACAGATCACAGGCTTCAAGTCTACCCTTTCACCCTTCACCTCCCACCTTCCCAAGCCCCTGCTCCAATCTGAGCTCTCCTATTCCAATCTGAGCTCCCTTGTGTTGTCACTTGGGGGCATTTATAGGTCTGGGGCCAACTTCTTTTTGTCCTTGGCTCACGGCACCTGGGGACATTCCAAGATTCTCAACTGGCCAGCCCTGTCATTTAAAGTGGCATCCATCTTGTCCTAGATAATGATTTTAACACAAGACATAATTTAAGGAAAGCAATGGGGATATGAACCATATTATAAGAAGTTAGGAGTGAATGAGATGAAGAAAGATTGCAAATACTGAGTATAGTTGGTCCATAAGAGAAAGTTAGAACTAGTATGGTAGTTAGAAGACACAGCAAAATCACATACAAAGTATTTTTTCAAAGATAGATGTACCAGTCATAGTTTAAAACCTTAGTGGTAAGACCCATTTAAATAGTAATGATGCATGATTTTGGAGAGAAAGTAGATAAAAGTTAGAACAAGATTCTTTGAGATCTTGAGCAGGAGATTAGAAGTCAGGAGGGAACAGATTCTAGAACACATGTAGGGACTTGCCCAGAAGTGTTATAAATCTGACAAAAAGTTTTAAATTGAAAATTGGGAAATAAGAATACTTTGTGTATATTTATGTCACCTATAACTATTCCTATCTCTATCTCTATCTACAGCTATCTATCAAACCATCTATCTCTAGATACCTCTGTGAGTATGCAGTGGTGCAATAGATAGCATGCCTATCTCAGAATCAGAAAATCATGAGTTCAAATCTGTCCCAAGACCCATACTTGCTGTGTGATTCTGGGCAAATCATTTGACCTCTGCCTACCTCTGTTTCTTCATCTATAAAATGAAGATAACAATACCACCTATCTCCCAGGACTTTGTTGAGGACAAAATGAGTTCAAATTTGTAAAGTGCTTTGCAAATTTTTAAGATCTATATAAATGCTGTCTATTATTATTCTTGTTAGGAAGAATAGCATTTAGAAGGAACCAATAATTATTCAAATACAATAGGAAAAAGGGAGGCAACAATAAAATGCATTACTTTTAATGGCAGATACACAAAGTGTAATGAACAGAATAAATTAGAAATATTAAGGCAGCCAATTTTGCCTTTGTAAAGCCATAGCTTATTATGAATGGTCACAATAAATAATGGTTTAATTTTATGTATTAGTAAAATATTCAAAAAGGAAATTCAGGATCTGGATGGAAAAGCATGGGGCTGAAGATTAACAGAAGGAAAAACAGAAGCATATTGTGTAAATCTGTTACAGACCATTTGAAAAGGACAAGTACTCAGAATAAGGTGAAGCTGGTGATGAATTTAAAGGGACACTGAAAAGAATGTTTTTAAAAATTATTCCAGAGGCAAACATCAAAGAAAGGTCTGGATAATTATTTAGTGAGAGTGACATTTTTTTTTCTGATGAGACATTCACAAAAATGGTAAATAAAAAGCTCAAGTCTAAGATCAAGTTGCAGGCCTAGGTGACTAAGGGAATGGTAGTAAAGTTTGGAAGGGTGGAGAATTTGGGAGGAAAATTAATGAATCCTCTTTTGTGACTGTAACTTAATAGAGTGACCAGCATTACCTTTATAGATCTAGGAATCATTTTCATAGAGCTGACAACTTAACCAAAAGGATCTAGTGATACATCCAGGTGAAAGAGCAAGTAAAGAAAATAGAATGGAGACACTCACATTTAGTTATGACACAGATGGTGAGCTGTCAAAAAAGACTCAGGACAGACAAGAGGAGAAAAGAGTATCACAAAATCCAAAGCATTAGCCTTGGATTCAGGAAGACTTAAGTTATTTCAGACACTAACTGTGTGATCTTGGATTAATCATCTTTTTGCCTCAATTTGTTCAACTTTAGTATGAAAATAATAATAATACCTCTTTATCATCAAAAATATCACAGAATTTATGGGATGTTCAGGGAAGATTAATACCTCTGATCTGAGATTTTTCCAAATCTTTTTTTCAGGGCTACTTTCCTCCTTTGGTATCCATTTGCCACCCAGTTCTCATTTATGCTTTAAGAAGCTTTAGTATGATATTAGCCACATCCTGTTAAGACTATTAGCAGATGAGCTAAACCAATTTGAGGGTAACCAATGGGCCTCGAATCCATTGGTGAATTGGGTGGGTCTATCCACAACATGTGAAAACTTTCCCCTGGTGGAATTGGTGAATGAGAAGAATTTGTTTCAATGGCCATGAAGATGGTGGAAGCAGGTACTCTGGAGTGCTTAGAGCTTCGTCAGACATTGAAGAAGTCAAGGTCATCCATTCCATTCCAAGCCACCAGGAGTTGTCTTGACTTTTGTCTTCCTAGTGGACTTTGATGGCTCTGGAAGAGAGAATGAGCCAAAAGACATCACCAGTGATTTCATTTTGGTCAAGTACAAAGGACAACAGTCAACTGACTGACTAGAAGTGGAATAAACTAGCAAATGCTTTTTGTAGAAGATAGATTCTGAGGTGTCTTGAAGTAAACCAAAGACATAGTGGTGAAAGCAAGGAAGGAGAACATTATAGGCATGGGAGACATTCAGTATAAAGAATAGAATTGAGTGATAGAATATCAATTGCAACTAAGAGCAAGAAGGGCTTTCACTACATCATAAAGTATATAGATGAGTGTAAACTATAATAACACTGGAAAGGTAGCAAAGGGTTGGGTTGTGAAAGATTCCAAATGCCAACCAGAACATTTTATATTCACTTTATTTACATAATTCCAGATTGTTTTCTAGGACAATTTTACCAATTTACAGCTATGCCAACAATAAATTAGTGTGCTCATCTTTCTAAAATCCTATAATATTGACATCCCATCTTTTGTCATCTCTGCCAATTTAGTGGGTGTGAGGTGAAACCTTGGTGTCATTCTGATTGACTTTTCTTTTACTTTTAGAATTCCTTAACAGTTTGCCATTCATTTTTGGAGAACTATATGCTAATATACTTTGATGGCTTATCTTCTGGGGAATGACTTTCAGACATACATTTTTGTTAGTTACCTATGGGTCCTTTATGTTAAGTCACAAGTATAGCAGCATAATGTCTCATTTAAAAATAGAAAGAACATTTTTTTTTCTCCCCAGGGTATCAAACTACGGAGGTATATCAGTGATAATCTTTCATGTTTTTAGTATAGCTGCCCTCAGCCCTTTAACCTAAACCTGTTGGCTGGATTTGTTGAAAAGGAAAGATAGGGTAAAGGAAGAAAAGAGAAGCAGGCTGAGGGATGCTTTGCAGCCAAACCTCATATCTCAAATTAGATTTAAGAACCTCAAGCTCTTAAGGCCTTTATCTCTTGTATATATAAAAAGCAGAAGCCCTACATTTACCACTGGAAGGGAATACAATATCATAAATTATTCAGACTAAGTGCTATTCATCAGAATGAATGAATTGGAGCTACTTTATAGAGCCAACTCTCCAATTTTGATCATGTTAATTTTCTAATTCAATCTTGGCTCATCTATAGTGGGCTTCTCAGCTATTCCTTTAAATGAACAAGATTCTTTCCAAAATCCCAAAGTAACAATAGCAGTTTCCAAAAGTTGATACTTGCAACAAAAACAAAAAAGGGTGGTTTGACTTCCAAACTGAAATTGATTTTTACAGTGAAAAGGGTCTTTGCATTATTCAAAGCAGATCATGTCTTTACAACAGCTGGAAGGAATCTAGTTGGCTTAGATTAAAAACAGACCAAAGTAACCAGAACACCAAGCATGAGTCCATACTTTGTGACCTTTGGTTAATACTTTCATTTCTCTCTGTGGGTTAATAATACCAGCCTGCCCCTCAAGGGTATAGTGAGAATAAATTAATACAAGTTTTCAAAATTATTTGTTGAGATACCATATCTTATTTTACATTTGGCTTTGTCTATTACCAAGGATGACTGTAGATAAAGTAATTTACCCTCCTCATCTCCTGTTGTACTAATTGTTCACCCTGCAAAGTGATAACTTCTCTGCCCTAGGGATGTGAAGTTTTCAGACAATAAAGTGGTGAGAAATATGTCATCATTCAGCGTGGAGAAGTGGGACACAATTTGAACTTTCTAATGGTGTTGCTAGATCTAAGTTTGAAACATACTTCCTACATAACCTTGGGCAAATCACTTAATTTTTTCTTGGCCTCAGTTTCTTCAGTGATAAAATGAAATTGGACTAGATCAATGATTCTTAACCTTTTTTTGTGACATATACCTCTTTGGCAATCTGAAAAAAGCATATAAAACCCTTCTTAAATTTTTAAAATTCATAACTTTCTTAAAATGCCAAATTTCAGTTGAAGATTAGTGAAAATAAAGATGTAATTTTTCATGTCCAAGTTCACTTAACCCCTGAAATCATTCCAAGGAACTCCTATCCATGAACCCCAAGTTAATAATCTCTGAAATAGACAGTCTTTAGAGTCTTTTCCTGTTTTAAATCTATGAATCTATGATTCTTTGGTTTAAAATTACTGTTGTCTTTTTACAAAGCAAATATTAGATAGTGATATTTTATTCTATATTCTAGATCAATTATTACCAAATTGCCATTATTTAAACACACACATATATTTCAAAAAAATGTTATCAGAAGAAAGAGAGAAAAATGCCAATTTTAAATATTTAAAATGAATTGCTCATTTGGGAACAGAAATACCAATATTTTGCATAAAATAAAAAAAAGTTTAAAAATAATGCAATCATTGACTACAGATTCAAAAGAATTTAGAGAAATTCCCAAGTTTTAACCTACCAAGAGAGGTAATAATCCTCACTTTACATGACATTTGAGGCAGCCTATTATGTGCTCATCTTTGAATTTAATTCAGCACACAATTGTTTTTATTTTACAAAAAGTTTCTTTAGTCCACTATCAAAATTCTCATCATTTCTGTTATTTCAAGTATATATATATATTCATGTATGTATAATATGCATAAATATACATACAAATAAATAGCTACATATGTGCCTACTTTAATAATTGCAAACTTCAATGTCTTTATAGCCATTTATCCTTATTTAATGATGACAATAATTGTTCTTTTCCACCATATAAATGATGCTTGAATGAATGATATTCTTTTTTCATTTCTACATGTGAAATTCATCACTTTATATGTCTATTATAATACTTAGGACTGCTAAGTGGCACAGTAGATAGAGTGCTGGAACTGGAGTAAGGAAAAGCTGTGTTCGAATCCAACCTGAAACATTTATTAGTTGTTTGGTCCTATGCAAGTCCCTTAATCATCTTCTATCTCAGTTTCCTCATCTGTAAAATGTGGACAAAATGGCACCTACATCCAAGGTTTGTTATGAGGTTAAAAAGAGAAATTTGTAAAGCAGTTCATAAATCTTAAAGCGCTAGGTAAATTCCACCTATTATCATCACTATTCCTTTTTTTTTTAAACTCTTACCTTCCTTCTTGAAATCAATACTAGGCATTGATTTGTTATTATTATATGTATTATGTATATAGTATTGATTCCAAGGCAGAAGAGTGGTAAAGGTTAGGCAATGGGGTTTTAATGACTTGGCCAGGGTCACACAGTGAGGAAGTATCTGAGGCCAGATTTGAACCCAGGACCTCCTGTCTCTAGGCCTGAGCTGCCCCCATCACTATTATTTCTTGTAGCATAAAGATTGTGCAGAACTCAAACAATACCACTCCCTTTAAAATCTTAAAATTATATCAAGATAATTTATATTCATACTTTTAACATAAATTCACTGAAGATCAAGGAGTCAATATGTTTGTGCTATTTGAATCATTACTAGTCATTTGAAAATAACTAACACCTAACTCTTCTGAGTAGTGGAGATTTTAAAATTCTATTGTAGTACAGTATTATGGTAATAAAAGATTATAGTAGAGAATTACTCAGGCTGTTACTCTGGGTAATTCTGACAAATAATGAATTTTCTGAAACATTTTTCTATTAAGAGTTTTTCTTATACAAAATTGTTAAAAGTCTTGGCCATTAAATTCCATAAGAGAAACAGGAAATCTCCAAAATTTTTTGTCATTTCATTGTGTCTGACTCTTCATGACCCCATGGACCCTCATGCACTAATACTGTCCATGAATTTTCTTAGTAAGGATAATGAGGTGGTTTGCTGTTTCTCTGGTGAATCAAGGCAAAGAGAGGCTAAGCGATTTGCCTAGGGTCACATAATTAGGGAATGTCTGAGTTGAGATTTGACCACAGATCTTCATGACTCCTGGACCACCACTCTATTCATTGAACCACCTAGTGGCTTCCTAGTGGAAAATACAAGCAAATGGTGCTTTAAAAGAAAAAGAAAAGAAAGAGGCAGTATCGACTCAGTTTGAAATATTAAAATATGCACCTCTGTAGCTCTTTGTGCACACTTAGAATGCTTGATTCAGGGACCAGCGCTTTGTTGTTGTGGATGATATACTCTTCCATCAACAAGAATTTTGAGGACTCGGTCCCATGGTAGAATAGAGAGAACAAGATGATATAAACTATGTACATACATAATATAGACAAGATAAATTGGAGTTAATCAATATAGGAAAGATACTAACATGAAGGAGGATCATGAAAGACCTTTTTAAGATAATGAGATTTTACTCAGGACTTAAAGGAAGCTGAGGGAGCCAGGAGGAGGGCTCTGTAACTGCAGTGAAGGGAGCTCAATTTCAAAGCTTCAGATTCTTTACGCAGCTGCCTTCAGAGGTAGCTCTGGGGATTTATCTCCTTTCAGTTCTTCCCCAGTGATAGGATGTAAAGAGAGGTGTGTTTAATATTCTCCCTGCCTGTGCTTTATTTGATGAGTAATCACAAACACTTTTTTTCCACATTGGAACGGTGACAAGTCCCCTGGCCCCCTGTGGCTGCAAGTGTTAGTGTGTGCTAGTGTTCATCCTCACCCAGAGACAGTCCCCAGGACTCCAACCTAGATCTGTATGGGCAATGCAACAAGAGTCATTTACCCAGAACTAGCAAAAGGTCCCCTGCAATCTCCTTCTGAACAGTCATCCGACCCTCCTTACTGCGTTTACCTAAGTGCTCTGGAATCTTTTGCTACTGATTCAGCTGTCCCCAAGGCCTGTTGCCGCAGTGGGCTCTGCCTTGGCATGTTGTTTGGCACTCCACTTCCAACCTGGTGCAATGGATCTTTTATGCTTTTTTTTGAAGTTGTTTTTGGCTGAAAAATTATTTTACCCCATCTTTTTGTGAGTCAACTAATTCCAATATTAAATAAATTATTTGAAATAATAGATAAAGAAGGAGTCCCACCAAACTGCTTTTATGAAACAAATATGTTGCTAATACCTAAACCAGGAAGAGCAAAAACAGAGAAAGAACATTTCGTAGGCAAATTTTATTTTATTTTTTTAAACCTTTACCTTCTTGGAATCAATACTATGTATTGGTTCAAGTGTAAAAAAGGAATTCTTTAATTTCTTTCATTTAACAGGGGACTTGGAGGTCCTCTTACCATAGAGATGTGTGGAGATTAACCAGCCCACAGTGACAGGATGTAGGAACCAGGAGCCCATTGTTGAGCCTGTGTCAGTTGCAGGCTGTCAGTTGTTGACAGGACTGGTAGTTGCAGGGAAGTTGGTTGCTGGGTGTGAGTTGGTTGTTGGGGGTTGGTGTTTAGTTGCTGGAATATAAATGCTGGCCTGAGCTTACTGAGAGGGCTTTTGGCTTTAGCCTTTAAAGGGTTTTTTGCCTCTTGGATCTCTAAAGAGCAGGAGCTCTGTCTCTTAGGCAAGGATCTGCTGTCGGTTGTCTACTGACTATTGGGCTACTATAGAAAACTGATTGAAGGAGTGAGTGAGTGGTGGCTGTCTATTATTTAGGGCAGTGATAGGCAAATTATGGCCCATGGGCCAGATGCGGCCCCCTGAAATCTTCTATCCAGTGGTGCAACATTATTCCTAATCTGATGAACATGAGTAGGATACAATACAATGAAACTTAGAAAGAGTTGCTTTAGAAACAGACTGACAGATGAGCATTTCCTTTCCTTTGGCCCCCTCTTTAAAAAGTTTGCCCATCACTGGTTTAGGGAGTTGGGTGGTTAGTGAAACCTTTATAGATGGTGTAGGTTAGATAGGTCTGGTGTTTACCAATCAAGAAGAAGCTGTCCTGAGAAGATAGTTAGAGGTAGTCATTAGGAATTTTAGGTATACTTATAGGGTATAGGATTTGTTAATTGTTAAAAGCTGCTAGAAGTTTTCTTTTCCATGGCTTAAAAGGATAATATTAATTTACAACTCTACTATATTCTCATTAAAACTGAAATTATTAATAGCTGCTCTCTTATTTTGTCAAAACCCCTAATTTAACCCTTACACAAAGCAGAAATGGTAAGGGCTAGGCAGTGACTTGCCCAGGGTCACACAGCTAGGAAGTGTCTAAGGCCAGATTTGAACATAGGACCTCCCATCTCTAGGCTTGGCTCTCAATTCATTGAGCCATCCACCTGCCCCAGGCCAATTTTATTAATGAAAAATGGATGCAAAAATCCTAAATTATATACTAGCTAAGAGATTATAACAATATATCCTAAAGTTTGTGACCAAACAGGATTTATGCCAGGAATGCAGGGGTGGTTTAATATAAGGAAAATTACCTACAGAATTGATTATATAAATAACAAAATTAACAAAAATCTTATTAGATGGGGAAAAAGTTTTGACAAAAAATAACATTCATTCATATTAAAATACCGGAAAACAGGTATAAATGGGTTGTTTTTTTTTAATGACAGAAAGCATTTACCTACAACTAATCTTACTCAGTGCCATCCTACCAAAAACTCATTTTATTGAGCTAGGAAAAAAAAAAGAACAGAGTACATTTGGAAGAACAAAAAACAATAATATCAAAGTAATTAATTTTTAAAATAAAAAAAAAAAGAGGTCTAGCATTTCCACTTATCAAAACTATCTGCTACTACGAAATAGAAATGTAGATTAGTGGAATAGGACATACAACAAATAATAGAAAAAGATTAGAGTATATTGTATTAAACAATATATATTTATACTTTACTACATATGTATATATTGTAAAGATAATATAGGCATGTTTGATATAGTGTTTTACAAAAGTAAAGATTCAAGTTTTTGGAACAAAAAATCACTATTTGCAAAAAATTTTTTGGAAAACTAGAAAACAGTCCAGCAAAAACTAGATATAGACCAATATCTTCTACTATTTACCAAGATAAGATCAAAATGGACATATAATTTAAGCATAAGAGAGACATCATAAGTATATTAGAAGAACAGGGAATTTATGGATAGGAGAAATTTGTGAGAAATTAGTGCATTTATAAAAGTTTGTCTTTTTTAGTTAATAAATTTTTAAAAGTGGGGAGCAGCTGGGCAGTTCAGTGGATTGAGAGCCAGGCCTAGAAAGGGGAGGTCCCAGATGCTTTCTAGTTGTCTGAGCCTGGACAAGTCATTTAACCCCCACTGCCTAGTCCTTACTTATTTAAAATACTATTAACTTTATGTTTTTAGACACTTCCAAAGATTGCATTATATCTAGAATCCATCTAGAAACGGACTTATATATCAGAAAAAGTTTGAGATTTAGAGTCAGATTTCCTCGGTTCAAGTTCTGGCTCTGCTATCTATGTGGTCTTCAGAAAGTCACTTCATTCTCTGGACCTCTGTTATCTACAAAATGGAAATTTAGATTGGTCAGGACAGGAGTTAGGGATTGATTACTGAATCAAAGAATATAGGTGGAAAGGACCTTAGCAGCCATCTGATTCAAACTCTACCTCAAAAAGAATTCCTATTTTTGCATAGCTAGCAAATTGTCATGTATTATCTATGTGAAGATTTCTAGTGAAGGGGAAACCACTAATTCTGCATACAATGCATTTCACTTTTGAGCAGCTTAGGGAATTTTTCTTGACAACATACCAGATTTTGCATCTTTATTCCTCTTATTCATTAATTTATATTCAATAATATTTATTATTACTTTTGGTTATGGATCCTGGGACCAGACTGGACCAGACTAATTTGTTCTACATTTGACAGTCTTCTAAATACATCTATCGCATCTCCTCTTAAGTGTTCGCTACTCCAGGAATACTATCTCTAGTTCCTTAATCAAGCCTTCATGATGAAATCAAGACCTTTGACCATGCTGGTTGTTCCCCTCTAGAAGCTCTCCATCCTATCAATGTCCCTTTTAGAAAGTGTTACCCAGAACTGAATCTGGACAACTGAACTATACCCAAGAATACATAGGGTCCAAAGATCCCTTCAATGCATAGATTTCAAGGGATTTCTAACTTCAAATAAGTAAAAGTTACACGTGTGTGTGTGTGTATACAAATATGTATTTCAAATTAAAATTGAGCATTTCCTTCCATTATAAACAAAGGCAGCAAAACAAAATTCTGAGAAGAGATTCATCTGTTTTGCCACTCTGATCAAGGGGTGCATGACACAAAAAATTAAAAATCCCCTGGATTAGATGATCTGTAAATTCGATTCCAGCTTTAGACATTTGATTCTACAATCACTGTTTTCTTTTGCTGGTTTCTCTTATTACCATATTCACCTCTATATTTTATGTCTTTACTTTTTTATGATTGCCATATTATCTTTTCTATCCATCTTTACTTTGAAAAACATTTTTTAAGTTTTTTTTAATTGTACAGTCTCTCCTACTTTCTTTCCCCTTTATTACTTAAAATAGGATCTGTACTATAAGGAGAGTCTTCTTGAAGTAGAATGCACTTGTCCTTGCCAGAGAAAATAAAGAATAGGCGGGGAGAGGGAGATTTGGCATTTGCTTTTCTACCCCTGGCCGATTGCCTTTAGTCCACCACTCTATGAATTTCTTTCCCTCTCCTAGCTACTTTGACCTGTTATTCTCAATTCAGTTCAATTAAACAAGAATTTATTAACAAAACAGAGCAAGGTCTTTCCCAAAAGGTCTTCATTATGTGGACTGCATTAGTAAACATGAGTTTCGAAATTCTCTTGTCCTCCTATTAGCCCAGAGGGGCTGAAATCCCAATCTAAAAATTGAAAGGGAAGAAAATATTAAAGAAAAACATAATTTTAATAAATAACAAATCATCTTTGCATACACATGAGCTTTATTTTTGAGCTGTCTTTTACTTAAGGTACTGAGAAATTTCAGGAAGAAGAAAGAAATGTTACTTCTTCTGTTTTCAGCCCTCAGCATGACTCACTCCACTTTACTAGGTACTGTCTATGTACAATATAAATATTATTCCATTTGATCCTCACAACAACTTTCTAAGGTAGATGCTATTATTGGCCCCATTTTATAGTTGAGGAAACTGAGGCAGATATGTTAAATGACTTGTCCAGGGTTGCACAGCTAGTAAATATCTGTCTGGATTAAAAATCAGGTTTTTCTTATTCCATGCCCATTCTTATTCCATCCATTCTGCCACCTAGTTACCTCTAGGGAGTAGATTAGTGAAGATTACAAGGGCAATATGGCACTTTCCACAAAAATTCCTATTGTAACACATGAATATTCATGAACATTTGTGGATTTTTGGTATAGCAGCAGCTTCAAAATGTGATATTGCTAAATCTGGGGTTAATTGTATGTTTTCTCTCATTTAAATATTATTTATTTTCATAAAAACCTGATTATAAATAAGTGAATATCAATAAAAAACGTTATAGGATTGACTTTAAGGCTAACATGTTATACATTTTTCAGTGTATTCATAGTCCAAAAAAGTAACTCATAGCTCTTGTTCTTTGGGATGCAAAATGATCCTTTAAAAAAAATTACAGCATCACGTTCTTTCCATTCTTTAAGTTTTGAAGAATTGCAAGCAATTTTTTCCCAGTGTCTCTTCCAGTAAGAGTAGGAAAGCAGGAAGTCTCTGTCATCTGATTCATTTTAAGAGTGGTAGGGATTTTCCTATAGTGGAATAGTTGAATATTTTCCATGCTTTTCTCATATCTGCTGCCTTCTGCAATCCTTGCTTTCTTAACTCAAATCATCAAGGTGGCACATGGATAAAGCACTGAGAGTCTAGAGTCACCAAATTCTGTGTTTAAATCTGGCCTTAGTTATTTACTGTGATTTTGAGCAAGTCATTTGCTTCTATTTGCCTCAGTTTCCTCCACAATAAAATAGGGATAACAGTAGCACTTACCTCCTAGAGATGTTGTAAAGATCAAAGAAGTTGTTGATAAAGCACTTGGCACAGAGCAGTCATTTCAGTCATGACCAACTCTTTGTGACCCCTTTTTGGGTTTTCTTGGTTAAAGTATAGTACCAATTTGACATTTCATTCTCTAGCTCATTTTATAGATGAGGAGACTAGAAAGGCAAAGGATAAGTGACTTTTCAAGGGTCACACAACTTGTAAATGTCTGAGGCAGGATTTGAACATGGTGCAGGTGTCATAGGTACTCTCTATTAATATTAGTATTGAAGCTCAACGGCTGGTTCAGGCAGTATGTGATTTTCTTAAATGATCTGATACCCAATTCTTATTATTGAGCAATAATGACAATGAGGATGATAATGTCTATAGTGTGTTGTGATTCACAAAGCATTTTCATTTGTATTATTTCATTTGTTCTTCACAACAGCCCTCTGTGATTCGTATTTACAAGTCTTGCCCCTTTTTTCAGTAGCATAAAAGATCCAAGAGAGCTGGGAGTCTTTTGTTTTTTCTTTCACATAGCAAAATGCCTCACACATACCAAGCCTTGATAATCTTTAGAAAATTGAATGGAATCTTACAGCAAGATAACAAAGGCTCATGAAAATAAGCTTTACTCCATCAGTTGGTCACTTCTTCGTATTTCTTAGGGCTGGGAAATATGATGGGGAAAAAATCGATCAAGTCTTTGCCTTCAAGGAACTTCCATTCTAGCTATGGGAAAAACATGTACCTACATAAATATGTACAAAAATGTATACAAAAAGTCTTTGCAATTTGGGGGTGAAAGTTGCTAGCAGCTTGGAGAATACAAAAGAGCTTTATGTAGAAAATGGCTTTTGGGGTGAACTTTGAAAGAAAGTATGGATTTACAGAGGTGGGATTGAAAGGGGGTCCATTCCAAGTATGAAATATGGCTGATATTATGTACGAACATGGAAGATTTGAGTGTCTTGTGTGGGAAACAGGAAGATCAGTTCAGATGGATTATAGAAGGTTTGAAGAGGAATAATGATGTATTAAGATAGAGAAGGACAGATTTAGGGCTAGAGGGGAACTTAGAGAGGAGTAAGTCCAACTGCAATTGATAGCTGAGGAAACTGAATCTCCGAGACATTTACTGACTTGCTTAGGGCCACAGTCTGAGGCAGGGTTGTAATAGATGTTCATGATTCCACTGTGTCCACTATGTAACTTAGCTGCTTCCTTTAAGAAAGATATTGGAGGGGGCAGCTGGGTAGCTCAGTGGATTGAGAGCCAGGCCTAGAGACAGGATGTCCTAAGTTCAAATCTGACCTCAGACACTTCCCAGCTGTGTGACCCTGGGCAAGTCACTTGACCCCTGTTGCCTACCCTTACCACTCTTCTGCCTTGGAGCCAATACACAGTATTGACTCCAAGATGGAAAGTAAGGGTTTTTAAAAAAAAAAATTAAAAAAAACCAGAAAGATATTGGAGTCAATTATGAAAGACTTTAAAAATCAAGCAAAGCAGTTTCTATTTGACTCTTTTTAAAAAAACACCTACCTTCCATCATAGAATCAATGCTAAGTATTGGTTCCAAAGCAGAAGAGTGGTAAAGACTAGGCAATGGGGATTAAGTGTCTTGTCCAGGGTCACACAGCTAGGAAGTGTCAAAGACCAAATTTGAGCCCAGGTCCTCCCATCTTTCAGCCTGGATTTCAAGCCACTGAGCTACCTGGATACCCCCTATTTGAGTTTTAAGGTACTAGGAAGCCACTAGAGGTTATTGAGTAGGGAAGGGACTTGGTTGAACTTATTTTTTAAGGAAAATTACTTTGACAACTATGTGGAGACTGGATTGAGTGGAGCTAGGCTTGACTTGAAACAGAAACACCAGTTAGAATGTTATTCCCTGGTGACAGGTGAAATTTTAGACAAAGATGGTACCTGTATGAGTAGAGAGAAGGGACTGGAAATCTTGTAGTGAGGGAACTGAAAATACATGAAAACTGATTGAATATTTGACCTCAGGAAGGATGCTAGGCCTGTATCTCTAGCCATTGTGCTTCCCCTTTTCATTTCACTTATTTTAAGTTTTAATATTTTATTTTCCCCAATTATATGTAAAGATACTTTTTAACATTCACTTAAAATTTTTTTTGAGTTCCAAATTCTATCTTTCCTTCCCATTCTCTCTTATTCCCTCCCAACTCTCCCACTTTCCTCAAACAGTAAGCAATATGATACAAATTTTAAATATACAATCATGTAAAATATTTTTCAATTTTAGTTGTTTTGAGGAAGAGATCTCAAATGAAAAGAAGAAGAAGAGGAAAGAAAGTGAAATATAGGGTTACATTCAGATTCCATCAGTTCTTTCTCTGGAGGCAGATTGCATTTGTCATCATGAATCTGAGATTGTCTTGGACAGAATTGCTGAGAATAACTAGGTCATTCACAGTTGTTCACCAAAAAATATTGCTGTAATTGTGCATGTTTTTCTGGTTGTTCTCTCTTCATTTTGCATCAGTTCATGTAAATCTTTCCAGATTTTTCTAAAATTGCCTTGCTCATCATTCCTCATAGCACAATAGTATTCCATCATAATCATATATCACAACTTGTTTAGTCATTCTCCAATTGATGGAAAAACTGTCAATGTCCAATTCTTTGGTATGGCAAAAAGAGCTGGAATAAATATTTTTATATAAAGAGTTTTCCTTTTTTATCACTTTGAAATATAGACTTAGTAATTGCTGGATCAAAGATTTTGCACAGTTTTGGGCATTGTTTCAAATTGTTCTCTAGGATCAGATCACAATTCCACCAATAGTGCATTAGTGTCTCAATTTTCTTTCATCCTTTCTAGAATTTATCATTTTCCTTTTCTGTCATATTGGCCAATCTGATTGGTATAAGGTGGAACCTCAGAGTTGTTTTGATATGCATTTCTCTAGTCAAGAGTGAGTTAGAGAACTTTTTCGTATGACTATAGATGCCTTTGATTTATCTGAAACAGTCTGTTCACATCCCTTGCTCATTTATCAACTAGAGAATGACATTTTTTTTGTAAAACTGGCTCATTTAATAAGTTTGCTTTTTTCTCTCTAAGTTCCCTATATGTTTGAAAAATGAGACCTTTATCAGTGATACTGTAAAATGTTTTCCCAGCTTTCTGCTTTCCTTCTAATCTTAGTTTCATTTTTTTTGTTTGTACAAATCCTTTTAAAAATCACATAAAAATTACCTAATTTTTATCATTTAATGCTCTCTATCTCTTGTTTGGTCTAAATTCATCTCTTATCCATAGATCTGTAGGTAAACTATTTCATTTTCCCCTCATTTGCTTATCGTATCACCCTTTATTAAATCATGTTTGGATATCCCAGCTAAATTTAATCTCTTTATCCTAGAGGACAGGAGTCATATCTTACTTATCTTTGTATTCCTGGTAGAACTTAGCACAATAAGGCAGCTAGGTGGCATAGTGAGTGGATAGAATGCTAGACACAGAGTTAAAAAGAGCCTTCCTGAGTTACTTATTAGCCATGTAACCATGGGCAGATCCTTACTGAATGTGATTATATGTATAAATTTCTTCATAAATACTAAGGTGCTAAATAAATATTATCTACTACTACAATGATGTATAACTTATAAATACTCAATAACTTGATTATATCAACATACTGGAAATTACAAAGAAGCATATTTTCCTCCCAAATAAGATGTTGTTGCTGTTGTTGTTTAGGGGCAGCTAGGTGGTACAATGAATAGAGGGCCAGGTTTGGAGTCAAGAAGATCTGAGTTTAAATCCAGTGTCAGATACTTCCTATCTGGGTGACCCTGGTCAAGTCCCTTAATCCTGTTTCCCTTGGTTTCTTCATCTGTAAAATGAGCTGGAGAAGGAAATGCCAAATCACTGCAGTATCTTTGTTAAGAAACTCCATATGGGGTCACAATCTACCTCCAACATAAATTACAAATTGTTAATTATTAGACTCATCAAAAAGTAAATTGAGCTAACTAGGGAGGCAGTGATTATTTCACCCTTAGAGGTGAAAAAAAAAAGCAGAGGCTAGATGACCATTTGTTAAGCATAATGTAGAGGATATGGATTAGAGTAGATGACCATTGAGGTTTTTTCCAACTTTAAGGCTGTGATTCTAGGGGAAAGGATGTTTTTTATTTTCTTTCTGATCCATGTATTTGGGAATATTCATAATGATCAAATTTTAGATAAATCAGGGATTTTGTTTTTCTTGCATCTTTGACTCTTTTCAAGTAAGTCAACTAGTGACTGGAAGATTTACTCTAAATCGCCTATTCTTCTATAAAATGTTCATAGTACTTTGGCCTCAACCAAGTTATTCCACCTCTAACTACTGCATGACACCTTTGACCCAGCTGAGACGATTTCCCAGAAATCATTAGTTATGCCACATTTCTTCAACTTGGCCTTTGAATGTACCCATGCCGTATTTCTTTCATGTACTTGCTTCACATCATCTCACCAAAAATCAGTTGGCAGAAGCCCCAGGTCCTTTTTGAGAGCTTCCAAAATTCAGCTCAGATTATCCTATAAAAAAGAAGGCTCTTATGGGTCCACCAGGAGAAAAAAAATCTAGTGTAACCATTTTTTTAAAGAATTGCAAGAGTACCTCTCTGAGGTTCTGCTATGATTTGGAGCAGATAATACTTTTGATTTAATTTTTTGCTAATTTTAATGAAATTCAAAGTAAGATGATAAAGCCTGGAAGAACATGCAGCATGTTTGCCACAGTTTTATGCTTCTGTTGTCAGATCATCAAGAAAGCAGATGGAAATACCACAGTTATCTACAAAACATTCTTCATAGCCATGACTAGTGAGCAGAACTACTCACATCCCCACTTTCGTAAAGACCTGCCTCCATGTGGAGATGTTGCCTGAAAAACACTGGAAGTAGAAGTGAAAATAACACTAAATACTTAAAGTTTCTGTAGTAGCAATGTTGGCACTTCCTACACTGGTCAAAACCAATTCAAAAGTCATATTTTAAGCATATTGTATAAATCATCACTTATTCATTCATTTATGCCTTATTATCCCTTGTCATGCTCGTTTATGTCCTTTAGCAAATCCCTCATAGAGAATTTACTCAATAAGCAAGATGCTTTCCTCTCAATCTTTTAATTCTTCCTGAAAATCAGTTAAAACACTCCATTATTCCTTGGGTCCGGGTTTTTATTTAACTACTAGTTTCCTTCTTAGAATCAATACTAATACACACATGCACACAAATACACACACACAGACATATATATATATATATATATATATATATATATATATATATATATATATATATATATTTTAAACCCTTAACTTCTGTGTATTGGCTCCTTGGTGGAAGAGTGGTAAGGGTGGGCAATGGGGGTCAAGTGACTTGCCCAGGGTCACACAGCTGGGAAGTGTCTGAGGCCGGATTTGAACCTAGGACCTCCTGTCTCTAGGCTTGGCTCTCAATCCACTGAGCTACCCAGCTGCCCCCCAGACATATATTTTTAAGGCAGAAGATCACTATGGGCTAGAGGCAATGGGGATTAAGCGACATGCTTAAGGTGAAGTTTTAAAAAAAATACATGGTGATCCTTTTCCTTTATTCATCAGTCAGGTACACTTGGAATTTAGAAAACAGTATGGAATGTAAGAGCCATGGTGGAAAAGGTATGGTTTCTACAAGTTTGATTCAAAATTATGCATTATGAAACAGGTTAATGAGGACAGTATTTAGGCACTAATGTTATTTAGGCTCCTCTAACGTTATTTTGATTCTGATTTTTGATTTATCCTAGTGTTACAGTATTACTATAGATCTCTTAAAATCTGTAATCCATTTCCTCATTTATAAAATATGAATGATAGAATTTTCTTGCAACTAAACCAAATAAGGTATGTGCAGGTGATCAGTTTTTATCCTTCTTTTCAATACTTTATGAAAAGAATGGCCTAAGCTTTCATAGAGAAATTAGTCATTTGTACAGAACACCTTGAAAAGAGATCCTTTGTTCAATCACAGGCCCCATATCAGTAGTCTTTGTTCTTTTTTTTTTTATAAGTCCTTCCAAAAAGATTTGCAATGGAAAATAACTCCATTCTCCTTTCCCCTTCTTTTCTTTATCCCGTTCATCAAAGACAAATATTAGAAGTACGTAAAAAGAAATCCATTGTAATACAAACACATTTATGACAAAAGAAAAAGGTACAAAGGAAGAGAAACAAAAGAATGACCAAAGAAGAATTATATCATAGCCTTGTCTGGGTTTAGGAAACCCATTTCTGACCTAGAATAAAGGAGACTAATTAAAAGTTCTGATTGATGAATATTGAGGTAGAAGCTAGAAAATGTAATATATAGGGTTTTGTGATATATATTTTAAAATAAATACCAAGTTGAAAAAACCAAATAAATAATTTACTTAATCTTGTCAGATGATCATTAATTGAAACACAAAAAAGTTTCGCGATCTGATGAGGCTTTAAAGAATTGTGTTATATATTACCATAAAATGGAGGTATTTATGATCAGTGAAGTAGATGACATTATTGGATTTTTTTCTGTCTTGACCTCTGATTTTTTCAGTGTAGAAACTCTGCATGAGGTAAAATACTTCTACAATTACAGATCAACTATTGTTCTGCAATTTGTGATCTTAGAAAATTTCCTGGAACACTGAATGGTTGATTTGCTGAAGGTCACATGTACCATAGACAAGACTCGAGACCATCTTTTACTAGCTATAGCCACTATATTAACTGCCTCTGACAATATTATTGACAGTAGTTTGTGAGAAACACATGCAAATTCATCATATGAATAGTAAGAAACCATTATGTTGCTAATAAAAATAACTATATATCATTTGAAGGTTTCAAAGTAATTTACAGATAATATCTACAGATACTAACATTCCAACTCTAGGATATATAGGCACTATAAGATATATTACTCCTATTTTGCAGATGAGGTAACTGAGGCTCAGAGAAATTAAGTGACTCATCTGTAGTAGGCACTAGAGATAAAAGTACAAAGAATAAAACAATCCCAACTTGAAAGGTGTTTAAATTGATAGTTTTAGTGTAGAGAGAGCATTTTTCATATAATTATTTAGTTTTGCTTTATTAATTCAAAAACTGTTCATAACTTTTGAGTTCTGTATATAATATAATTTCTCTTGGTAAAATCATTATCTATTTCAGTTGTTCAACCATTTGAGAATGCCCTAAATTTGGTGGCAAGACATTTCTTTTCAGGGTCTTTTATTATTTTAGTGGAATCCTCTGCTGCTCATCACAAGGTACAATGCAGGATAATATTCTTTGTTTGCAATAACTCTCAAAAACTTTGAGATATATGATAAATCAAAACCTCTGCTGATGGATTGGGCACTTACAATGTTAAGGTCATGAATTTTTACAATATTGAAATATTGGTTAGAAGTAATTAAAGGATAGCATTGCTTAGTGGTTGAGGATTCAGTATCAGAGTCAGGAATTCCTGGGTTCAACTCCTATTTTAGATACTTACTAGTTGTTCGATTGAGGGCAAATCATTTAACTCCCTTGCACCGAAGTTTTCTCATCTGTAAAATGAAGGGATACATTCTAAAGTTATGATCCTAATCCAAGATTGATTATTGATGTTCCTAGTTAACATATCAAGTATCAAATAGGTACGACCTTTGTTTCTCCACTTAATGTACGTTGTAGAAGGAAAGCTAACATTTCTTTTTTTATCTAGAACTGGGTTTTCAGCATAGTTGGGTATTCCTAATATGGGAACTACTCCCATTGATACAAACTAGCAACTCATTTATATTCTGTAGCCTTAGATGTTATCTGGGGAACTAAGAGATTAAGTGACTTGCAATATGTGTCAGAGGTAAGACCTGAATCCAGGACTTGCTGACTCCAAGCCTGGACCTATGATCACTTTGTATGGTGATAGTCATAAAATAAATGTATATATTTAAGTAGTTTGTTATATGACTTCATGAAGGTGACTATCAACTCTATCTCAAAATATATGTGGGTGACTTTTATTCCTAAAGAAAGCAGTTTTACAGAGAAAAATAAATGCAACCCTTAAACCAGTGGACAGATGCTCTATAACCTCCAGCAATTTTTGCAAAGGACTCCTTATACCCATTGCCTCCACATTCTTTGCTTATCTTCCCCCTCTGTTCACACTGGAAGGAGGCAGTGTCCAACATTTTCAATAATTTGTACCAAGGTCATACAATGTGTTGATTCTAGGGCTGTGGTGAAAATGGAGTTTCCTCTTTGCCTGGATGCCTACTGAGACATGTCACCTTGCTGCCAGATGTGAAAGTGATCACCCTGCCAAGAGAAATGATTGCCCTCCTGTGAGTTGTTGGACTAAAGACGAAGGAACCCTGTGACCCAGACAGAAGCAGGTGAAACTGAAGGGAATGGAATATTGAAATGTCAAGGAGTTTCCAGAACTCCTTGATATTTCCTTAAGGAAGCTAGAATGTCTTTCGAGGGAGCTTATTCTCCTGAAATGTAGAGAACTGTTTTCTGTGGAACTGCAGATGATGTTGTCACTCTGTGGTCAAGAGCAGGAAAGCTGAGGGGACAGAGAGGGAGATTAGTGGTCTTAAAAATGTTTTTGGTATTACATGGCAATGGGGAGTTGACAGATGGCCTGTGGGGCAATAAACCAGATAGAACCAAGGGCATAGAAAGATTGAAACCATTTTTTAAATAATATTAAGGGAAAAAGAAATTTAAAAATGAAAAATTGCCATCAGAGATTAACATAAAATTATTTCATTGATAATTTCTAAGGGCAAATACAGGTAAGAGGAAGTTTCTGTACATTGAACTCAGCACTCCTTGACAACAGTAGTGATATTTTTTTGGAGTGCTATTATTTTCCCCACTCATTCTCATTAGAGAATTACAATCCCAGACCCAGTACTTTACACTGTGGGTGGAAAAACTCCACTCATGAATTTGCAGAGGCCAGGCACACTGCTACAGTGGTTGCCATCCAGCTGAGTGTGGTTAGTTTATATAATTGAAGCCAAGCAGACCTAAGTTAGTACTAGTGCATGGTTCCTTCTGTTAGACTAAATAAAGTTAAGAATTATTTTTTGGCTGTAGGGGGGGGAAGTTTTTCCCATTAGGGGGTGGCTTACTTCCAAGTACTTTAGGTTATGTCTTTTGTTGTTGTTGTATAGTCATTTTAGACTCTTCATGACCCTTTTTGGGGTTTTCTTGGCAAAGATACTGGAGTGGTTTGCTATTTCTTTCTCCACCTCATTTTATAGAAGAAGGAACTGAGGCAAACAGGATTAAGTGACTTGCGTGACTGAGGCCAAATGGGACTTAGGTCTTCCCTGGCTCCAGGCTTGACATTCTATTCATTGTGCCACCTAATTGCCCAGGCTATTTATGTACATCACCACACATCTGAATGGGAAGTATAACATTCAACCAATTAAGGTATACATAAAGAAATAAAAGATATTTCAGAAATATTCTGGGAACCAAGATGATAGAGTAGAGGCATGGAAAGCTTGAACCTCCCTGAGCATCTTTTCTTACCAACCTTAAAATAACACTTGAAAATTAATATTGGAGTTACAGAACCAACAAGGAAATGGAGTGAAGCAATTTTCCTGAAGTAAATAACTTGAAAGGTAGGCAGAGAGGATTTGGTTCACTGTGGGGTAAGAGGGAAGCATCACAAAGCAAGGCTGTACCAAAAAGTAACTGTGTAAGCCAAAAGTAAACCTCCCAACCCCACTCAACCTCCCCAGGTTCTGAACTTGGGCACAAATTAACTTCAAGAATACAAAACCTTGCCTAACCCAACAGCAAAGCACCTCAACACTCACTCCTTGAAGGTCAAAACCCTACTTAAGACTGCAGTGAGGCCCTAAATTGTAGTGCAAGTCAGCCCACACTATTCCTGGCCTATGTAATCTCAGAGCAAGGTTTAAAGCTTCTGCCTCAGCCTGAATTTAGGCCATCAGCCCCAGCACAAGGTAGGTCATAGTGCTCTGAGCCCTGTAAGCCTTCAGTAATACTTGGGAGAGACTGAATCAGCAGTGCAAGGTGGCTTCCAGAGTTCCCAGCCCACAATTCATCATATCATTTTGGAAGAAGTGAAACTTGAAGGAACCCAGAACTAAAGCTGAGGGTAACAGCAAGGAAAAACTGAATTTGAAGAAAGAACTCCCTCTACCATAAGAGTCCGTTATTAAGATAAAAAATAAAAGTTGGGGAAAAGACTAGGAAAATGAGTAAAGATAAAACAAACAAACAAAAAATCAAAACACCTAAATGTAGACTATTATTATAAGGACAAAGAAGAACAAGGCACAGACTCAGAAGGAGGTAGTGAGATCAAGGCAACTACATGCAAAACTTCAAAGTAAAATGTAAATTGGTCTCAGGCTTTGGAAGAGTTCAAGAAAGAAAGGCAGAGGAAAATGGGGAAGAGAACTAAAAGCAATGGAAAGCAGAACTGGTCAAATGGGAAAAAGGTACAAAAATCAAATGAAGAAAGGAGATTTTTAAAAAGGAGAGTTGACCAAATCAAAATAGAGGTTCAAAAGCTCAAGGAAGAAAATAATTCCTTGAAAATTAGAATTGGACAAGTAGAAGCTAATGACCTGATGAGACATCAAGAAACAATAAAATAAAATCAAAAGGATGAAAAAAACAGAAGAAAACATGAAATATCTCAATGAAAAAAACTGACATGGGAAATAGATACAAAAGAGGTAATTTAAGAATAATTGAAGTATTTGAAAGCCAAGATAAAAAGCCTAGAAATCATATTATAAGAAATTATAAAAAAAACTAATTTGATATTTTTGAATGAGAGGGTAATATAAGAATAGAAAGAATCCATATATTACCTCCTGAAATAAATCCTGAAATGACAACTCCTAAGAATATTTCTAGCCAAATTCAATTGCTCCTAGGCCAAGGAGAAAATACTGTATGCAGCAAGAAAGAGACGATTCAAATAACTTTGAACTAAAAAGCAAGATTACACAGAACTTAGCAGCTTCTCAATTAAAGGACTAGAAAGCTTATAATATGATATTCTGGAAGGCGAAGGAACTAGGTTTATAACTCCAAATTGCCTACCCAGCAAAACCGGATATATTATTTAAAGGGGAGAGCAATAGTCATTTAATAAAACAGAAATTTCCAAGCATTCCTGATGAAAATATAAGATCTAAACATAAAATTTGATGTTCAAATATAAGACTCAAGAGAAACATAAGAAGATAAATAAGAAAGTAAAAATGTAAGGGATTCAATAAGGTCATACTGTTTATATTCCTACATGGAAAGATGATATTTGTAACTTTTAAGACTTTTATCAATATTAGACCAGTTAGAAGGAATATGTACAGAAAGTTCAAGGGTAAGTTGACTAGGATGCTGTGATATGCAAAAAAGCAAATTAAGGGGTGAAAAAGATTTCATTGAGAGAAAAGGGAAGGGAGAGGTAGGACAGGGTATATTATCTCACCTAAAGAGAGGTGAAAGAAACTATTACAGTGTAGGGGAGGATAAGAATGGTGGCAGGCAATACTTAAACTTTACTCTCATTAGAATTGGCTCAGAGAGGAAATAACAACCATATTCTTTTGGGTTTAGGAGCATATTTTACCCTTTAGAGAAGTAGGAGGAAAATAAGTCAAGAGGATTTAATAGAGGGGAAAGTGAGGGGTGGTAACTAAAGGCAAAAACTTGTGAGGAGGGATAGTGTGAAAGGACAGAGAAAGAGCAGGGAAAACATGATGGAAGGGAATTCACAATTGGTTAATCATAACTGTGAATGTGAACAGGATGAACTCACCCATGAAACAGATGCAAATAGCAGAGTGAATTAAAAGCCAGAATCCTGTGATATGCTATTTACAAGAAACACTTTTAAGGCAGGGATACACACACAGAATAAAGGTAAGGGGCTAGAGCAGAATTTATTGTGCTTCAATTGAAGTAAAGAAAAAGTAGGAGCAGCAGTCATGACCTCAAAAAAAAAAAAGCTAAAGCAAAAATAGATCTAAATAAAGGGACAAGAAAGAAAATTACATCTTTTTTTAAACCTTTACTTTCCTTCTTAATTTCAATACTGGGAATTGGATCTAAGGCAGAAGAGTAGTAAGGGCTAGGTAATGGGGGTTAAGTGACTTACTCAGGGTAACACAGCTAGGAAGTATCTGAGGCCATATTTGAACCCATGACTTCTAATCTCTAGGCCTTCCTCACAATCCACTGTTGCCACCCAGCTGCCCTCAGGAAATTATATCTTGATAAAGTGTACCATGAAGCAAAATCAATAGAAAACATACATGCATCAAATAGTATGGCCTCCAAGTTTTTAAAGGGGAAATTAAATGAGTTTCAGGAGCAAATAACAAAACTGTATCACTTGGGGATCTCAACTTTTCCCTTCAGAGGTAGATAAATCAAACCAAAAAATGAATAAGAAAGAAGCAAAAGAATTGAATAAAATTTTATAAAAGTTAGATTTAATATACCTCTGGAGAAAATTGAATGGAAATAGAAAGTAATATACCTTTTTCTTCAGTGGTACATGGCACTTATACAAAAATTAACCATGTATTAGGGCATAAAGGCTTCACAACCAAATGAAGAAAAGCATAAATAATAGATGCATCCTTTTCAGATCACAACCCCATAAAAATTATATTCAATAAGGGGTCATGGAAAGACAAATAAACAAATTAATTAACTAAATATTCTAATTCTAAAAAAGGGATGAGTCAAAGAAGAAAATAAATAATCAACAATTCCACTAAAGAGAATGGCAACAAGGAGACAAAATATCAAAAGTTATGGGATACAGCCAAAGAAGTACTTAGGAAGTAAATTTTATATCTCTAAATGCTTACATCTATAAAATAGAGAAAAAGCAGATCAGTGAACTGGGTATGCAACTAAAAAAACTAGAAAAAGAGCAAATTAAAAATCCCCAAATAAAGATCAAATTGAAAAATGTAAAAATCAAGGAAAAATGAATAAAATTAAAAGTAAGAGAACCATTGTATCAATAAATAAGAATAGGAATTGGCTTTATGAAAAAAATAGACAGAGCATAAAAAAAGAAAGAAGAAAACTATCAAAAATGAAAAGGGTGAATTCACCACCAATGAAGAGGAAATTAAAGCAAACATTAGGAGCTATTTTTCCTAACTATATGGCAATAAATCTGACAATCAAAGTGAAATGGATGTATGTTTAAAAAATACAAGGGTCCAAATTAACCAAAGAGAAAATAAAATACTTAAATAATCCCATCTTAGAAAAAAATTAAGTCACCAATGAACTCCCTAAGAAAAAATCCCAAAGGCTAGATGGATTCACAAGTGAATTCTGTCAAACATTTATAGAACAATTAATCCCAAAGCTATTTAGAGGGAAAAAAGCAAAGAATGAGTTGTATCGAATCTTTTTTATGACACAAATATGCTATTGTTACCTAAACTAGGAAGAGGAAAAAATAGAGAAAGAAAATTATAGGTCAATTTCCCTAATGAGTACAGATGAAAAGGTTTTAAATAAACTTTTTAACAAGGAGACTAAAGCAATATATCCTAAGGATTATTCAATATAACCAGGTGGGATTTATACCAGGAATGCAGAGCTGGTTTAATATTCAGAAACTATCAGCATATTTGACAATACCAATAACAAAACAGAAACCACACAATTAGCTCAATATTTGCCAAAAAAGCCTTAAACACCCATTCCGTTAAAAACACTAGACAGCATAAGAATAAATGGGCCATTCTTTAAAATGATTAGTATCTACCTAAATCCATCAGCAAATATCATCTGCAGTGGGGACAAATTAGAAGTCTTCCCAGTAATAACAAGAGTGAAGTAAGGATATTCACTATCACCACTATTATTTAATATTGTACTAGAAATGCTTAAACTTTACTCTCAATGGGGAGTAAAGCAATAAGAAAAGCTTCAGCAAAAGAAAAGAAAAAGAAAATAATCATGTGCTATTTATCCCGTGATTGTACCTTTTCATTTCTTATTTTACCATGAGCACAGCTTCTTTTAATTTTGTTTTCTTTTGTCATTTGATCTTCCCAATTTCTGTTATTTCTTTCCCTTATTTCTCTTCTCTTTTGGGGTTTCCTTTGTTCTTTCTTCTCCTTAACCAATGATAAAAATTCCAACATCCTCTTTTGAAAGAATATTGAATTATTTTAAATGTCTTTTTAATTCATGTTAAACCTAAGTACTGTCTCCATTGTCTGCCATAGACTTTGTGCATAAAAGGCAATTAATAAATGCTATTGAATTAAATTGAAAGAAAAAAGAAAGAAAAATAAATTGGAGGGATTAAAGTAGTCAATGAAAAAATAAATTATCACTCTTTGCAGATGATGTGATAGTATATTTAACCAACTAAAAAACTAGTTGAAATAATTAATAGCTTTTGCAAAATTGCAGGATACAAAATAAACCCTCATAAATCATCAGAATTTTTATATATTACCAATAAAGTCTAGCAGCAAGAGATAAAAGAGAAATTCCACTTAAAATAACTCTAGATCAATGATGGTGAACCTTTTAGAGAATTTATCCTGTGCCTCCTCCCCAGATAGAGTGCTGAAATCCTGGCCCCCACTCCTTAACCCATACAGGGGAGGGAGAAAGCTCTCCCATTATGTTGCTGTGTGGAGGGGTGGTTGAAATTAGGAATGGCCTGTGTGTGGAGAGGGGGAGGGGAACAGTTTCATTGGAGTCCCTCTGGCTTTCTAGTAATGAACTCTGGAGGGCAACAATGTTCACACCCACAGAGAGGGCTCTCTATTTCCTCTTTACACATGTGCCTTAGGTTTGCTATCATTGGTCTAGACAGTACCAAAAACTTGGGAATATATTTGTGAAGACAAATACAGGAATTATATGGACACTATTACAAAATAATTTTACATAAATAAAATGTTAATTGTTCATAGGTAAACCAAGCTAGTATAATAAAAATGAAAATTTTATCTAAATTAATTTACTTTTTCAGTGCCATACCAACCAAACTACCAAAAAGCTATTTTATAGAACTAGAAAAAATAACAACACAATTCATCTGGATATTATAAGTAAATTAGGGGAACAATGAATAGTTTACTTGGCAAATAAATGGAGTAGGGAAGAATTTATGAACAAACAAGGGAAATAGAACACAAGATGAAAAATGAATAATTTTGATTATATTCAACTAAAAGGATTTTGTACAAACAAAAGCAATGTAACCAAAATTAGAAGGGAAAAAACAAACTGGGGGCAGATTTCTCTGAAAAAGTTCAAATTTCTCAAATAAATAGGGAACAAAGATTCAAATTTATAAATTGTCAAATGGCCAAAGGATTTGAACAAGCTATCAACAATCATGTGAAAAAATGTTCTAAATGACTTAGAAAAATGCAAATTAAAACAACTCCAAGGTACTCACACCTATCAGCTTAGCCAATATTACAATGAAGTATGATAAATGTTGGGAAGAATATGGCCAAATTAAACACTAATGCATTGTTGTTTGGAGTTGTGAACTGATCCAATTGTTTTAGAGGGCAATTTGGAACTATGCCCAAAGGGCTATAAAATTGTGCTACTAGATTTGTATCCCAAAGAGATCATAAAAGTGGAGAAAGGGCTTACTTGTACAAAAAATATTTATAGCAGATCTTTTTGTGGTGACAACAAATTGGAAATTGAAGGCATTTTCATCAATTGGGGAATGGCTGAACAAATTGTGGCATATGATGGTGATGGAATGTTATTGTGTTATAAGAAACAACGAACGGGACGATTTTAGAAAAAGCGGGGAAGATCTATGTGAACTGAGGGAGAGTGAAAAAAGCAGAACCAAAAGAACAATGTATGCAGTAACAGCAGTACTGTACAATGATCAACTGCTACTCTCAGCAAAACAATTACAAAGAATACCATCCCCCTCCAGAGAAAGGCCTATTGGAATCAGAATTCATATTGAAACATACCCTTTTTATGTTAGTTTATATTTTTATTTCGGGGTTTGGGTATTATATAAGTATTCTCTGACAACAATGACCAATATAGAAGTATGCTTTGCATGATAATACACAGATTACTTGATTACCATCTCCAAGGGGAGAGGTGAGGGGGAGGGAAAGAAAGGAGAGAGAAATCTTTTTGGATCTTATAATTTCAGGAAAACATGTTGAAAATTATTACATGTAATTGGGCAAATAAATAACGTTAAAAAAAGAAATTATCTTTTAGCAACCTCATTTTAATAGCAATAACACTCCATAGCATTTGAAATTTATAATATATATACATATATACACATAAATGTATATATTTACATATACATATAATGAAATTATATTTTAGTTATTTATAAATGTGTGCATACTTATATATTCAAAATATATATATTCCCACTTGATCTTCACAATAGGTGCTTTTATTATTCCCATTTTTCAGATGAGGAAACTGAGCCTGGTAAAATTCAAACTCAGATCTTCATAACTCCATACCAGGCATTTTCATAGAAGAGCAAAATAAATCTCATGGTGGTATATATAACCTTAAATCAGACAGGTAGTTAGCTGTGATGACATAGAAGGAATAGGTTAATGACTCACTAGGTTTCTCACTTTTTATCTGAATACTCAGTTCTTTCAGGGAAATAGCCATGAGGCTTCTCCATTTGACTTAAGACTCTGTCTTCTCTGGCTCCAGACCCTATTTCATCATATATCCCTGTTATGAAGTCCATTCTTTCATTTAAAATGAATTTTTGTTGCTCAACCCATTTTGAGAGTTCATGCAGAGCTAAATATTTGTTAATGAATAGGCTTAAATTTGCATGATTAGAAGCTCAATTCTTAGAATTAAAATCAATGATGCAATGAGAATTGAGCTATCCATCCCCCAAGATATAATTTAAAATGTTCATGTTTCTGTTTGAAGAGAGAAATGCCAACTTCTATCTGCACCTGTATCTTATTTTCTAACAGCAAGAAACCTTTGATAGCCCAGCTTTTTAGAGAAAATAGAACTGGACTGTAAGGTGGATGGAATAGAGAAAAGGACAAAAGTCATTACTATTAATGATTTTTTTAATGTTGTTTTTCATTAATTACATGCTGACTCAAGAGGAGAATGCAATCACAGGGGTTTTCAGGACATTCTAGATAAAGGGCTTTGTTTATTTTTGCGCTTTGATACAATTCAACAAACACTTCTTAAGCATCTTCTATGAAGACCTGGCTTTCTTATTACCATTTATCTCCTTTCAGTCCCTAATCTTTCATTGTCATCATCTACCTTCACCTTTGTTGCTGGACAAAATCATCCAGTGGTCTACTAAGAACATGTCTTATCTTGACTCCATCTTGACTGCTACACTTCCTCCCCAAGGAATTAGAACTATTTTGTTCACAAACAGATGTCTGGTTCTTACTCTATTTGAAACCTGGAAAATGTGAACAGATGCCAGATCAGGTGAAAGTACAAAATGGACTCTGGCTCAAGTAGACATGTTCTGGGGTCCTGGTCTACAACGAGAACAGCAAGGATGTCCTGTGAAATAAAGCAGTATAAGGAGACGGAAAATTTGGGCTTGTTTTTTCAGAAGGAAAATATATAGGAGAGGGGTGGGCAGGCAGAAAGTGTGGGTCCAGCCAAGTTCCACATATTCAGTTATCCAAGTGGTGTAAGGATATGATAGTCTAGTGGGAGGAGAGGGTCCAGGTTGTCTCTAGACATCCAGGGAAGTTGGAAATTCTTTTTCCATTTAATTCTACTAAACTCCTCATGGTATCTTTTCTTCTCTTAGTAGCTGATCTCATTTTCCACTCATTTTTTTTACCAAATATAAATAATCAATCTTGAGTTCCCTCATTTCCACAAAATCTCACAGCCCTGAAAAATCTTTAACTGTCCTCTTCTACTATATAACACTCTCAAAGGCATGGGTAACCCGGCTTTTCAAAGCTAACCCTTCTCCATGTACCCTTCAGATCATTCACTGCCATATGGAGCTTTTACACATACTGATTAACTCTTTCCCCTCTCTCTTCTTTCTGATTTTCTGCTGTCTCCTCTGCATCCTTAAAAACCTTCTCTTAACTCTGTAATTCCCCTAAACTACCATCCATTTTTCCATCCATTCATTGCCAAATTCCTCAAAAGAATTGCCCTTCCTCATTGCCTTATCAACCACTTACTTAGTCTCTTACCATCAAGCCTTTGTCTCTGTCAATATATTTAAAATATTTTCTCCACGTTTACCAGTGATTTAAGGTAATGATTTTTTTATCAATTTGCATCTTTTTTGTAATTTTGGACACCATTTGCCAACCCTTCTTACTATATGCTTTTCTCTCTCTTGAATTCAATGATAGAACTCTTTCTTGGTTTCCTTCCTACATATCTGGCTACTTCTCTCCAGGATCTGTTGACTTTTTATCCATATCCTTCTCCCTAAGTGTGAATATCTCTCCTCTCTTCTTACTCTAAAATTCCCCCCCTGTTGATATAATTAACTTCCATTGGTTTAATTATTACCTTTACCTAGATGTGTCCACATTTATATAGTACTTTAGAGTTTTCAAAGCACTTTACAAGCAATATATAATTTTTTCCCTCATAACCGCTCTGAGAAGCAGGTGCTTTTATTATTTTCATTTTATATAAAAGTATAAAACTAAGACAGAGAAAACTCAGTCATGCAGAGGTTAAGTGACTCCCCAGCATTATACAGCTAATAGTAAAACTCAGGTCTTTCTGACTAAAGGTTTGAAGCTCTATCTACTGTACTACCTGACCAACCTTGTGGGTTTAGAAGTAGAGAAAGGAAAGAAGCTGGGGAATTTTTAGATTCCTGCTCTGATAGGAGAAATATCAAACTTTAAGTTTGTAAATTTCCATTTTTCCAGATGAAAATGGGCATACAATTTTACCTTAGAAATGGCATAAGGATGAACCATGACATGAATAGAATGATCGCTAAGAATACATTCAAAGATGCAGGTCCCCCTCTTCCTTTCTTCTGTTATATATCCAATATCTTTGTAATTTCAAGATCTAGGATTTGGTTCTGTCAGTGCAAGTTGCAATGCCTCTACAATTTACCAAAAATATGTATAATTTCAAAGTTGACTTGATTTAATGATTAGAGAAATACAAATTAAAACAACTTTAAGATACCACCTCATACCTATCAGAATGCAAACAAGACCAAAAAGGAAAATGATAAATGTTGAAGGGGATATGGGAAAATTGGGACACTAAGATACTGTTGGGAGAACTGCAAACTGATACAACCATTCTGGACAGTAGTATAGAACCATGCTCAAGGGCTATAAAACTATGCATACCCTTTGACCCAGAGTACTACTCAGAGGTAAGGAAAATGGCCTACCCATAGCAAAATATTTTAATAGCTTTTTTTGTAGTGGAAAATAATTGGACACTGAGAGGTTGTCTATCACTCAGGGAAACTCTGAACAAGTTGTGGGATATGGTTGTAATGAATATTATTGCACCATAAGGAACAATGACAGGTTGAGTTCAGAAAATCCTGAAAATATTATATGAACTGATGCAAATTGAAATGAGCAGAACTGGGAGAATTATGTATACAGTAATAGAAATATATGATGATCAATTGTGAAGGACTAAACCATTATCAGCAAGGCAAGTTTCCGAGATAATCGTAAGGGACTCAAGTTGAAAATGCTATACATAGACAAAAATGAGCTGCTGGAGTCTGAAGCAGATCAAAGCATCTCATCTACTTTATTTCCTTCATGATATTTTCATTGTATGTGTGATATGTGCTTTCTATCATGCCATGAAAAACATGGAAATATGTATTGCATGAAAGTATTGATCTAACCTATATCAAACTATTTACTGCTATGGGGAAGGAACAGGGCAGAGAGAGGAAGGGAGAAAGTCAGAATCCTAAAATGTCATAAAACAATTGCCAAAATTTATTTCTACACGTAACTGAAAAAAATTAATTAAAAAATTACAATTAGGTATGTTGATGTGATTTAAAAATGTGACCCCCTGATACTGACTCAGGTGATTAATCAGTCAGCAATAATTTATTAAGCATGATATTTGTGCCAAACACAGATCATGTGTGTAAGAATCATGCAATAAGCATCATCACACTTGTACCCAGCTTGGATACCTAGCTCATCTCTGCTTTTCAACTTAATAGATCCTCCAGAACTTGCATTCTGTAAGTAGTGCTTTCAAAATCCAGGACTGCCAGTGTGAATCAGTGGAAAGGATATGGGATTTGGAATCAAGAGGTTCTCATTTGAATTCCAACTTGTGTAACTTTGGACAAATCTTTTAACTTCTCTTCGCTTTGGTTTCCTTCTCTCTAAAATGAACAGATTGGCCTTGGTAGCTTCTAAGGTCCCTTCCAGGTCTAAATCTATGAAATTATAATAGTTTTGAAGCAGTGTTATAGAGAGGGTGGAGCCCTGGCTTTGGAGTTTGGAAGATCTGGTTCAAATTCCACATTAGGTATATACTGTGTTCTCCTTAATCTAAAGTAATGTTCCTCTAAGATTATCTCCAATTTACAATACACTTATACATTCTGTTTGTACAAAGATTATTGCTTGTTGTCCTCACCATTTGCTTGTGAGCTCCTTGAGAACAGACTATTTTAGGTGTTTGTTGGTTTGGTTTTATTTCTTGGTAGATACATTGCAGGAACCTAGTGGACTTGTTGACTAAGTGACTGACCAACTGATCTTGGACCAGTCATTCTATACATTTGGATCTTAGTTTAATCTCTTACAAAATTAAGGAGTTGAACCAGATAGTCTTTAAGGTCTCTTCCAACTGCAAATCTCTAATGATACCATGATCTATATACAATGAGAAGGAACTGAGGAAAACGTTGGTTATCTCATGCAGTAAACATTAGAAGATGCTGTTGAATAGCTTCTTCCTTTTTTTTCTCCAATCTCAGCCCCACCAAAACTTTTCTTTGCTTTATTGGGTGAAATTTAGAGATTTAGTTGGGAGAAAAATTCCTCTTTCAAAAATTCAAATATCTCTGGATAGATTATGGGGGTCTTTTGACAATAGGTATGAAGCAAAGAACCCTTAGGAGCTAAGATAGTAATTGGTTGGGGGGGCAGTAGTATGAAGAGGACAAAGCAGTATTTGTTCTCTGAGCTGTCAAATGCAGAGGAAGTGAAGCATCAGAAAATGGAAAAGGAGGAACAGAAATGGAAATAGAGCATGAGCTACCCACATGGTCAGATTTCATCATTTTCCCTTTTTTTTTTTTTGAGTCAGTTCTTTCACCTAGGTCTCTTGATCCTCCTTATTCTTTATCACAAGGGTCCCCTTCTCTCTGGGCCCACAATTCAGATGACTATCCCCCCCCCCAGGGCTTAGCACTAGTTTGGCATATTTAATAAACACTTGTTGATTGAGTAAGGATAAAAAAGTTTTCATGGTCTGCCTGGGAAAACTAATCACTTTGGATTTTCCTGTGTTTCTATGGGAAAGTATCCCAAGTTTGAAATGGTCAATGTAGCAGTAAATCTTTGGAACACAACTGATTAACTGGAAAATGCTTATATTTAAATATAGAAAACTTTGAGAGCCAAGTAAATCCCCTAGCTCCTGTTCCAAGGAAATACATGTCTTACGTGAGTAGTCCCACTATAAGAATTAGTGTAGTGTTGTGAAAATAGTGTTAGACTTGGAGGCAGGATAATTGAGTTTAAATTCTGGCTCACTTACTGACTCTGTGATGATGGGAAAATGACTAAATCTCTCTGAGTCTCAGTTTATACTTATGTAAAATGGGAGTGAAAAGTACATTTTTAATCTTAAAGTTCTACAAGAATGTGAGCTGTCTTTATTAAGCTAGTTTATTTGACAAAATGGTTTGAATAAATCACAGACTTGAATATTTAGGGTTGGAAATGGGACTGTACTGAAATCTGGTAATGAATACACTTTACACATAATAAAAAAAAAATTAAGTCCCTTGAAAAAGATCTTTCTCCTTAAGGAAGCAAGAATATGGAGAATAAAAAAAATAAAAATAAGAGCATTGATATGACACTTACTATGAGTAGTTTACAAATATTTTCTCATTTGATTCTCATGACAACCCTTTGAAGTAGATTATTATCCTATTTTATTAATTTATTTATAGGATATGATATATAGTTATTGTAAATTCAATTTAGAGATTTATTTACATATGTTATTATTTATAGGATACAATATATATTTATTGTAAATGTAATATACAGATTTATTTATATGATATATTATTATTTATTTATAGGATATGACATATCCTATATTATCCTATAAGATATAATTGAAGAAACTGAGGCAAACAGAAGTTTAAGTAAGTTGGCCAAAGTCATGTATCTAGTTGATCTGAGGCTAGAATTGAACTTCTATCTTATTGACTCCAAGTCAAGGAATCTTTCTACCACCCGTTTGTCTCAAAAAAAAAAGAAATGCATTTTAATTAATTGAACAAAGGCCAGATCCAATATATTTTTCTTGATCTGTGTGACACAATGGAAGAAGTTCTGAATATCGAATCAAAATCTCAGTTTCTTCGTTCATAAAATGGGGCAGGAAGATTAGTTAGGTAACTTCACTTGGCCTCCATTTCCTCATTTTTAAGATGAGAAGTTTAGAGTAAATCATCTTTTAGATCTTTTCCAACTAAAAGTCTCTGATATCCTGATCTTTTAAAAGAAATAAAAATATAGAACCTTTGAAAGATAAATGTTTAAGTTACATTAACGAGGCAATATTATTTCCCACATAAAAGGGGCACAGTTCTTTCTTCAGTGACCCCTATCATTTCTGCCCCACAGAACTCTAATTTTGTCAAGTGGGCACAGATGATCCCATTTTAAATTTTATTTTACAAAGTAAAATAGATAGAACTCAGTAACAGTGCATCTAATTGACTTAATTGCTTCATTTATCACATGACTTAAGCAAGCTGCTGTTTTCTACTCTGTTTAACCCATGTAATTCTTGTAATATAAGACCTGAGACATGGTGCCAGGCATGAGCGAGAAATTGTCTCTCCTGAGGGAAGATATCACCGGAGTGGTGTTGGCTTTGGGTTCCAGTTTATTGAAAAATCAATGTCCATTTGTGCGACCAACACACATGGCTTTCTTCCAGACTGATGATGGCTTTGGGAGGACTGCTCTATCACCTAATGAAGTCAGATCAGCTTACCTAGCATCCGATTTACTGTTGGCAAAGTGACTTTGTCATTAAGACCCAGTTTATCATTCTTGTTGGGTGTTTCCCACCCAACCCCCCCTGCTCTTCCATTTCTCTCGAAGTCACAATGTTGTTTTTCTCTTGTGCACATAACACCTTCGGCCCTAAATCTTAAAGCTTCAAGTGACAAAGTTCATTGTTTTAGTGATCACTTGGGTGTCCATAAGTTTCCCAAAGTGTCCTTGTCTCTGACCAGGGGGAGGCAAACAAAGAAAGTAAGAGTGCAAGGAGGTGGAAGGAGATAGAGTCCAACCAAGTTTTGACATAGGAAAAAAAGACACAATTGCAATCTTGAGTCCGGTTTTTAGCAGGCTCAAATGCAAGTTGTCAGCTCAGCTGTCTTGCTTAAATCAACAAGGGCTGGGATTGTCTCATGTGTTGATACATTCCAATAAACAGGACTAAGCTGACATTTTACATTGGGTTCAGTTTTTAACTAATTACCAGTAAAGTAATATCACTTTTCCCATTATTAAATGGAGTTGCCATTTGATTTGAAACCTTGGTCTTCCTTCTTTCCAACGTTCTCTTTCCCTGAAGAATACCCTCCAAGTGATGTTCATTGGCAGCAGTGGGCTCTGGCAGAGGCAGCAGTTTTTCTAAAGTCAAGCTATGCCAAAGGCAACATTATATCTAACTGAAAATGCCAGCTCAAATTTGCAAGGTAGTTTTTCATTTCTTCTCTATACCTGACAAATGGGGAACCCCCAGAACATAGTTTCCTAGGAAGACAGAGAACTTTGGAGGGGACTGTATCTGCTGAAGTTTTGGCCAAGGATCTAGAATCTCCAGAATTTGCAAAGTGGCCAAATCATCAACAGCAACTAGTAGGCACATTGTAGTTAATGGTACTAAGTCTGCTCTTCTATAGTGCTTTTTATCTGAAAATCTGAAACCTTTTCACCGTCTACATCAAGACTCAATTGGCAAATGTTTTAGAGCTGGATGGGATCATAGCTACTTTCAGGAATTAAAGTGCAGGGCAGTCTAGATACATTGAAGAAATGCAATCCACTAAGTGAGATTCAATAAAGCAAAATATAAAGTGACAGATTCAGCGGAGAAAGGCATAATATGATACAGAACTAAAAGACAGAGGGATAACTGGTTGGGTAAGGAAGATTAAAATAATGATCTTGAGGAGAGAGTAAAAGGTAAATAGAATATTAGCCTTTGCTACATTGCTGCTGTACTAATGAAGGCAGAATGGAATACAATCCTAGTTTAGATTTTGGGAATGTATACTTCAATACTCCAATGGAGCATTATTTCATAGAGGTGAATATTCCCTTGAAAATACAAATTACAAATCACTGGTGTCTGCCCATCCTATGTGACTGTTTTCCATGAGTCTACTCAGCACCGTGGCTTTTGTGCCCCCATCTGAATACAAGAGAGGGAAATTTTATACTTGACACTTATTTGAAACATAAATCCTTGTCATGCCTCAAAACATAATAAATTTCTCCTCTTTTGAGAGCAAAAGCTGAGGAGTATCACACTGTAGTATGTTAGACTGAAGATCCTTTTCAGGTAGAGGTTGTTCTCAATGATTGCTGAATTCCCTTCCAGCTTTCAAATTCTGTGATTCTGGGCTTCATTCTAATTTAGAGCAATGTGCTCGATTCTGAGTGAGACAGTTGTGTTTAAAAAAATAATCTTTACTTTACATCTTAGAATCAATATTGTATATTAGTTCCAAGGCAGAAGAGCAGTGAGGTAAGGGTTAGACAGTGGCGGTTAAGTGACTTGCCCAGAGACACATAACTAGGAAGTGTATGAGGTCAAATTTGAACCCAGGACTTCCCATCTCTGGGCCTGACCTTCAATCCACCAAGCCACCTAGTTGCCCCCTAAAATAAAACTTTATTAGCATAAAATGGAGGATACTAGGAAGTAACTACTAGAGAAGAAAATGGCAAACCACTCTATTATCTTTGCCAGAAATATCCCAAATAGGGTCATGAAGCATCAAACTCGACTAAAACAATTCAACAAGAACAGAAAATGTAAAAAAAAATGACAACGATGATGATAATTATTATTCAAATAAGAAGCTTTTTTGTGTAGCTAACTATCTGGGAAATGGTTAGATGAAGAAAAATGGGCAGCATCAATCTTGGCAAATGGAGACAGAGTAATTGTTTGTAAACATTATCCACCCATGCACAGTTAGGTTAATTATAAAGAGAAAAGGAAATAGGAATTGACTGAAACCCAGCTCTGTCACTTAGTATATGTGTGGCCTTACTGAAGTCATTCCACCTCTCTGAATCTCAGTTTCTCCTACTGTAAAAAGAATGACTACTAAGGTCCCTTCTAGCTCTAAATCTGCAAACCTCTGATCCTAAATATCCCTTTGAGTAAGAATAGAAAGGACTATTCCTTCTTTGGCCATTTTGTTCTGTCATTATCCATGTTTTGTCCACCAAACATTGGTGTAGGTCATGCTCTTGAGTCATGAATCTTCACTTTTTTTCTCTATACAATATCTTGGGGACTCTCTCATCTCCTACAGATTTCATTCTCATCTCAGTGAAGATGATTCTCAAATTATAAAGCCAGTCCTGGTCTCTCTCTTAAACTCTAGTTCTTGCTGTTCAATAGACACAATACTTTGTCTCCATCTCCCTTCTCCAACACTTTCTATTTTTCTGGGTCAGAAATATTACTTCCTCTTCCCCTACACCTCTCACCATACCTTGTTTCCTTCAAAATTCAGCCCCACCTTTTTCATGAAGATTTTCCTGCCTCCTTCCCCAAGACCTATTTCCATGCCATCCCTCCCTAGTTTTCTCAATCTCAACACTATATTTGTATTCATATATTTTAATATATGCTTGAATAAGTGCATATTGTTTCACCAACCAGGATGTAAGTTATTTGAAGATAAGGATTTTTGTCTTTGTATACCTAGCTCTTAGCATGCACTTGACACATAAGTAAGTCAAGGTGACAAGCAACTGAGCATACAAAGGGAAAAAGGACAGTGCTTGCTTTCAAGGAGCTCACATTTTAATGAGAGAGGTAGCAAGTTAAAACAAGTTACAGAAAGGATAATTTGAAAGTAACACCAAAGGGAAGGTACTAAGATTAAAGAGGAATGGGAAAATCTTCTTATAGGAGGTGAGATTCCATCTGGAATTTGAAGGAAGTCAAGAAAACCAAGAGGTAAGCCAGGAAGTAGAGATCAGGGAGAAAGGGATATCAAACATGGGTGGCACAGTGAATAGAGCAATAGTCTTGGACCCCAAGAAGACTTAAACTAATAGAACCTCTCTCTCTCAGGATCATTGTGAGGATAAATCGAGAAATTATTTGTTCAGCTCTTTGTCACCCTTAAGGCATTCTATAAATGTTAGCTATTATTCGTAATAATAATAATAACAATAACAATAATAATAATAGGCACAGAGTTGGGGGATGGAGCATCTTGCATAAAGAGTAGCACAAATTTAATAAATAGATGCTTAAGCATGTTAATTGCTTGAGATCTAAGTAAACTGCTAAGAGAAAAAACAATTAAACTTTTAAGAACAATTCGGCAAACAAATTTAAATGCACAAGAGCTCTCAAATATTCCCTATACACAGGGGAATGAGTCTAAGAGAAATGGACTGATTTAGAAGCAGTAGTGTGCTGTAGACTACTTTTACCAGCTCATGAGAGATGATTGTTAAATTTTCAGTTTGAGCACTTAGACCTGGGCTACCAAATCAGGGCTTGCTTTATTGTTGATTGTCCAGACTTAAGAAAATGATAGAGAAAATGTCAATTATTCAGATTCAAATGAAGTATGTCAAGCTATACATTTTTGGGGGTGGGGAGTTTCTAGGGCTCAATTAAATATTTTCCACTTCACTTGTGGTTCAGAGAAACATTCCATTCTCTTCCAATGCGTTTGTAGTTCTACCCCTCCCCAGTGGGTTAAGTTTGGAGGGAGAAGGAACTAGGGGAGAAACAAAGACTTGGTCTGACCCTATTTAATCTCACTAAATATCTCACCGGGCAGCTGAGTGGCTCAGTGGATTGAGATCCAGGCCTAGAGACTGGAGGTCCTAGGTTCAAGTCCGGCCTTGGACACTTCCAGCTGTGTGACCTTGGGCAAGTCACTTGACCCCTACTGCCCACTCTTACCACTCCTGGGCCAAGGACGGTCCCTAGCCCAGATGAAAAAAGGAGGAGGGTTGGGCGTGGGGCTAGCAACCCCACCCTGTAAAAACTACATCTGCTAAAGAAACTGCAACCTAAAGTAGGGGCAGCTGGGCCAGCTCAGTGGATTGAGAGCCAGGCCTAGAGACGAAAGGTCCTAGGTTCAAGTCCGGACTCAGACACTTCCCAGCTGGGTGACCCTGAGCGAGTGTGTCTCATTGCCTACTGGTTGTGGCCCTATGCTCCTAGAATGGAGTCCCAGGATAAAAAAAAATATCTCACCAAGATGAGAAGGCAGAAAAGGAAGGGAGGGTTCTGAAGAGCACTGTGGGGAAAGGACTGGCAGTTTTTCTTCTCCAGCCTCATGTGTGGGGCTATGACATCGACCTACCACTGTCACTCAGTAGCAGTTGGCATGAACAATTTGGCAAGTGTTCCCAATTACCTCTCTCCTCAGTTCAGGGCAATGTGGAAAATCTAGCTTGTCTGCAAAGGACATGGAATAAGTAGCAAGCACATTTCAAGAATTATTCTCAGAAGCCAGAGGCTAATTGATTTTAGGAGCATATCAAGGAGCTTAGTAGAGGAAGGAACTATAGTATCATAAAGAGCATCATGAAGTATCACATATGAATCATGTTCTAGTCAAATATGGGAAGTTGCTGGTCATATTTATCACTGAGATTGTTTGGCACAACTAGGAGCTATCTTTTCTAGCTAATAGATTTTCATGAGAGGGATCATAAATTCCAATGGCATCTTTTGAATTCCACCCTGGACAATGTAAGTAGAGTGGTACAAAAGATCTTTTTCTTTCTTTCTTTCTTCCTTCCTTCCTTCCTTCCTTCCTTCCTTCCTTCCTTCCTTCCTTCCTTCCTTCTTTCTTTCTTTCTTTCTTTCTTTCTTTCTTTCTTTCTTTCTTTCTTCTTTCTTTCCCTTTGTGTGTTGGCAAGTACACCAATCTCATCTCCTTTAAATAAAAGTGGCCAGTCATTCTGATACAGGGGATAGAGTACTGGACTAAGTCTACAAAATATGAGTTCAAATCCAGCCTCAGACACTAGCTAGCTATGTGATTCTGAACAAATCACTTACTGTGACTCAGTTTCTTCATCTGTAAAATGGGGATGATATAGCACATACATCAAGGGTGGTTATAAAAATAAAATGGGCTAATATTTATAACATTCTTTATAAAGAGTTGTGCAGTATATCCCCAAGTCTTAGAGTGGTTTTAAGCGAAAACTTAAAGCTAAATTTTTAATAGCTAATACTGGACTCCTACAACACCTGCATAAATGCTAACTTCCCCCTCCCCTTTCTCATTAAAGATACAATATTTTTACCAATGTTCACAGGTAGCGGCTAGGAAAGCTTGTTAGCTTGGGGCTTGCTTCTGTTTGACTTATCCACTATGATTTCTGAGTTTGGATCCCTGCCCTCTTTATACTTAGGCATCCCATGATATCTAGTGACTCACACTGTATTCAGGAGAATGTGCTCAGGAAATGTATGCATTCAAGTAAGTGAAGCTGGTAATGAAGTGTAGTGGAAATGGCCCTGAGCTGGGAGCCAAGAAAACCTGAGTTCAAATTCTGGCTCTGATACTAAATAACTTTGTGGCCTGATGCAAGTCACTTTACCTCCTTAGAGCTCAATTCCCTGAAAAATCTGTGAAGCAGAAGGGGCTGGGCTTTTGAGCATCCTTTCCAGGTCAAACAAACTATATTATGCCAACTTTAAAAGAACTACATCTGAAAAAGTCTGTGAAATTCTGATTTTTTATTCATTCTTGAAAATAGTCTTGTACGACCTCCACCCAGCAGTGAGTCATTTTGCGATGACAATGACAAAATACCAGAGTGGAAGACCAGCAGACTTTCCATAATGAGCTGTTAAAGATTTCAGTACGTTCCCTTTTAGATAGTTTATATAACTCTTTAGGATTACATCTAAGTGAAAAACAACAAGACAAGTCTTTAATGAAAATTAAAGTGCTATGCTATAGAATGAAATATGGAATAATATTAGTTATGATTTTATTTAAATGATCAAGGAACACAAGAGGGTTCTTCAGGATTTAGAGATTTAATTGGGATTCCACATCCTGGAATAAATGTCAATGTTTTTACAAAAAAGGAAATGTCAAATGACAGTGGAGGGAGGGGTGAAAGCATACTTGGGGGTTGATTTTATTCTTCAGTTAGACAGTTTAAAGGATAAAGACCTGGAATAAGGAAGACTTGTTTCAAATCTAGCCTTAGACACTTAGTAACCATCTGAGTCTGGACAAGGCACTTAAACTCAATCTGCCTCAGTTTCTTCAACTATTGAGTGGGGATAATAATAGGCATATCTCCTAGGGTTGTTGAGAGGATCAAATGAGATATTTATCAAGCACTTAGCACAAAGCCTGACAGATAGCAGGGACTTAATAAATACTTGCTTCCTTCCTCTCTTTTCCTTCATATCAAAAGAAAGGTAATGGCGGGGGGTGGGGGGGATAGGAAGGAAATAGTGCCAGACCCAGAATTGGGAGTACCTGGTTTCAAATATTTCAAATATTTCAAATATTCAAATATTCATTCTTGCCTTTGTGACCCTGGGCAAGTCACTTAGCCCTGATTGTCTTATCCTTACCACTCTTCTGCCTTTTGAATTAATATTCTAAGACATAAGGTAGGGTTCAAAAAAAGAAAAAGAAAAGCATTAAGACATTATTGATAGAGAACCCCCCAGAAATCATTACTGGAAAGGCTGGAGATGGATACAGCAGGTAGGGTCAAGTAAAACATACCTGAGATGAAGGAAGGACCTGGTGTAGGTAGGATCTTCCTCAAAATCCCTGCTGATAGCAAGCATCTTCAGTAAAAGGCTTTGGTCATGTCTTCAAATCCAGTGTTGTGTCAGGGGATGCTCCAGTTGGATTGCAGCTGGTAGAGGAGAAAGGATATTCCACAAAGAATATGCCCTATAAGTCTGAACCTAGATTGCCCAGTTCATAGAAGGAGGACAGGATAGTAGCCATGGAACAGAAGAAGAGGGAGAGAGAGGAAGGCAAATTTAAGGAGAAGGGATATAGCTACAAAAGTGGTAGCATGAGGATGAATGAGGAACAGAGTGTTGCCTTTGGGGCCAGGAAAACCTGAATTCATTGCTTACTTCTTACTGATTTGTCTGACCCTGGATAAGACATTTATCCTCCTAGGACTTGAGATGACTCTAAAGCTATATATTTCAGGGAGAAAAAAGTGTACCTGTATTAATAGAGGAAGTTTCCTAATTGGAAGTACCCTACACCAAAGCCATTAAAGACCCAGTTGCTCTTTGCCCTTTATGAATATGAGCTAGCAGATGCTATTGGGGAAATGATGGGAATTATGCTGGGAATTCAAAAGAAAGTGTTTGGTTTGTATGGTAAAAGCCATGATGATGGCCTCACTTTTCTGGTTTCCAGCTCTGCTCTTGGAATCTACAGTTCACCAATTCAAGGGATATCACATAATGCAGTATAAAGCCCTATTCCTGGAGATCAGCTTTGCTTGGCTCTGGTCTATCTGCATGTGACGATTAGAGTACAAAACTGGCTCTCATGGAGGGCTAACCAGACAGCAGCCCTCAAAATCCTCCCTGCTGCAGGAAACCTTCCCAGACAGTTGGGTTGAGAGAAGGATTTTCACTTCCCATAAATCAAAGTCTAACAACTTCCCTTCCCTGTGGGATCCATCAAATCTTTGTTTTTGTTCTTTTTTTTTTAAGTAAGAAAACCAGTAACCAAAAATAAGAAGTTAAACTTTCACTTGTTTCTCCTGCCTCTGTATATTGAACTATTTATTGCTTACGTGGTGTGGGTCATGTTGACGTGGAAGGTTAATCCCTAGAGAAAAAGAAATCTATTAGGTATGTATGTGTTCTATAGAGTGCTTAGTCCATAAGAAGGTTCATCCATTATTGCTGCCAATTCTCTGGATGGCTGTTGTTTTCAGTAGACAACCTTCCTTAGTTCTAATATTTTTTTAAGTACTCACCAACCCCTATTAGAAGAACTAAGAGGTTTGTGAAGCAACACAAACTTAAAAGGAAAAAAAAAACTTATTATATGTTTAGGGTTGGTCCTCTCTTTTGATTGTAGAGGGAAAAGACAGTGTTGTGACTTAGTAAGAATCCCAAAATATCAAAAATCAAATTCATCAGGAATAAATTTAAATTGTGCCATTTGAGTTCAAAAAATAATTTCATATATACAGAATGGGAAAGGCATGGTTAGGCAGTAGTACATCCAAAAAAGATGTGGGGATTTTAGTTGACCACAATCTCAAGAGGAGTCAACAAAGTCACAAGATGTCCAAAAAGCTTAATTCAGTCTTGGATCCTATTACTGCAGCTAGGTAGAATAATCAATAGAGTTCTGTGCCTAAGAGTCAAAAAGACCTGAGTTCAAATCTAGCCATAGGCATTTAAAAACTGTTTGACATTGGGAAAATCATTTAGCCTGTCTGCCTCAGTTTTTCATCTGGAGAATGTGAAAAATAAAAGCATTGAATTTCACTTTATGTGTTCCCTAGTGTTGTTGAGAGGGTCAAATGAGATGATAATTTTGAAGTGTTTAGCACAAGGCCTGACATATAATAGGTGCTTAAATAAATCATTCCTTCTTTCTTTCCTTCCTTTCTCATTATCAAAAGTAGTGTCCAGAACTAAAGACATAGTTCTCATCATAAACTACCAACACTGAAAAACACCTGCAGCATTTTGTTCAATTCTGGGTGTTAAACTTTAAGGAAATCCATTGATGATTTAGAAAGTGAAAAAGTACAGTCCTTTACTAGGTTGCTAAATCATCTCATATGATTATTGCTTAAAGGGATTAAGGATGTTTAGTCTATTTAAAAAGGACACTTGGGAATGAGGTGAGGACATATGTTTTATCTTGAAGTATTTGAAGAGCTGCCCTTTGAAAGAAGAACTAAATTTCTCCTATTTAACCCCAGGAGAAAAAATGAAGAACAAAGAGAAGTTGGTAAGGCAGACTTAGGTGTGATATAAGAAAAAATTTCCTATTTTTTAGAGCTGTCCAAAAGTTGAAAAGGCTTCCTTTGGAACTACTCAGGTCAAGTCAACAAACATTTATTAAGTGCTTACTCTGTGCCATTAGTGGAAAAACAAAGCAAAGATAATCTTTACTTTCAAGGAGTTCAGAGTCTAATGGGAAAGAAGTGTAAACAAAATGGTAATGATAGAGGGAAGGCACAAGCACTGAGAGATGAGCAGGAAAGGCTTCTCATAGAAGGTGAGATTTTAGCTGAGATTTAAGGAAGCCAAGGAAAACAGAAGGAAAATGAAAATGAAGACATAGAGAATTCCAGATGTGAGAGACAGGACATGGGAGTTAGTGAATTCCTCCTCACTTAAGCAAATGCTAGAAGACTACTTTTTCAGGATTTTGAGGAGATTCTTGTTTAGGTACAGGTTGCACAAAATGACTTCAAGTCCCTTCCAATCTCACTTCTCTTATTGTTATCATACTTGTGCCAAGCCCTTTCTTCTGTGCTCTGAGTTGCCCCTCCATTAAAACCACAATGGCTTTTGGGAATGATAATATGAAAGCTGATCCTTTATGGTCCCCTGGGAGAGTTGAGTCATTTCTAATACTTCATCTACCCTGGAGTGTCTCAATCTGAAGAGATGAATCAGCTATGTTGACTCTTTTGAGAAGGAAATGCATTCTTAAAGTATGGTGAAAAGGGAAATTTGGTTTTTCCTCCCCTCTTTCTCTATCCCCAACAAAGTAAAAGGATCAATAGCATTACCACCTTCCAAATAAATGTCTCAGATTACTGCCTTTTTGGGCTTCTTTTCCTTTTTTTGTAGTTGTCTTTGAAAATCATTTTATCCTCACCAGAATCAAATTAAAAGGAAAGTAAGGATAAACTAAAGAGTTGATTATTGTGTGAAATAGAAGCATAGATTTAAAAATGGAAGGTACCTATGAGATCTTGGATAAGTCACCTAGACTCTGTGGTTCTCAGGTTCTTCATTTTTAAAAATAAGGTTCTTGCACTGCATGGCCTCAGAGATCTTTTCCATTTTAAATCCCATACTTTCATATTATAGGTAGTCTGAAGCCCAGAGAGATTTAGAAACTTGCCCAAGATTAAACAGACAATTTAATGACAGAGTTGGAATTTGAACCCAGACCCTTTTTTACTAGATCTGGCTTATTTCCACATCCCTATCCAATAGAAGTCAGCAGGTAAAATACATATTTTGAAATTATTTTTAATTATATTAATTTCCTAATAAAATAAACAAAAATATCAGAAACAGATTTAAGGTGAATTTCTAATTGGGGGGAGTCAAGTGTTATTATTCAAAGAATGAGGTCTTTCAATACTCTTAAAAATGATGATTAGGTGCACCAGAGAGCTAATTTCCCTTGCACTAGGTTAGCACTTTTGTTGCATATGAGAACTTCTGGATGTGGGATCCATATTTCTGAGAAGGGTTCAAGCTGCATCACAGAATTCCATAGTGCCCCCCAGAAGTCTCAGAGAAGGGGCAGTTAAGGGCAGTTGGTGTCCTGGCTTTTATACCACTAGCATTTTAGCATATTTGTGTAAGGCTATGAAATTCAATTTTAAATTGCTTTAAACTTGCAGATCTCATATACTATTAAGAGGGAAGGGACTGTCATCCCAGTTTTAGAAGATGAAAGCATAATGCCCCTAAGATCTTTATTCCTAAATTAAATTGCATGTGGGAAGAAGAACTATTATAGAGTCTAAAGGTTTTTTGGTCTCCCAATGTATAAAAAGCAGTCAAATCCAAGTATAAGAGAGGGACACCTATGTTGTGTTCTTTGTGAAGTGTTACAGATACATGTCAGTATCTGTCTCACTGCCTATCAAAGGGCTTAATATTCAGCCTTTAGAAATTCTTTCTTTTAACTGAAAATTAAAGGCTGAGCAAATTGTGATATAGGATTGTGATGAATGTTATTGTGCTTTTAGAAATGACGAGCAGAATGATTTCAGAAAAAACATGGGAAGACATGAACTGATGCGAAGTGAAGTGAGCAGAACCAGGAGACTACCAACACAGTAACAGCAATATTGTAATGCCTAGACTTAGCTATTCTTATCAAAACAATGATCCAAGACAACTCTGAAGGACTTATGATGAAAAATGCTACCTCCCTCCTAAAAGAGAACTGATGAAGTCTAAGTACAGATAGAAGCATCTTTTTTTTTTACTTTATTTTTCTTGTTTTCTGTTTTTTTTTTTGGAGGGGTGCAATATGGCTAATATGGAAACAGGTCTTGCATGATTTCACATGTATAATTGAAATCACATTGCTTAGCATCTGCAGGGGTGGAGGAGGATTAGGAAAGAGGGAGAGGATTTGGAACTCAATTTAAAAAAAGAGTATTAACTAAATAATGAATTTATTTTTAAAAGAAAGAAGTGATTTACTTTGAGTCCTGAAAGGTGTTCTATTTTTCAGAGCTATTAATTAAAATACGTTTGGTCTTAGAAATGATCTTCCCAGGTCTCAGTTTCCTCTGCTTTAAAAGAAAAGATTTAGACTATATGATATCTCAGGTTTCTTCCAGCTCTGACTTATGATCCTAAAGCCTAAGCTTAAGCTGGATGTTTATGTATAAGAAGTTGGAGGTGGGACAGAAGGCTAAAAGCAAGAGAGAGAAAAGGAAAAAAAAAAAAGAAAAGTCTGGGTTATGAGGAAAGTTACTGAAAAGACAACTGACAGAGTATCAAAAGTGAAATTGTCTACCTGACAGGTTTAACAAGGCCGAAATAGATAGTAGGATCCTCCTTTCCATCTTGACCCAATGCTGGAACAGAAAATTGGGTATCAGAACTGTTGACCTCTATCATTTTTTATTTACAAAGAAAGAATTAGAAACAGATAAAAAGAGAGGATTATGTGAAGAAGGGACAGAGGGACGAGTGAAGTGAGAGGCATTGAGAGAAAGACAGACAAAATGAATAGAAAAATATAATGAAGCATTTCTCTTTTCTTATTTTATTTTATCTTGCCATATGTTACACTAAGTTGAAAAGCAGATGAGCCAGACATACAGTTTTCCAAGAAGAAATTGTACAGAGATGAACAGATGCTGCCCTCTTGTGGAGCTTTAGCAGATATAAAAAGAATGACCACTTTATCAGAGAAAAAATGGTTCTTTGATGTTTTGAGATGACCAGATCTTTTTTAGGTAATGGAATGCAATCTCCTTATATTAAAATTATTAAATTGAGGCAAAAAGGACATCATATTTTTAGGGTAACCAGCTAGTTGGCGTAGAGCTGTTTTTAGAACCTCTAAGATTCTCCATCTCCTAAAGGAGGGCATATTCTACCACAAAGATCACCTCAAAGGGAAAACAAAATGTGTGTGCTCTGACATTTCAATTCGTTGATGCATCTCTCTCTGTTCTTGTCTATTTGAATCTTCTGTTCACTGGCGCAGATCACAACCTATGTGAGTCTTTTATAACAGGCAGCTAAGTAGTGTAGTAGCTACAGCATTGGTCCCAGAATCAGGATAGACTTAAGTTTGAATCCAACCTCTGACCCTTATTAGTCCTCTAACCCTCGGCAAGTCTGTTTAAATGTCCTCTTCTGCAAAATAGAGATAATAGTAATACCTGCCTCCCAGATTTTTTGTGACAATCCAATGAGAGAATATTTTTGAAGTGTTTAGCACATTGTCTGGCACATAGTAGATGCATAATAAATTCTTGTTCCCTTCCTTTTCTGTCTTGTCCTTCTGTGATCCCTTGGCTTTGCATAAATTCTCCATAAAGCAAAGGTCCTTGACTTGGGGTCCATCAACTATTTAAAACTCTGTTTAACTTTCTTTCCAGATTACATGTTGGTACAATTTTCAATAATCATTTTCTGATATTTTGTGATCTATGTTCTCTCTCTCTCTCTCTCTCCCTCTCACCTTTCTTCTTTCCCCAAGATGACAGGTAATATGATATAGGTTGAACATGTTGAACTATTTAAAAAAATACTATGATAACTATAGTTCAAAATCACTGCTTTCCTTTGATATTTTAGACATTTTATTTTATGCATTTCTAAACATCCTGAGAAGGGGCCCATAGGCTTGACCAAATTGTCACAGAGATTCATGACACAGAAAAAGGTTAAGAACCCCAATTGCAGATGATAGGCCCAAAGGACTAGGGGCATTTTCCCAAGGGTTTTTAACAACTTAAAGATACCAGTGCAAAATTTGGACTCTCTCTTATCTCTCTTTCATGCTGTATCATCACCAGCCCACTTCAGTGGATTACTGAATATCCCTGCTATGTCTTTTACACTGTTTTTTTTAACATTTATTAATATTCATTTTTAACATGGTTACATGATTCATGCTCCACCTTTCCCCTTCAACCCCCCCCTGAACCCTCCCCCCCACCCTTGGCCGATGCGCTTTTCCACTAGTTTTGTCATGTGTACTTGAACAAGACCAATTTCCAAATTGTTGGTAGTTGCATTGGTGTGGTAGTTTCGAGTCTACACCCTCAGTCATGTCCACCCCGACCCATGCGTTCAAGCAGTTGTTTTTCTTATATGTTTCCTCTCCTGCAGTCCTTCCTCTGAATGTGGGTAGCGTCTTTACCATAAATCCCTCAGAATTGTCCTGGGTCATTGTATTGCTGCTGGTACAGAGGTCCATTACATTCAATTTTACCACAGTATATCAGTCTCTGTGTATAGAGTTCTTCTGGCTCTGCTCCTTTCGCTCTGCATCAGTTCCCGGAGGTCTCTCCAGTTCGCCTGGAACTTCTCCAGTTTATTATTCCTTTTAGCACAATAGTATTCCATCACCCGCATATACCACAGTTTGTTCAGCCATTCCCCAATTGAAGGACATTCCCTCCTTTTCCAATTTGTTGCCACCACAAAAAGCGCAGCTATGAATATTTTCGTACAAGTCTGTTTATCTATGATCTCTTTGGGGTACAAACCCAACAATGGTATGGCTGGATCAAAGGTACACTGTTTTTTTGCACACAGTTCAATGTTAGAAATATGTTCCCAACTATATGCATGCATCATGGATCTCTAAATTGCCCTATTGATTAGTCACATTATTTATTGTTCAGAGAACATGGTGTTCCGTGGTTCAGATCCAAGTAATATCACCAGTAGAATATGAATGTTTAAAAAGATGCATTTTTGTGACAGAGAACATCTTCAGATGTATGAAAGTTTTGCTCTCTTATCCCAAATGCAGTGAAGCCCATTGCTTTCCTCCTAATCAATTCTGGGCTCAACTCATTGTTCATCTGGAATGTTTATTGAAAATATCAATCAATAGGCATTTTAAAAATACCTGCTATGTGCCAGTCACTGTGCTAAATGCTGATGATACAAGAAAAAAATTCTTGCTCTCAAGAAGTATATATCCTATAAATGGGTATAACATGCTCATATATAAGTATATAAAATAAATAATTATAAGGAAAAATTTACAGGGTCAGAGTATTAGCAACTGGAAGCATCAGGAAACTTCATGTAGAAATTGGTGTTCAGAAGAAAAAGAAGGGAAGCTACAACCCGTACTTTTGAATTTAATTTAGAGTTACTCATCCAATTATGTATGATGGTAGGGTAATAGGCATTCTTTAATGCTTATTGGTTAACCCTAATTGGGTTATCTTTGGAGATTGTTACAACTAGTTCTTTTGTGTGATTGTCAATCTAGTTGATGAAGCCCTGCAGAATTCTACAGATTTGATTGCAATCATTATATAGCATTATCTATCCATGAATTGGAGGTCACAGTTAATGAGGAATCATTCTTCTACTTTGATTCTGTTCAGGCTCCATCTTCCATGAGACTGGCAAATGCTTTGGGGTATATGGGATTTTCAGAAAGGACTAGTAGCTCTGGAATGAGGGCTTGTTGAGCTCTTTTTCAGGGCTGCTCAGTCACCTTAGAGTTGACTCTTCACTCAACTCTCAACTATAGCGCCAATAAACTGTAGCATGCATAGTGGCCACAGCTCAGTAACACTATCTGGGCAGACCGACTAAAACAGATCAGGGATAACCAATGGAACTTAAATCCAATGGTGAGTTGTGGGGCTGTGTATCACAAGTACATTAAGACTTCTCCTGATGGAATGCCTGAATGAGAACAATTTGTTCCAGTGGCCATGAAGCATGCTTAGAGTTTAGTTAGACATCAAAGATGCTATTACTGCATCCTGGACCATTGAGAGTGGTCTTGACTTTTGTCCTGCGCTGGATTTAGATGGCTCTGGAAGATAGTGAAGGCAAGAATTTTGCTTCACTTAAATCCAACTCACATATAAGTCAGGACATCACCCTCATGATGCCATGGACTCTTTCCAAAGTGAAGGAAGAACAATGAATGATTGTACTATGTTCCTAGTTTCATTTTTTGCTTGGTAGTAATAATAAGAGGATAATGAAACACATTTTTTCTTTGTGGTTACATTTATCAAGTAATTTTATGTGATCTTAATATTTCCAAATGAGACAATTTGTTAAAAGAGAACCTTTTCAAAGTTAGGTTTTGCCTTTGAAAGTTGGAGGGTGAATGAACATCAAAAGGAAATCCAATTAATTCTTGTATTCTCAAACCTTTCAATTGATTTTGTAACTTTGAAGATGTTGTGTTCATTAGATAATAATCTTCAAAAGCCTGCCTGCTCCCTTCTCATATTTCCATTACCCTTGATACATATATAAGCCATTTTCATGAAGACTATATAGAGATTAAAAACTAGACATTTAGGTCAGTAGCTGCTGCTGTCGTCTCAGGTACCAATTTTTCCCATGATTTCTTGCACAAAGTTCTACTCCACTGTAATGGTAGGTCATAGAAGTGACCCTGGATTCTCAGAATCTATGCCAGTGAAACACAAACTGTGGCATAAGCTACCATGCTATAAAGATTTCAGTTTTGATCCCAGCAACAGAATATCTCTGTTTCTATGGGTCATGTCGAGACAGTACAGAGAAGCTTATCATCCGAAAACTGAGCATTTGGTACTATGTCAATGGAATCTATGAAATAATGAAAACTAGAAAATATTACTTAGTCTTGTGTGCTCATTTCTGCCCATGTAATGACAGTGACTCATTGTTTGTTAGGAAAAGATATCATTCATAATAAAAATCACATGGCTATTTAGGCAATTCATAAACATTAATTACTAATGCTTTAAATGTGTAATTATTTTTCAGTAATCAATCAGCTAATAAACATTTATTAAGTGCCTAGTATATGCCAAGCATCGTGCTAAGTGCTAGGGAAACAAAGAAAGTTAAAAAATGTTCCCTGCTCTGAAGGAGCTCATAGTATAATGGAGGAGACAACATGAAAACAACTATGTACAAACAAGTTATATACAAAACATATTGGAGATAATCAATAGAAGGAAGACACCAACATTAAAGTGACTGGGGAAAGCTCTTGCAGAAGGTGAGCTTTTAGATGGATTCCTAAGAAATCAAGGAGGGCCAGAGCTAAGGGAGTAAAGAGTTCCAGGCAAAGGATACAGTTAGTGAAAATCCCCAGAATCATGCCAGAGAATGGACCTACCACTGGAAGAATTGAATGATAGATATCAATCTTGACATGATTGTGATACAAGATGGAAGAAGACAAAATGAGATTGGAGTGAGAAAATGACTCACAGATTTATCTTGGAAAGGCAAAGGATTTGACAGATTTTACTGCTTATCTAAAACTTATAAGAAACATTTCATGAGACACATGACCATCTCCTTTTGCAGTGTATAGCACATGTGACAGAGCACACACTCCATCAAACCCCAGATTTGGAAAACCCATGTAAAATGTTTTGATGTTCCCTTTGTACCAGAGAAGAAGTCTGAATTTTTTCTTTTTTCTTTGATGGGATGTTTACTGTACCTCATATGACTTTATGACCCCTAACATTTTAAAGATATCTCTACAGTTCTAGCTTTTGTGTGTCATCTGCTGGATCTTGCATCCTTTTCACAAATTTCAGTTTTTTTATTTATTTTTACTTTAAAAAAGAAGTGCATATTTATGGTATTAAAAATGTTGATGTTACACAATACTATACACATTTTCTGCATTTCTCAGTTTCCAAACTTCTCTGTCATCTGCTGGCTTTTGCATGTCATCTATAGCTTCCACAAAACTCATCCCAAAATTCCCATTTAATTCCTTATGCTGATCCACAATGTATTGAAACCATGATGGGGAAAATTGCCATGTGGATGGGATATCTATATTTGCTAAAAAAGCTATCATAAAGATCATGGATTTATCACTGAAACCATAGTGTTCATCTAATACTACCTCTTCATCTGAGGCCAAGAATTTTGTGTTATGCAGTGGTAGAGTGAAGATTTGAATCCACTTCTTCAAGATTCCAAACCAACACTCTTTATATTCTACCATGCTACCTTAAATACTATAAATCTGATTCAAGACTAGAATTCTGCATAATTCCAGTAAATGAACCAAAATTAGAGGATGAAGAAATAAAGAAATCATGCAAAGAATCTACCTTTTAAATTAAATCAATATAGTATTCAATAAAATATAAGCAGGCAAAGAATGGGCATATCAGGTAACAACAAAGTAGATATTGTTAATATATTTTAGGAGGAAGATATTTCTTGTATACAGTACCAAAAATATGCCTATTAAACATGAATATTTACCTCAAGAAGGGAGAATAGAGGACCCAGACATGAAAAGCACTAGAAATCTTCAAAAGTAAATGATTATATTCTAATAGTCTCTAAATACCTGGTAAGAGTTAATACAAACATAAGAATCATTTTAAAATCATCTATGAATATGAAATCATAAAACTGTTTTGTTATTGTAAAGATAAGTTCAATACCAAATAAAGAGAAAAATAAGATGTTATGTACAACTGAGAAAACAAATCTTACCTATTTAAATGACCTATTGGGGCAGCTAGATAGCACAGTGGATAGAGTGCCAGACCTGGAGTTGGGAGGATTTGGGTTCAAATTTTACCTCAAACCCTTCCTAGCTATGTCACCATGGATGAATCACTTATCTCTAATTGCCTAGTCCTTGCCACTTTCCTGTCTTAGAATTGATGCTAAAACAGAAGGTAAGGGTCTAAAAAAATTACATATTTAAGCCAAAAAGGGAATATTAATAAAAGAATAGACATTTATACACAAACTATCATGAATTCTTAAGGAAGGTTATGCTATGCAAATCATCCTAAGAAGGACTTAGGCCCACATTCTGATTTTTGCATCTATATAAAATCCTCATGAGAATAATTCACATTGTATTAAACTTATCCTGGATGAATGCATGAGGAAGGAATAGCAGATGAAAGCAAATTGTTCCAAAGACCCTGAAGGTGGCTGAAGTAAGTATTATAGAGTGCTTAGATTTTGGTCAGATATTGAAGAGACCAAAGTCATTCATTCCATCTTAGGTCATTGTGAGTCATTTCAACTTTTGTCTTGCCATTAGACTTTGATGATTGGAAGAAAGAGTGAGGCTGATGATTCAGTCTCACTTAAATCTAGTTCATGAGCAAATCAAATACCACCCCTTGATATCATCAGTCCGTTTCCAAAAATGAAGGATGAACAACAACTCTGTATGGACTATACTCCCCTCCACCACATCTGGTTGCTTTCCAAATCTTTTGGATTTGTTTCAATCTCCCATTTATGTGTAAGTTTCTCTCTCTCTCTGTCTCTGTCTCTCTGTCTCTGTCTCTCTGTCTCTCTCTCTCTCTGTCTCTCTCTCTCTCTGTCTCTCTCTCTCTCTGTCTCTCTGTCTCTCTCTGTCTCTGTCTCTCTGTCTGTCTCTGTCTCTCTCTCTCTCTCTCTCTCTGTCTGTCTCTGTCTCTGTCTCTCTCTCTCTCCTGACTTTCTATCTATCTAGCCATTTAACTTAAAAGGTGAAAAAATGTAAAAGCTACAGAGTTTGATGATTGTAAAAAAGGATTTGATTCTCATGGCCTCATCTCCATCAAAATCTCCTCCAATGACATCAAAATGTTTGGGTCAGGGGATAGTGTGTTTGACTGTGGTTGATCAGTCCAATATGAGTTCTGAAGGTTCTACCTCATTCCAGGCTAGTCTGTTAGAACATTTGGGAAGGAGATGTATCTGGATTTGCACAGTTAGTGTTTCCTTTGTGTTCTGTGATTCTGCTTTGCCTTATTTCATGCAGGTGTGTTATCTGGGGCAGAGGTATGCCAGCACTTCCCATGTCTCACAATCATAGAGGGTTTTGGGGAAAGTATAACAACAGAGATAACTTAGATAATACTGTGACAGCATCCATGGCACACGATCCAGAGGCTATAGCTACTCTTCTCTCCCCTCCCATTCTGACCAGAATTCTGAACCTGGGTCACCAGGTTCTGATAAATGACTTTTTGTCTTGTTTGTCCTGGAACCAAATTCTGACATCCTTCTTGGCATGTACTGCCCCATCACTCCCCACCCACACGCATGGTTGCTATCCAGCTCCTCTGTATGTGTTGTCTTCTACTCTTAATATTTAATTTTCTCAAAGGCTGAAGTGTCTTGCTTGTCTGTGTATCTTCAGCACTTAGCATAATGGCTAGCACATAGTAAACATTAAATAAATGTTCTATTTGTCTCTCATCTATTTGCCTGTCTCTCTGTCTATTGACTCAGACATTCACCCATTTAAAAGGTGCAAAGAACAAAAACCTACTGTGGCTTGATAATTATAAAAAAGCCTTTGATTTCATACAGCAAACTGCTGTCTCATGGTCTCATCTCCAAAAATGTCTCTTCTTTATATATTCTATAACCCTAGAGGATTTAAAAAAAAAGTATTTCAAAAGAGATACTTTTTGGCTTAGCGGATTGAGAGCCAGGCTTAGAGATAGGAGGTCCTGGGTTCAAATTTGGCCTCAGATACTTCCTAGCTGTGTGACCTGGGCAAGTCACTTAACCACAATTACCTAGCCCTTATGTCTCTTCTGCCTTGGAACTAGTGCTTAGCATTCATTCTAAGACAAAGGTAAGGGTTAAAAAAAGAGAGAGAAATAATTTTGATGCTCCTGTGATTTTTCATTTAACACCAACTTCAATACTGTATGCTACAAAGGCTATAGCTACCCTTGCTCCGTTCACGCACATATACACATCCAGAACTTTGGACTCTGACTTGGGTCATCAGGCTCTGAAAAGTGACCTCTTATCTTACTTTGCCTAGAACCAAACTCTTACCTCACTTCTTGGTTGCCATTTTCAAATCATGTTATCTTGCATGTACTATTCCCCTGGCCCCTGCCAACTCCCCATCCTTACAAATAACTTGTTGCTTCTTTAAGAAGTAAAATTATTGGGGCAGCTGGGTTGAGAGTCAGGCCTAGAGAGGAGAGGTCCTAGGTTCAAATCCAGCCTCAGGCACTGCCCAGTGTGACCCTGGGCAAGTCACTTGACCCCCATTGCTGTTATGATTATAATGACAGATAGTTTGGAGAAGCAGATAAATGTTTCAGGGCCAAATATAGCTTTAAGTCAAGAGCCCTAGATTGACAGACTACAGTGAGGAAAGGAGGGGGTAAAACACTCCTGGCTCTCAAGCCCCTCCCCCTCTAACTGCTTCTGCTTCAGTTGGTAATGAAAACAGCAATAGGATTCTTCTGGTAAGTTTCTCTTATGGCTGAAACCCCAATAATGTTCCTTTCTTAAATATATATTCCTCTCAGGTCAGTTAGAGGAGATATATAGAAATTATTTATCTAACTGTTGAGGACAGCAGAGATCTTAAACTGGCAGTCAACAGGATTCAATCAAGAAGTTCAGACTGAATTGTAAGTATCTTCCAAATGATTATCAGGCACAGATTTGAAGGGTAAAAGTTATATTAGGAATTAACAAGGAAAATTATATAAATCCAGGAAGGGTTTAGGATATATGAAAGGTGCCCCTAAACTGTTAAATTGATGCCCCCTTTCTCCTCCTCACTGGAGAAGATGAAGCACTTAACTAAAACTGGCTCTATTGCTATAGATAAATATCTTACTCTCTAATTACTAAATAGTTATATAACTATATTAATGAAGAATAGAATTGACAAATAGGCTAACCCTATGAGTAGAAACTGGCTTAAGCTACAATGGTTTCTCAGGAGAAACTCCAAGTCAGGAGAAACAAGCAGAGTATCTGCTCACATCCAATCCCACCAATTAACTGTCCTCAACCCTTCTCAACTGCCCCTCACCCAAAGTTCTCCAGGGGGGTCCCCTGGAATTCTGGGTGAGGCTCTCCCTGTACCTTTGCAGGGATTCCATGCTTTGCATTTGCACACAACAGTAAATTCCCCCTCTTCTAGTAGGAATTTCCACTGGAAATTCTGCAGGCTTAAGATATTGTAGCCTTAAGTACCCTGTCTATACTAACTTAAATGTTTTATTCCTAACCCCTTAACAGTCTTGCTATGCTATTGCTATACTATCTATACTATTTATATATCTACCCCTATCTAAGGAGGGAAAAAGGAAAGTATAATCAAGGGGAAAAAACAGGTTTTGGAATTACATACAAGCATCATAATACATGCAACAAATTATCACAGAAATTCCAAAACTGCAACAATTATAAGTTGCAAGCACTATACTTATAGCATGCAATGCAAACATCTTTGAAACACATCCAAAGCAAAAATGTAACAATCTACAGGTCTTCTAAAACTTGTTCCTAACTCATAACAAAAGAAATATGATAAAACTCTATATGCAAAATGTTATAGAACTAAGTTTCCATGTTAGTACCTTACTCAACCTAAGTTAGTGATATTAATAATCCTAAATTCTAAATTGTTAGTATATTAATTTCATTTTGTTAGTCATTAATATATGTATACTATATACATATTCTTATAGACTATAGTGACTTTCCCTGACTAACTCTGTATTTCAAAATCCCTAAAGCTATATATCTCCCTATTATGTTAGTAATTCTATTCTATGGATTAGTAAATATAATACAGGCTATCCACAATGCCTATTTACAGATAGAAGTTCCCTTGATGTCTACCAAATCAAAAAACAAATAATGGATCTTTTGATATGTTAGAGATCCTAAGATACCCTTCCCTTATATGTAATGCATATGTACACATAATACATATATACAGAAGAGACTCTCATTTATCTACATGAGGTCTATATCAAAAAGTTGAACAATCAGTTTGTGTTGAGTCCACTGAACTAAAGTGTACTGATGTATGCACATACTTACCCTTACTGCAAGGATCTTCTGGCCCACTGGAGAATCATAATTCTCCTTGTTAGTCATATGTAGTGTGGCATGCAACTACCGTGTGATGTCTTATATGTACCATGTGTGTTTATAACATGATAGCTGCTCCACGGATTTCTTCCTTCCAGTCCTCTTCCTGCGCAGTACTTAATAAAGATTACAACACTCTTGTGATTGTCCATTCCTTGTTACCGCCTCTATTGTGAAGTTCTGCAGCTTCCAGCTTTTGTGTTCTTCGTTTCTTCCTCTGTACTGCATGCATACTTGTCTGCCGTCTATCGTCTTGTCTGATGGTTGACTTGTCACTTTCTTAATCAGGAACATTAGTTGCTGTGATGTAATTGTGTTAACTTTGTGTCGTTTTGTGTTAAAAAATTTTGCAGTTTTTTTTCCTTGTTTTTTTTTTCCTTTTAGAATTTCAAGCAGTTCATTCATTCTCTTCATAACTGTCTGTTTGCTGGGGATCTGGCAGGGCATTCATTTCATTTTGCTCTATGTCAGGAGGTTTTTCATGATGTTCTTTAACAGGCTTTACATGAGTGATGTGGAACCACGGGTCTCTATTCTCAACTTTCACACAAGTTGGGCTAGTTAATAGCACCTGGAAAGGCCCGACCCATTTAGGGTCTAGAACAGATTTTCTTGTAAAGTTCCTTATATAGACCACGTCTCCCGGTTTAAGCTGATGTAAGCTAAAGTCTAAAGGAACTCTCTGGGTTAACAATCCCAGTTTGTGCAATTCATCCAATCTCTTCTTCAAAGCTTTTATGTATCTATATAGCTGACACTCAGTTCCAATGTGTGATAAGACAGCTGACTTCTGGGATGAACCATGCCATGGAGCGTGCCCATACAGGAGTTCATACGGTGACAATCGTGTGTCACTACAGGGTTGACTTCTTAAATAAAAAAGAACAATGGGGAGTGCTTGTACCCATTTCAGATGGCTTTCAGAACACACTTTCCCAATGAGAGTTTTAATTCTCTTATTACAGATTTCAATTTGCCCTGAGGAAGAGGGGTGATAGACTGAATGTAAACTCCTCTTTATCCCCAAGGTCTTATAAATCTCATGCAAGATGTTCTGGGAAAAGTGTGAACCATGGTCCGAATCTATTCTAGCTGGTACAGAGAATCTCGGAACTATCTCCCTCAGAAGTGTCTTCACCACAAAAGCTGCATTGTTTTTCTTTGCAGGGAACACTTCTGGCCATCGAGTCAACCTGTCTATGATGACTAGGGCATATTTGTATCCTTGACAATTGGGCATTGATATATAATCAATCTGCAAGCACTCAAACGGGGTATATGCCAATTGTCTGCCTCCTAGTCCCTTAATTCTGGTCACGCCCTGATTATATTGCAAGCAAACCTTGCATTTTTGGCATGTTCTAATTGCACAAGTGGATATACCAGGAGCCGTCCAGTGTCTTTGAATACTATCTACTAAGGATTGTGTCCCATAATGGCCTTTGGCATGCAATGCATTACATAGGGTATTATATAAAGATCTTGGAAGAATGGGTTTGTCCTCACTAGAAAACCACACACCTCTCACTAATTTGGCCCCTAGATTTTCTACCCAGTGCTTCACTTCCCTTGGGGAGTATGCCTGTTTTAGATCTGCTTCTTCCACCAAAGAGAAGTTCAGCACAAGGACCGGGCCAAACCGGGCTCCAAATTTTGCGGTTACATCTGCCCTCCTGTTTCCTAATGAGACTTCATCCGTACCCTTTTGATGTGACCTGCAATGCATTACTGCCACTTCCTTAGATAACTGGACAGCTTTCAGGAGTTGGTTTATAAGGCTCCCATAGGCTATCTCCTTCCCACCAGCTGTTATATATCCACTTTATTTCCAGATTTGGCCTGCACAATGTACTACATTAAATGCATATTTACTATTGGTCCAAACATTCACCCTTTGACCCTGGCCAGTTTCTAAAGCTCTGGTGAGACTCTGGATTTCAGCCCCTTGAGCACTCATGGACTTGGGTAGAGCTGCATACCACAAAGTCTCATTTTGAGTTACAACAGCTGCGCCTGTATACCGTTCTCCATCTACCACGAATGCAGAACCACTCTTCCACCAAGGAGCCAATACACAGAAGTTAAGGGTTTAAAAAAAGAAGTAAAATTATCTTAAGAGACTCAAAGTTTAATTGTGTTTCTAGAAAAGCTGCTACCTGCCACAACTAAGGAAAGTCTGAAGTATAGAGAAGAGGATAAGGAGAATTTTCTTATCGAAACTATTTTAACCTTGTATCTTGTTAAGAAACATGGAGAGAATTTCTGAGAAAAGATTTTCATTCATATATTAAAAGAATTGAACAGTGGTATTGTGATTCTACAATTGAAGAGAAGTAGCACTTGTGAAAGGTGACTACTTCTTCATGTACACAGATTGAGGTACTAAACCCCAAATGTAGTAGTTTAACTCTTATCATAAATAAGCTCTGTGGATTAATTGCTATGGCTACACTCTAAAGTTTGCTCTATTTTATAACTGTTTTTCATCCTTCCTGTTTCAACAATAAATGATATTTTAAAAAATTATAGGTGAATTTTGTTTTTTTACACTAAAATTGCTTACCATAAACATACTTTCAAAAATTGCATTTAAGCAAAACTATTTGATACAGAAACTGATTGACCATAATATATAATATTTTGTCTATAGTTCAACATTTATTTATACAGAGAAAGTATTCTAGCATCAGTCTTCTGGAAACAACATAAATTGCTACTTTTGATACAAATTCTGTTGTCTTCTATTTTTGTCTTTATATTAATCTAATGTTAAGATACATCATAATAGTTTTGATTTAAATAATTATAGTCATTTAATACATCATTCTCCTGGTTTGTTTACCTTATCTTGCATGAATTCATACAAATGTTCCCATGACATTGTGGAATTCCTCATATATGTAGTTTTATTGTACCATAATTTGTTTACCTACTTCCTAATCGATGGTCATACATACTTTGTGTTTAGCTTTTTTTACTACTATGAAAATTGCTCCTATCAGTATTCTTGGAAAGAAAAGGCCTTCTTACTAGCATTGACCTCCTTGACTCATGTAACCAGTAGCAGAATCACAGGGTTTGAATGGTTTGGTAATTTTTTTTTCATAAGCTACCAAATTATTTTCTAGACTGTTTGGATCAATTCACATCTCCACTAATAAGGGATTAATGGGTCTAAATTCCCACAATTATTCCAGAAGTGACTACATTCATCTTTTAATATTTACCAGTTGGCAGGAGGCAAGAGGATACTTTGGAGATACTTTGGAGAAAGGATACTTTAATTTGCATTGTTTTTACAAGTTATTTGAAATATCTTTTATAAGGTCATTGATAGTTTGCATTCTTTAATTTGGAAGCTATTTCCTTATATCCTTTGACCACTTGTCTTATCATCATAATTTTTTTCCAAAAGTGTATGCTGATTTAATTTAGAATATCTTGCCAAAGTCTTAGTCTACTTCCTCTGTGAAGCCTTCTTTAACTCTTCTCTCTCTCTTTACATTATCAAATTTCCTTATCATTTTATGGCTGCATCATGAGTAAATTATAAGCTTCTTTAAGACAAAAGTTGTTATGTTTTTCTTCATTCCGTAGCTCAGTGGTTTCCATATAAAAGAAGTTAAAGAAATATTGGTGGGACCAACTTGAATCCCTCATCTAGTGCAAAAGATAATGCAAATGTTGTGATGAGCTCTTGTCACATGCTTATCACGAACACAAGGCAAAATAAAGCAGTGTCCCATAAAATGTTTTTTCTTCGCATCATCTAAGGCAGGGGTCAGCAAACTATGGCCCACAGGCCGAATCTGGCCCACCACCTGTTTTTGTGTGGTCCACAAACTAATAATGATTTAATATATATGTTTTAATAGTTATGCTTTAATATATGTTCAGTTTATATGTATGGTTTAAACATATAAACTCTCCTTAGCTCTCTGGCTTTACTAAAGCAGGCTATGTGCTTGATTTGGCTCATGGGTAATACTTGACTGACTTGTGATGTAAACAATGAAACCAACTCCATTAATTCCATTATTGGCTTTTTCAAAGAGAACATAATATTAGTAATAATAATGTTTATATAGGTAGGAACTGTGCTAAATGCTATTATCTCATTTGATTATCACAATACCCATGGAAGAATTATTGTTATTAATTCCTGTTTTACAGATGAAGAAACTGAAACAAACAATTAAAGTGACTTGTTCAGAGTCACATAGCTAGTAAGTATTTGAGGCTAGATTTAAACTCAGGTCTTCTGATTCCAGGCTGAGTGCTATATTCTAAGGGTGATATTAGAACTTAATCTTGTTATATTAATTTAGAGATAAGAAGTAGAGAAGTTGGCTTGAGAAAAATTGGAGTTTAAAGCAGATATGAGACAGAATGTTAATTTCATGACAATTTAATGGTTTTTCTGTGACAGTTACTCTCTCTGGGTGTGGCAGTTGGCAGAGACTCTCTGTGAGGGCTAGGAGGAGGTGACTTTTTTTTTTTTCTCTCTCTCTCATTATGTGAGGTAGAAGGAAAGGAGGGAAAGACCTGAAGGAGCTTAGTGTTTTCTTTTTCCAACTTAAGAAATACTATTCACTATCTATTACTGTTTTATAGATTGTTTTAACTCTGAGAAGACCAAAGAAAACCCTGGTCTTTGGTTTGGACTCTGAGTCTGTTAAGGCTCAGAGTCCCAACTTGGTTCTTGCTGAGACTCAGCCAGCTATCCTTTGTTATGTTTATAACTTGGAGGTAAAGTTAAGAATTATAAGGATAATAGTGTTAGTTTTTTTAAAATAGTAAAAAATTTGGGTTAGTCAGATCAGGAAAGATCAGTTTATCCTATGGACATAGGAGAAGCAGTTCCTTGTGGAACCAGGAGTTTTATTTGGGTGGAGTTAAAATCCCTTAGAGTTAGAAATTCTTTTTATCCTTATATTTCAATAAATAGTTTATTTTTTATAACAAGAATCTCTTTAGCATCCTTGTGCCTGGCCCTGAAGAGAAGTTCATTTATATGCTTCATTTCACTGATATAAACTGAAGATACTTTGTTAGCAAAGCAAGCAGAGTATCAGAAATCAGTTTATAATCAATAATCAATTCATTGCCTATTATTTTTACAATAAATTAATTTACCATTTATTTTTACAATATCCATGTGTCCCCTAGCTATGAAGCATTATTCCACTTAGCTGAAATTAATTAATATCTTTAGGTTTCATTTATAGCAAGAATCTCACAATTGACAGAATTATGTTCTTCTAGCATGCCATCAACTCATCAACTTGTTGCTCAAAGATATCATATTTGGACTCAAAAAAGTCAGATTCATTTTTTTAAATCTACAAATCAATAAATATCACCACTCTCTTTCCTTTTCCAACATTCTAGTATAATTACTGCAAAAGGAGAAGGATATCAAGGACCTTGGGGCCACTTTGTTTTTCCCCTTTACTTCATCAGTTGCATTTGCCAAAGAATTCATCACTTAGTAGTCAGCCAGGTGGTGCCCAATCTTTGTGTTCTTAGCTAGGCTGGTCATTGGGTAGCCAGTTTAGTTTGACCCCATGACAGTACTTAAAGGCTTTCCAGCTTCAGAGAAACAAAGTTTTTATTTTTCTGGCTTAACCTCCCTTTAATAGCCTAAGCTCATTTCCATGCTAAAATAAGACTTGATATTGAGAATTTTCCCAGAGAGCCTTGAGTTCACCTATGACATTTCCTAGCATTGTGGCCACTGAAAAGTCACTTAATCTCACTGAAGCCCCCATTTCCTCCTCCGTAAAATGGAGATAATAACTTAAAATCATAGCAGTCTCCCAGGTTAATGGTGAAGATATAATACAATTATGTTTGTGAGAATGCTTTGCACGCTGTAAAGAAATTATTGTTATTATCGTCATTATTATTATCATAGCAGACAGATGGCCATGAAACAGGTCCAGAATTTAGCACCTGACATTTGAACCAGTAAGCCTCAGGCAATTCTACAAGCAACCACAGAAACCCTAATTAGAGGTGCTTTCTGAGTGGGGAACAACTTGCAGCTGCTAATTAGACACCTGCTGTAAATGTCATTCAGAATGGCCCGGGGACAGACACCATCTCTGGAGAAACAGAATTGATTGCTTGGGAACCTTACCCTCTCTGAGACAAAAGTTCCACACTCTAAAGCCAAAGCTCTTCAGAGAGTCGTGAGTCCTGACCACTGGCTTCATCCGTGTCTTCTGTAATAGGATAGCCCAGGATGGCTGTGGGGCACTCTGAACCATCATAGACTGATGAGGCTCACCAGAGGGCACCTGAGGGGCTCTAAGAGCTTATTTTCCTTTGCATTTGCCTCTTTCCACTGGCTAAAATGGGGATTCTTTGTTTTTGCCACTGGGTAAGTTCTTGCCACAGGATAAGGTCAGGTACCCAGCATGTGTCAAGAACATTTTCAACTGCAGTTCCAACACAGTGTGGTTGGAAATTTTCTGAAATTCAAGTTATATCGCTTCCTCTAAGAAATGAATGGCATACATTTATCCATCTCTATATTGATTTATAAATATTTAAATACACATATGTGTGTATGTCTCTGTTTGTATGTACAGATACATGTACATGTGGTTTGGTGCTTCTCCTCAGAACTATACACTAACACCTGAAGGTATCTACTATAGGCATTATTATCCCCATTTTACAAGTGAGGCAACTGAACCTCAGAGAGATGAACTGGCTCAGAGTCACAGAGCTGGCAAGTATCAGAAAGAATTTAACTTCAAGTCAAGCATGACACCAAATCCAGCACTTGTAACAATGATGCTTCAGTGGCAGATAAGAGAAAAATATTCCTTTGGGGAGAAGTGACTTCAAGGGGGGAAACACCAAGAAATTCTCTTATTAAAAAGTCAAGGTTTAGCCATTTTGAAGAGGAATTAAGCAGGCCAAGTAATGAAATGATACAGATATTATCTGACTTCACCCACGTGAGGTATCAAAATGCCATCACAGAAGTGCTGCCTTCTCATAAAACCTTCCCCAATTTCTTTCCTTCATTGGCTCCTTTCCTGAGTTCCTAGGGCACCTGGTAATTTATCACTCATTTTTAGCACTCACTTATTTGTGTTTAATTGTTTAACTGTTTCTTTTGCATGTGGTGACTCTCTTACCAAGCTGTAAATGTTGGAAGGCAGAATTGGATTCCATGCGATCTGGGGAAAACAATAAATATATTGGGAGAGGGATCACTGAATTGCTCAGAGATTGAGAGTCAGGTCTAGAGATGGTAGGTCTTGGGTTCAAATTTGACCTCAGATACTTCCTTGCTGTGTGACCTTAGGCCAGTCACTCAACCCCCATTGCCTAGCCTTTACCTCTCTTCTGCCTTGGAACCAGTACACAGTTGATTCTAAGAGAGAAAATAAGGTTTTAAAAATATATGATGGGGAAATACGTTTTGAATAATGATATAGATAACACAGTGGAATTGCTTGTCAGCTCTGGGAGAGGGGAAGAAAGAGGGGTGGAAAAAATCATGAATCATGTAACCATGGGAAAAATATATAAAGAGATTAAGGAGAGACTTGTGACAGGGAGACTAACAAGGAGTCTATTTAATTTATCTAGGAGTAAGGTGATAAGGACCCACACCAGGGTGGTAGTAGTGTCAGAGGAGAGAAGGATCCATATATGAGAGATGTGATGAAAGTAAAAATAGTAGGACTTGACCACTGATTGGATATAGGGCTATACCGAGAGAACGAGGAGTCAAGGATGGCACCTAGTTTGCAAACTTGGGTTATTGGGAGAATGGTGGTAGCCTCAACAATGAAAGGACAGTTGGAAAGAGAGGAGGATTTTGGGGAAAATATGAGCTCAGTTTTGTATATGTTGAGTCTAAGATATCTATGGGACCTTCAGTTGGAGATGTTTAAAAGGAAAGGGGAAATTTAGACTTGATGTTAAGAGAGGTTAGGGCTGGATAAGTAGATCTGAGAAAGATCATCTGGATAGATAATTGAATGGTGGTGTCAAGTTCAAATAGAAACAAGGGTATTAATCCATACATATGGATCTCTGTGAGTTGTCTATTGAATTAGTTTTAAAATGTAATATTACATGTGCTTTATTTTATTTTTATTTATTTTGTTAAATGTTTCTCAATTATATTTTAATATGGTTTGGGCCACACTCAGGAATGTTATGCATCCTATGAGCAATGTTTTAGACAAGTCTGGTAAAGAGGGAGGAAAGAATATAGCCCAGCACAATCTTCAAGGACCAATTACATATCTTCAATCTTTTCCCATAAGAACAACATAGGATACTTTTATAAAATTTTGCTAAAATGCACGTCCCTCATCTAGTAATTTAGTAATCCTGGGGGGCAGTGGGGAAAATATTATATATATGGATTTTAGCAGATGGTCACTAAGGTTTTTTCAACCTTTCAGATTCTGATTCTGTGGCCTCTTTTAGCTATAAAATACTTTGATTTTGTATGATTGGCCTCATTCATAGTAAAAGTGCAAGTCAGTGAGAATGTTATAATGATACTGCTTGGAGGAGTGTTATCTCCTATGTGTTCTTGGTATTTATAGACATTTTCTGATTTCTTTGGCATTTCCTATTGCTATTTTTGTGTTTCCCAGATTCCCATAGTGTGATTAGCTGATGAGGTATGTTTCAACTTCAGAGGACTTTTAAAGAGAGGCTGAGATTCATTCTTTGTATTAGAGTTGTAAGTCAATGATATTTATGCATTGCCCTTTGTGAGTTAAGTGCATGGTCTGAGATATTACTTCAGACTTATAGGTCTGCAGTAATACTTACTTCAGAGGTAGAATGGCAGGAAGTAAAAGGAAGAGGATTACAGAGCAAATTGTAGTGATGGTGCCCGCCCTTTAGGAGTGTAAAGTCTAAGGGAGAGGGAATAAGCTTTTATATAGTGCCTACTATGTGCTAAGAACTATGCTAAGAACTTTAAAAATATTATCTCATTCAATCTTCACAATAATCCTGAGAGGTAAGTACTATTATTATTATTCTGATTTTACAGTTGAGGATAATAAGGTAGAGGCTAAGTGACTTGATAAGGGTCAAAGAGGTAGTAAGTGTCTCAGGCTGTATTTGAATTCACATCTTCTTAAATCCAGGCTCAGCGCTCTATTCATTTTTTCACTCATTCATTCATTATTTCATATCATATTATCATTTCATTCATTCATTCATTATTCATATATTCACTATATATTTCTTATAACTAACAAGGAACATAACCTTTGTTCTCTCTCTCCAGGGAGAAATATATAATAAAGATTAATCTCATGGGATAAATCATAATTCTTTGATTTCTTCCATGCATGAGAGAGGTTATTCCTTAAAGTTATAGATTATTTTTTCAGTCTTAGAAAGAATGAAAAGTTCTGGCGCCTAACTGGAAATTCTCAGAATTGTAGTTCAAAACAGATAGTCCTGCTTTTCTTCTGATCCTAGAAAAGATAGAGACACTCAAGATTCTTATGGAACTGTGTGCATAGGACAGAGAATGGGGAGCAACCGCCGGCACTGATATTTGAAGAGGAAGGGGCAGAAGCAACATCAAACAAATATCAGTAACTTCTATTGTTTTTTCCCAACTCTAGAAGAGTGATGGGCTGTGTTCTGTAAAATGGATAGAGACAGATATTCCAGTAGTCTCTTCCAATGGGAAATAAAACTGTGGTATTGAATTAACTTGAGCTCTCTTTCATATCAAAATATCTCTTTTCAAAGACAGGAGTGGGGCTGGAATTACCTACTGAGGTATTTCATTTCTCTCTCTCATAATCGTTGGTATGTGATTTGTATTAGCTTAATCATGAAGGGAGTAGGGAGGATTAAAATTGAAAAGGCTCTTAAATGGCTAGGAATAATAGAGAAAGGAAGACAGAAGTCTGATCTGATAGTCTAAAAACAGGTTTTTTTTTTCTCATCCTTTTTTGAGGGCTCTAAGCTATCTCAGAAAATGTTATGATTTTTATTGCTAAGAACTTTTAAGAAAACTCTCAAAGATCAGGTGGATATATGTAAGTTTCATCATTTTCCCTCACCTTTTCTTCTCAAGCATGTCCATGTGGCTATGGTAACTGAGCTTTTCTACCTGGTGGGAGGGAAAAGGTATGGCCTAGGAAAAGAATCTAAGCCCCCAAATCCAAAATTGGAAGCTAGAGGAGAGAACAAACACCCCTTCCTTTCCATTTCATCCTCAAGCTTCCAAACCTTGTCAAAAAGCACTACCTACGGGTTACCTACAGATCAATAATGCAAAAAACACATGTTTAAAATAGAAATGCATAGTTTCTCTATGGCTTTCCTTTGAACATAAGGATACAGAAAGAAACTCAGAGAGTATTGTAGATCTTGGTGGAGCTGAAAGGAATTTAGTCCTGCTCATCTGGGATTATATCTTTTTAGTTGACAAAGCAATTGGCTACTTCTTTGAGGTTGTACAATTCATGATTTGCTGTTTTCCCATCCATTAGTTTCTTATTTCATATGGTTACTAAGGACTATTTGCAAGATGGTAAGAACTAAGTTCCTTCTATTTGCTTTAAAATTTTGAGGAAATGAGCAAACTTTGATGCTGTGAATATCAGAAAATGAAGCAGATATAGAGGTTAGTTTTGTTACCAAATTAAACTTAAAAAAATGATCAAATCATAAACACCTTGAGGAGAGGTCATATTTATCACCATCTTTTCTGCTGCAGAGTGCCTGTAATTTAAAGAGCATGTAGTAGATGCTTTTTGAATTTGAATGTGAAATTAAAAATCAATCTTGCGCGTTAATGATATGTATAATAATTATTGTGCTGATGGTAATTATCCATAAATCATAAAGCAATTTTCATAAATTAGCATAATTACTATAACTTTTAACCAACTCTTTGGTTTTTTGTCTTTGTAGAAATTTTAATATCTATAACAATTAGTACTGATTGTTTCCTCTGATGCCATACGTGGTTTTAAACCTAAGACAAGTAGATGGCACATTAGATAGAATTAGGAAGACCTGAATTCAAATCCAGACACAGACATTTACTAGCTGTTTAAGGCTGGGAAGTCACTTAACTTCTGTTTGTTTTAGTTTCTTCAAATGTAAAATAGGGATAAAGAGAGAAACTACCCTGAAGGTTGTAAGATCAAAGGAGTTACTATTTGAAAAAGGCTTAGCACTGTGCCTCTTACCTAATAGGCACTTAAATATGGTTTATTTCCTTCTTTTTATCTTCACCACACACCTGCATATACATGTGCATGCACACACCCACATATACACACATCCTTATTAAAAGGAAAAAGATACTGGATCTGATTTCCTAATAGCAAGAGGTGGAATTCCTAAATTTCTGACTATTTTCCCCAGTTCTTTTCCCTCCTAGGCTCTGTATTTGAGAGATCCTCATACTCACATATCTAGATGGTTCTTGCATCTCACTCTCCCCTCTAAAATGTTGGTTCTATTCATCCTGACTGCTAGAGAGCTTAAGGCAGCAGATCTTCTCTGGTATAAGCTATGTATGGCCCATCCAGCAAGATCCCTCTTCTTTGAGAGTGCTCATGAATGAAAGAAAGAATGAATAAATAAAAAGCATTATGTGCCTCCTATATGTGCTATGTATTGTGGTAGGTTCTGGGCATACATATACTAAAATGAGGTAATTCCTGCCTTCAAGGAACTTACATTCTAATAAATGGAGACGACGTATGTTGTATGAATGGTAGCCAAGGAAAGGAATTTTCTTTAAAGGAATTGTGAATGAGGTCATAGATCCCTTACTTGTCCCTCCCTTTCTAGTAGCAATGAAGTTTATTCCCAAGACCAAGAGGTTCAAAAAGCCAAAATAAGTAGGTGAGGAGGAATGAGAATAGAGGTGCACAGAACCCCAGGACAAAAAGTAAAATGACTAAGGGAGATCCATAAGAAGCATCGTCTGGATATATTGCTTTTGAAGGAGAAAACAATAGATAATTAGTGGAGGAGAGAAGAGGTAGATCATAGTCAAAAGTAATAGTACTTCATTTGAGGGGTACAGTATAAAAGGATTTTGGATCTCTTAATATATGAGTTTTTAAGTAGGAAAGCAATGATGGAAAATGGTAGACAGTCAATCAGAAGAGCTGCATTTAAGCAAAATTAGCTTTTTGTCCTGGGTTTGTGGCTGGGGAAAATGGGAAAATATTTTTCTCTACTCTTAATAACTATTAGGAATCAGTTGACATCTAAGACTTCAAACCTATGGAACACATTTACACTAATATCACATCTGTCTATGACTGGTATGGAGAGGGAAAGAAAAAATAAAACCATTAAATGCCTGAATTAGATTGAAACGAGGTACAAGATAATTATGTTTAAATAGTATATCTGTATAGTATCTTGGAAACGCATTCTCTATCCCATTCTTATGTAGATTTACAATCTGTCCTAAATCATAATCTGTCTTATAGTAATAATTCATAGTTATGTGAAGCTTTAGCTTCTGTTGTAAGTTCCTTGAGTTCAGAGGCCATTTCTCCTTAACTACGGACATACCTACTACTAATCTAGCTCCCTACTAATCTACTACTTAGCTAGCTAGCTACCTGACAACTAACTGTAGTTGTTATAAAGAAAGTGCTCTGTAAGCTTTAATACTTCAAAAACACTTAGCACAGTGCCTAATATGTGCCGTATATATGCCTATTCTGTTCCTTTCCCTGTTCATATAAATATGAATTATTATTATCCTTCTATGGACTTAGGATAGATTGTATATCTACTGTTTGAGGGCCAACCTAGGTAGGTTTTTAGAGATACAAATGGTCGGGATACAGATAGGTGCAAAGTGATAAATTTTTTGGCCACAGCAATTCCTGAAGAATATTTGCTAAGTTGTAGAGGAAGCACTCTCACTGATGAAACCATAGATCTTTGAAATATTGACATATAATATATGCCTTATTTATTTTTATAACTCCTTCAAAGTGTCAAATTCAATTGACACTTAATAAATATTCATCAAATTGGTCCTAGTCCTGCTAGTTGAACTAGTACAGAAGTTTATGTCTTTAATATAACAGAACTTTTTTCCTTCTATTTTTCCATTTTTATTCTAAATTTAAAATAAATGAACATTTCAATATACCTTGTAAACAGGAGAGGATTATACATGAAACTGTGACTACTGTACTATGTGACTATTTCTCAAGTATATAATAATTTAACATATAACTTTCAAAGATGTCTTAATTTTTGTTATTCCTTCTATTGTTGCCTTTCCAATTTTTTAGGAAGAGGAGGTGGAACCCTATCTTTCCCCCTTCCCCTTCTCATTTCCCTATTAAAAACATATTTAATATGCATGGTCAAATTAAATAGATTTCCATATTGGACAGATACAAAAATCTCTCTCTTTTTTTGCAACTTCATCATTCTCTTCTCCAAAAGACATGTTTCATGATCCTCTAGATATTCCTCAGATGACATTGTTTCCTCATCATCCTGGTCTTCTTTTGACACATTAATAGCTTAGAATCAAATATCTAAGCTATACATCCAAGCACAAAATATAGAGTATTGCAGATGTGATCTGCCCAGAGTACAGTACAGTGGGGTGAGGCACCAATATTTTAATTAATGAATCTTGAGAGTGCATTCGTTTTTAGCCTATAGCCTGACGTGGCCATAACAGTTTTAAAAAATAACAAACCACTACAGACTTAAACCCTGACCACGGATGTCATTCTTTTCCAGATTTGCTTGCCTCTCTGGTTGCATTTGACTTTTTCATGTTGTGAAACAATATAGAGATTGCAGGTCCAGCTGTGAGTATCTGACAGGGCAAGAAAAGCCTGGGAGGAATCACTGGAGCAGATGTTAAAGGGTGTGTCTTATTAAGATGGCAATTATTAGACAATTATAGCTACTTGTTAGTGATTAATGACCGCACTGTTACTTAGCAATCTGAAATAAAGTGGAACTGTTTAGGCTAGTGCAAAGCAAATACCTTTTGGAATTCATTCTTTTTAGAGCATATTGCTTCATGAGAAGGAACAAACAACCCAAATTAGTGACTTCCACTGGCCTTTTCCAACACTGGATAAAGGAACACTTACCTCAGATGAATAAGAATGTTCCTTTGGTTTTTCTACAGAGAAAGGCTGGTCCTGTATTTTTTTTAACCCTTGTACTTTGGTGTATTGTCTCATAGGTGGAAGATTGGTAAGGGTGGGCAATGGGGGTCAAGTGACTTGCCCAGGGTCACACAGCTGGGAAGTGGCTGAGGCCGGGTTTGAACCTAGGACCTCCTGTCTCTAGGCCTAACTCTCACTCCACTGAGCTACCCAGCTGCCCCCCTGGCTGGTCCTGTATTTTAGACAAATTCTCCAAAATCCATTTCATTAATGAAACATTCTAGGAAGAAATTAATTGCCTACAGAAACAGGGTGGGGATGTTTAATCCACTTTTTTTTTCCTTGCCTAGTCTCTACTGCTTTTATAGGGAGTAGAGTTTGCTAAGCAGGATTCTTATAATACAACTAAAAGAATAAGGCCAAAAGTCATCGTTCTCAGGATATGCTTTTGATATTCCTGGTTTGACATATGCTATTTTAGGTGAATTCTATCATCAGGGATCCCATTTCCATATCAAGGAGATTTTTTAGCTCACTGAGACTTTTAGAGAAGGATCTATGTTAGAAAGGACTCCTTGCAATAAAATCATTGGATTGCACAGTCACCATCTGGTCTAAGGGATTTTAACATGGGGGTCTATTGAAAATTTTTTTTGGATAATTGAGTTTATTACTAGCTTCCTTTGTAATAACATGGATTTTATTGCTAAGAGTTCCTAAGCTAATAGAGAGGGCAAATTAATTGACTAAAATTATTAGGTAGTAAATAATCAAGCTCAGATTTGAACCCACGTCTTTGACTTCAATTCCAAGACTCTTTTTTACTATACCATACTAAAGGCATGCATTTATTTATTGCTTAAATTCTATTCTGAGCAAAACTTCTTAAGGAATGATTTGAAATACCTAAATCTGTAGCCATATGACATCGTATATGCACTTATTAATATTCTATTCAGGCTCCATTCTTAGCTTCCTTCTGCCCTTGAAAGATGCCTGTTGAATTAAACAATTCCTGGCCAACTGCTGAGCTTTTCCCACACACATCTGCTGGGTCTCATGTCTCTTTTTTTTAAATGAAGGAAAGAGGGTTCTGAAATTGGCACTTCAATCAAATCCCTGAAATACCCTTCCTTAGAACCAAGCAGGGGTTTCAATTGCCAACTACTGAGTAGGGACCGATTTCTAATGCAAAGCAAGGCACAGCAGCTGGCACATTGTATGGGGTTAGTGATGGTCAGATGGAAAATAGCACATAGAACCAGACCCCCTTTGAGGAGAAGACTTGAAGATTCCATTCGCACAATGGAGTGATGGCCCACTTATTGGGGCTGCTTCCAGACTGATGTGGTTGCTAGAGCAGGCACTGAGAATCATCACTAGTTCCCATCTTGTCATGTCAACCCACAGAGTATGCCGCCAACTGGATAGCTGACATGGATATGTTCCCTAAGAATTAGGAGGAGAGGGCTCTTGTTTCCTTCTCATACCTAGTGCCTTCGCTCTGTGATCGTCCCCAGTATAGCTTAAAAAAAACCTCTCACCTTCTGGCTGGGAATAAATTGATTTTTTTTGAGCTAGGAAATTGAGGTCAAATGGACTTGCTCAGGTCCATTACCACACAGCTAGGAAGTGTCTGAGGCTAGATTCGAACCCAGGCCCTTCTAACTCCAAGCCTGGCACTATATCCATTGTGTTACCTAGCTGCCCCCTATCTCCAATAAATGTTATTGATATTTAGTTGTTTATGTGCTGTCTTTCCTATAAAATTGTGAACTACTTGAGGGAATGGCCTTTTTTTTTACTTCCTTTGAAGCCCAAGTGATTTGTGCAGGGTCTGACACACAGTATTTTTATTTATTTGATGTTATTTATTTAATAAGTTCCTGCTGATTTGACAAGATTGCTTCTTTGTTTCCATTTAAAATCAGTTCATCCATCAATAAGCATTTATTAAGAACCTGCTAGGTGCCACGTCCTGTGCTAAGTGCTAGAAATACAAAGACATTGAAGATTCAACGCCTGACCTAAAGGAGTTTATACTCTATAAAAGTTTTTTATCCTCAGGAACCAACACTGAGAATTGGATTTTTCATCCTGCTTTATTATGTGGAAAGTTCTACCTGTGGTTTAATTTCACCGTGAACAGGTATGATGCTTTCTCTGGATATGCTAGCCTGTGCTATGCCATTTCAAAGACGCTTCAAATTTTGATGGAGTACTATACTCCTAATGGTGGCTTATTCCTTTCCCATCTCTGAGAAGAAATTTCAAACTTTGTTGGGAAGCCATCAAATAGTGTTCTTACTAAAGGATTTGAGCCTGTTACTCACAGCCAGGGGGATCAAGGATAGATTTTTGCTGTTTTTTGAGAAAGATATTGCTAATCCTTTCTATTTTGATGGATGACTCTCCTATTAAGGCATGAGTAACTGAGGTTAGTGGAGGAGAGAGTAGGAGGGAAGTTTTCCAATGGAAGAAATTCTTATTACCTAACATAGTCCTCTCATCTACCTCTCCTGCCTATATAAAAAGTCCTAGCTTCAGGGAAGGTAATAATAAGGACTAATAAAAGTAAGGAACCAATGCTTCCACTGAATTGACTTTTCATTCTCATTTACATATGAATATATTCACTTTTCCACCTTTTCCCCTCTAGTGCCCAACTACAGAATTTTCCAACCACTCAGTTCTGCAAAGAATGCAACTCTGAGACTTGAATCTCCCTTGACCTTTCTCTGCATTATTATTCTGAATAAATCACTAACAAAAACAAATATTTATGGAGCACCCACTGTATGCCAAATGATGGTTTCTCTGGAAACAATAAAGCAAGCATAGATAGCTTTAAATGCCCTTGTTATCCTAGAGCTGTGTGAATAAAATCCAAAGACCTTATTCTCCTTTGAAACAGACTTGTCACGCTCAGCACATGGCAAGGACACTGCCACAACCCTATTATTGTCTTCCAAGAGGGTACATTATGTCTGCTCCTTCTTGCAATGAACTAAGTGATGAAGCACCTGCAGAAGACAAAGTATCTGTGATGTTGGGGAATTTATGGGACACTGATGGATAAAATTAAGTCAGTATAGGATTCTGTCCTCAACTGCCATGGAAGTTATATGAGTGTAATTTCCTTGTCACAGTCTTAATTTAAGGAGAGTATGCTTGTTGAATGAAAGTACGATATTCATATCAATTTAAATGAAAATAATATTCCTAAGCATAGTACTCATATAAGTGATTTCATAAACCTTGGAGCAATTAAATAATTCATATAGTTTTACATTTGAAAGGTGGCATCACCCTGAAAATTACAATACTCCAGTAGAAGATGGAATGAATTTCCAGTTCTTTGTAACACTTCAATGAGAACAGTTACATTTCTTGTAAATGTATATTTATAGGAGGCCATGCCTCTATATGATTTTTTGGGGTCCTGAGCAGCGTGGTGGCATAGGATGGTTAAAGCAGGAGAAAGAAAATGAGAACAACTAGACTAGTGGTTAGCCCATGCTGTCCCAAAGTCTGTGGGCTTGGGAGTTTATTATATACTGGTTTCAAACAAAGAACACAGCTATGAAGGGGTAACAGATCATACATAACCCATTAAAGTCTAAAGAGTAAACGTATAAGTACCAAGACAATGGCCAAATTCCAACCATCAATTAGTAGGGATAATTCTGGGAGAGGAAATATTTTTATGGAGATGCTCACTTATTGAGTTCTATCTTCCAGGATTATAGGCACCTGGACAAATAAAGTCAAGACTAAAAGCGCCATACTTATCTAAGTATGCAGACTTATCTTAAGTAATGTTTGTCAGGGTCCAGGCTTCTTAATTATCAAGGAGAGGAATCATTAACTCAGTAGATGCTGGTCTGCCGCTTCAAAGTTTTCCAATAGGAGTTCTAAGAAAGGTGGGGATCAAAACTGAGTCAAAAGAGGAGCCTCAGATTTTTATCTTAGATGGCCCATTCTGTCTGCATTCCTGACATGCAGTGCAGAAAAATCATACACACAGTTTTACTTGCCGATGATTTTGTAATGGGATCCAGATAAAATATCTGTTACAGACTCTGTTTCTCTAAATGACTCCTAATAGCCTCTTGGAGGGATCAAGTTGATTTTGGATTAACCTACCTGCTGGTACCAGAGCCTTTTTTGGGGCTCAGGTGACCAGGACCAAACACAAAGACTGCCTCAGCCTGGATTGGTCACGTAGGGAATCCAGATAACAGGCCCTAAATTTGATCCTATTTCTCCAAAGGCTTTAATACATAGAACGGCTTCCCACATATATTCATTCAAAATGTCTACATCTTAAAAAAAAATCATTGTATGTTACTGACATCCTCAGCCCTGGGAGAGCATTAATTTTTGTAACCTTTTTGGTATCCTTAACTAATTTTCAGTGAAAATGTTTTCTTAAGGAAAGAACAGATCAATGAATTTGATATGTGACTAAAAAAGTTAGAAAAGGACAAATTTTAAATTTCCAATTAAATGCCAAAATTAAAATCTTGAAATTCAAAGATGAGAGTAACAAAATTCAAAGAAAGAAAACCATTGAACTAATAAATAAAGGTAAAAATTGGTTTTATGAAAATATCTTAACTTCTATAAAAAGTCAAGCCAAAAAGTATTTAAGTGTTTGTTTTGTTCTAGGCACTGTACTAAGTTCTTGGGATACAAATACATGTAAAAAGAAGCATAATTTCTGTCTTCAAGGAGCTTATGCTCTAATGGGGAGAGATAACACATAAAAAGCAGTTGAAATTCAGATGGAGAAAGATATCTAGAGAGACAAGAGACAAGTTCAAAAGGAGTGAAGGTAAGATTAGAGCAAATTTCAAAATTATTTCATAAGAATTATTAAAATAGCCATACCCATATTTTATCAGCCTTTTTTTTACTCGGTAGTTCTTAAAAATTAAATTATCATTAAACTTGTTTTGCTTAGCTTGAAAAAGCAGAACTAAAACAATAGGTGAGAATTTCAAAATGAAATCCTATGCTTGATGTTAGGAAAAATTTCTCAAAAGTAAAATAATCAGTCTCTGGAGGCAATGAGTTAGCCCATAATTGTGGTCTTAAAACAAAGACTGGATGACCACCTTCAGCCATATTGGAATATATTCTTAGGTAATTGTTTGATTAATAGGTCTTTGCATTCTTTTCTGACTGGGAAGCTTTTTGATTATGTGAACTTAATGGAAGTGATAAGTAAATCCGAGTCAAATTTATAAGAATTCAAAGCATTCCCCAAATGATAAATGGTCAAAGGATATGAACAGATAATTCTCTGATAAAGAAATTAAAACCACCTTTAATTATACAAAAATGCTCCAAATTACTATTTATTGGAGAAATGTGAATAAAGTAGCTCTGAGGTACCACCTCACACCTATCAGATTGGCTAATATGACAAACTAAGAAAATAATAAATGTTGGTGACAAGAGATGCATTTTCTTTAGGGAAATTGGTTTCAATGAGCAGCAAAAGATGTAAGGAATATGCAAAGAAGAGAAGAAAGGGAAAAGAATTTCTTAACAAAAGAGGAAGACTCCAGAAGATACTCCAAAGTTCTAATCCAAATGATCAATGAGTGTCTCCCACATCCTGACTGTGTGTGAGGGAGCAGGAAAAGTGAACTATTTGATTTATAGAAAATAAGTCAACTAATATTTGATTCATGTGTAATCTTTAATTGAGGTTTGTTCAATACAAGGTTGTGGGCTTGAGTTAGGAAGACCAATGAGAAGATATGAAGCAATACTTTAAATAACTGACTCTGGCAAAGGGTGGGATGCTCAATATAGATACCTTCACCACTGATTCTTCTCACTAATCTCTTCCCATATTGATTCAGTGCAGGTCCCTGCCCACTACCTTGAATCAGTAAAAGGCAGGATACTTTGCTTGAAATGTAGGTCTAGGAGAGTAAGGGAAGGTATGATTACTATGGACTTTTGTGTGACTGGAGCCTTGGGTGAGGAGGAAGGGAGAGAGGATTAGCCAGACCTGTGCTTAAAGGAATTGTATTATCAAGAGAGGACATGTTCTCTCAGATGTCAGTGCCTTGAGACAAAGTTCCTGTTGCCTGTTCCTGGTTCTGGCTCTGCTTCTCTAAATGATGACAAATTGGTTATTACTTTATTAAAACTGGCTTCACAGGGACCTATAGTCAATCCTTAACTCTCATACTTATTTGCTGTGTGATGCTGGGCAAATTACCTACCTCCCCTGGAGTAATAGATTATACTACCTACCTTCCAGTGATGTTTTGGAAAAACTAATATAAGATTATGAGTTAATAGCATTATAATATGGATCAGTGACAGCTAATTCACTGACTTTCCTATTCTCCCCCCATTTTCTGATTCAGTCTCTGTCTCTCTGTCTGGCTCTATCTCTCTTTCTCTGTCTCTCAGTTTCTCTCCCTCTTTCGCTCTCTCCCCATATCCACCTCCCTCCTCCATATGTATGTATGTATACCCATAGTCTCTACAAAGTCACAAATATCACTCCGGATCTTCCTGCCTGGATCACAGAGTTAGACGTAGAAGAGAATGTTGGAATCATCCAGTGCAGATGGAGGACTTGAGGACCAGAGAGATTTAGGAAGTCACTCAAGGGTAGTGAGAGGCAAAGCCACCATTAGAGCCTAGGTCCTATTATTCACAATCCAATATTTTTTTTCCATTTCACTTAATCATTGTCCTAGATATCATTTATCTTTAGAGATATACTTTGCTCTCCAAACACTTTGTTGTTATGGTACAGAACTAAGGAAGCTTCTTTCCTGAAATGTGCTTCACAAACCCATGATTTTACCTTCATGCCATTTGTTTACCAGGAGTTCTTTTTCTCCTTGGGCATTCACACATTCCTTTATTCATTCATTCAACCCATTTCCAAGTCTGGAAGTCTTTGGAGTGCACCAAATTGAGGGGAGCTGAGTGGTTCCATTCTACAACTAGTTAGCAAAACTGATATGAAAAAATCTTGAGATGTAAAACCTTAAAGTCATTTAATGTTTCATACACATTTGGCAATTATGTATCAGAATGACTTGATATAATAAACGGCAAATTTGTTTTCAATATCTTTAGTTCAGGATGAGAACTCTAATCCTTTCCCATATCATGGAATTCTCAGGCACTGAGCAAATTTGAAAAGCATATACTTTATAGGTATATTGTCAGTGAGTGAGATCAAATAATTGAGAGCCAGAGCTAGTATCATTGGGATCCCTTTCAAATTGTTTCCCTCTAAAGAGATGAAACACTATTAGTGCCAATCATAGAACAATAATGTGAGAAAGAATTTAATTTAAAAATTTAACTCACCTTCTGTCTTAGTATCAATTCTAAGGTAGAAGAGTGGCAAGGACTAGGCTGGTGATGGCAAACCTGTGACACGTGTGTTAGCACTGACGTGTAGCCATTTTCAATGACATGTGGCCACATACAGAGAAGTATGGGGCCGCATGCCAAGGATGAAACATTTGCTGTAGTGTAGTGTAGACACTCTGTGCACTGTAGATGATAATTCTACCTATATTAATTTACCTATTTTGATTTATTAAATACAATTATATATTACAATTATACATTTGTTATTTAAACTATAAATATCACAAAATTATAGTTTTTTTTCTCTAAGTGACACACCATCTGAGTTATGCTTACTTTTTAAGTGAATTTTGACATACCAAGCTCAAAAGGTTGTCTATCACTGGCAATCAGGATTAGGTAACTTGCCCAGGATCAAGTATTTGAGGACAGATTTGAACCTAAATCCTTCCAATTCCAGTCCTCAGACTCTAATCACTGTGCTTCTTGTTGCCTTTAGTGCTTTTACTAATGTATTTATTTTTAAATAAGAGATAACTGACATTTTGGATAGAAAAATGAGATTGGAGTTAGTCAACAAGTATTTATTTATTTAGCTCTTACTCTGTACTAGGCACAGTGCTTGGAATACAAAGGAAGATGAAAACATGATCCTTACACTCAAGAAATTCATATTCAAATTCATAACGAGATCCAAGAAGTCCTGGGCTCAATTCCTACTCATGACATACTATCAGGGTGACTATGGACAAGTCACTTATTTTCTTCATATTCTGGGAAAGACTCTAAGTTCAGAAGGTGTTGACCTACACTGATAGAGGGGGTTTCCAAAAATCAAGGTGTTCCATATATCAATTAAACCACAAATCGAGTCTCTCCTTTACCTTATCACAAAAAGCTATAATTAAAAATACTGAGTACAATTATAGCTAGTGTTATTGTACATTATTATGAGTCAAGCACCTTGCTAAGCACTTTACAAACCATAGTTTACAGTTGAAGAAACTAAGGAAAACAGAAATTAAGCAACTTGTTCAGAATCACACAACTAATTATTGTTTAAAGCTAGATTTGAACTCAGGTCTTCTTTATTCCAAGTCCCAAATTCTTTCCACTGCACCCATAGATTCTTACTTTCCCACAGTAAACAGAAGAGGAAGATATAGTTAAAAATTAAGCACTCTATTTGACCTGCACTATACATCCTCAAAGAGAGGTTGCCATGAGCTCTCTTCCAATTCTTGGGGGAAAATATCAGGTTACATTAAAATATATAAAAAAAAATTAATGACCAAAAGTATGAAAGGCAAAATATGAAATTTCCTACTTTTAAGTCAAGAACAGACAAGGAATGATTTTTTTATGCTCAAGATATCATTTAATGTAATTTATGATTTTTGAAGTAATTGTATACAATGTGTTTTTAAGGAATTATTCATTTTTGTCATCCAATGAATATTTGTTTTTTGCTCTGATTAACAAACTTTTATTAATTTTGTTAAATATGTCCTATTTACATGTAAAATTTTTTAACATTCATTTTATAAAATTGAGAGTTCCAAATTCTCTTTTCCCTTACCCCTTTCCTATTCCTCGCTCGGGAAGGCAAGTAATATGATATTCATTATATGTGGGAAGTCATACAAAATATATTTGAGTATTTGCCATGTTGCAAAAGAAAACAAAGATACAAACAAAAATTAGAAGTCAATAAAAGCATTTTACAAATTGCACTCAGAGTTCATCAGTTCTCTTTTTGCAGATGAATAGCATTTTTTATCATAAATTCTTTGGAGTTTTCTTGGATCATTATCTTGAACAGAGTAGCTAAATCTTTCTCAGCTAATCATTTTTATAGTCACTTCACTTTGCATCAATTATATGTCTTCCTGGGTTTTTCTGAAACCATCCTGCTTATCATATCTTATAACACAATAGTATTCCATCACAATCATATAACACATCTTGTAGAGCAGTTCCCCAATTGATGAGAAAATTGTTTACAGTTCTTTGCCAACAAAAGAGAGCTGCTATAATATTTTTCTATAAGTAGGTCCTTTTCCCTCTTTTTTGATCTCTTTAGGTATATACCTCTAGTATAGTTATTTCTGGGTGAAAGAGTATGCACACATTTATAAGCTTTTCCACACAATTCCAAATTGTTCTCCAGAATGGTTGGACTAGTTCAGAACCCTACTTACAGTGTAATGGAGTCCTAGTTTTTCCACATCTCCTCTAGCATTTATCATTTTCTTTTTCTCAATGTTAACCAATCTTATAGGTATGAGGTAATATCTCAGAGTTGTTTTAGTTTTCATTTTTCTAATCACTAGTGATTTAGAGCATTTTATATGACTATTGATAGCTTTGATTTCTCCTGAAAATTGCTTATTTCCTTTGACCATTTATTAATTGAGAAACAACTTGTTTTTTATAAATTTGGCTCAGTTCTCCATATATTTGAGAAATAAAGTGTATATTAAAGAAATGATGTAAACATTTCCCCCCAGGTCCCTATTTTTTTTCTAATTTTGGCTCGGAGGTGGTGGGGTTAAGATGGTGGTTTAGAAGAAGTAAAAATTGAGTCCTTTGTGAAAACCCTTCCACATCAATCAAAAACAAAGTACTTCAAGGGAGACAGAAAACAAAATACAATAGGATAGAGCAGGAACCCTTCTGCTCAATTCAATTTAAAAGGTACACAGTAAAAGTTGAATTCCCTGGTTTAAGGAAAAGAAAGAAGGAAGGTCCAAGGACCCTTCTGCCACGTACTATGCTGAGATTCAGGTGGTTGCTAGGATCTAGGGGAGAAGGCTTCAGCCCAGAGGGAGTGCCCTGCTACCACAGTTACTTGAGGTTCAGGGCTCTGAACACAACTGGCAAGGAGGTAGCTGGAGGAGAGGGGCAGAGAGGAGGATAGCTTAGACAAAGCCCTTAGCCACCACACCTCAATCTTGGTCCTCTGCCTCTGGAAGTTTTGGCTTCAGGGCACATCCAGTTCTGCAGATTAGCTCAACTTGTTTAATCTAGTTTATTAATAGCACAGATAAGAAGCCTTCAGAGAGCAGAAAAATTCAATCTCTAATACCCCTCCCCCACCTACTGTGATAAGACCCTCAGTAAGAATCTGGCTGACTAGGA
>NC_058130.1:650682821-650699286 GCF_016433145.1 Gracilinanus agilis
TTAAAAAATCCTAGAGAATCAACTAAGAAGCTCGTAGAAATGATCAACAACTTTAGCAAAGTTGCAGGATACAAAATAAATGCACGTAAATCATCAGCATTTCTATATATTTCCAACACATCAGAGCAGCAAGAGGTAGAAGGAGAAACACCATTTAAAATCACCCTAGACAATATAAAATACTTAGGAATCTATCTACCAAAACAAACACAGGAATTATATGAATATAACTAAAAAACACTTTCCAAACAATTAAAACTAGATCTAAACAATTTGAAAAACATTGAGTGCTCATGGGTAAGACGAGCTAACATAATAAAAATGACCATTCTACCCAAATTAATTTACTTATTTAGTGCCATACCTATCAAACTACCAAAAACCTTTTTTACTACATTAGAAAAAAAACTATAACAAAATTCATTTGGAAGAACAAAAGATCAAGAATATCAAGGGAAATAATGAAAAAAACGTGAAGGAAGGTGGCTTAGCAGAACCAGTTCTTAAACTGTACTATAAAGCAGTAGTCATCAAAACAATATAGTACTGGTGAAGAAACTGAAGGGAGGATCAGTGGAATAGATTAAGGGGTAAGTGACCTCAGCAAGACAGTCTTCGATAAACCCAAAGAACCCAGTTTTGGGGACAAAACCCCACTATTTGACAAAAAATGCTTAGAAAATTGGAAAACAATATGGGAGAGATTGGGCCAAGATCAACATCTCACACCTATACCAATATAAACTCAGAATGGGGAATGACTTGAATATAAAGAAGGAAAGTATAGGTAAATTGGGTGAGCACAGAATAGTGTACTTGTCAGATCTCTGGGAAGGGAAAGATTTAAAACCAAGCAAGAGGTAGAAAAATCACAAAATGTAAAATAAATAATTTTGACTACATTGAACTAAAAAGATTTTGTACAGCCAAACCAATGCAACCAAAACTAGAAGGAATTAACAAATTGGGAAAAAATCTTTATAATAAAAATCTCAGACAAAATTCTAATTACTCAATATACAAGGAGCTAAATCAAATGTACAAAAAAATCAAGCCATCCCCCAAATGATAAATGGGCAAGGGACAAGAATAGGTAATTTTGAGATAAAGAAATCAAAACTATCAATAAGCACATGAGAATGTGTTCTAAATCTCTAATAATTAGAGAAATGCAAATCAAAACAACTCTGAGGTATCACCTCATACCTAGCAGATTGGCTAAAATGACAACAAGGGAAAGTAATGATTGTTGGAGGGGATGTGGCAAATTGGGACATTAATGCATTGCTGGTGGAGTTGTGAACTGATCTAACCATTCTGGATGGCAATTTGGAATTATGCTCAATGGGCTTTAAAAGACTATCTGCCTTTTGATCCAGCCATAGCACTGTTTGGATTATACCCCATAGAGATAATAAGGAAAAAGACTTGTACAAAAATATTTATAGTTGCACTTTTTGTGGTGGCAAAAAATTGGAAAATGAGGGCATTGCCCTTCAATTGGGGAATGGCTGAACAAATTGTGGTATCTGTTGTTGATGGAATACTATTGTGCTCAAAGGAACAAAGAACTGGAGGAATTCCATGTTAAAATGACCTCCAGGAACTGATGTAGAAAGTAGCAGATCCAGGAGAACATTGTACACAGAGACTGATACACTGTGGTACAATCAAACATAATGGACTTATCTACTAGCAGCAATGCAAGGATCCAGAGCAAGGCTGAAGTACTTATGAGAAAGAAAACTAGCCACATTAAGAGGAAGAACTGTGGGAGGAGAAACACAGGAAAAAATCAACTGCTTGAACACATGGGCTGATGGGGATATTATTGAGGATGAAGACACTAAATGATAACTCTACTCAACTATCAATAATATGGAATTAGGTCTTGATCAATGATACATGTAAAACCCAGTGGAATTGTGCATCAGCTAAGGTGGGCTAGGATGGTTTTGGGGAGAGGGAAAGAACATGAAATATGTAACTATGGGAAAATATTCAAAATAAAAATTAAAAATTAAATGAGGAAAAATTAAAATAAAATGTGATTGTATAATAAAAGTAGTTGGTTCAAAATGCTGCACATGTTCATCTTTCCATTTATGAATTTTGAAATCTCTATGTTTAACCCTCTAGTGTATAATAAAAGCTTAATGTAGTAAAACCTCATTATTTCAGAATCTAGTGATTAAAATGTTGAGATAATTTTAGCAAGGATGGGAAAGAAATTTACTGTTATTGTTTGTTTATTGTGACCAATTAGAAAATAGGTATTAAATGCATTTTGCCTGAAGAACACTCAATATAAAGTTGAGATTATAGTTCTTGTTCTTATGAAGCTAATTGTTTAGGAATCACAAGACAGAATAACCATAATATAGATCATTACATTAGACAATTGCAAAACAAAGTGCTATTGTGACTTCATAAAAATAATTTGCTAGGGTTCTTAAGGACATTGCCATAATTTGTAAATAATAGTGAGATAAAAATGACTAAGTCCTTTTGTTGATTCACATGGCGATGATGTCACTTCCAGAAGACTAGAAAAGATCAATTGATGCTCTGGAATTTGAGGCAAGAAAATTCATAACTTGAAGGCACATGTGATTTTATCTTTTTACCCAATTGAAAGTTGAATCATTTAATGATTCTGTGGGAAGTGAACAAATGGCTGCATAGTCATGCTGAAAAATAGGATATGGCTTTTTGGACTTTGGTTAGAGAATTGTGAGCGCATGACTAAGAATATAAGACATCTCATGAAGGATGGGAAGAATGAGTTTGGTTTGAGATTTGCCAGTGTGATCAAGAGGGCTTTAAATAAAAATGAAGAGGGTAATAGAAAAAGAAAAATTCCCACTTGAAATTGTAATTTGGGATAATAGGGTTAACAACAAGTATGACATAAATGGGGAATAATTTATAGAAAAATAACTGGGAAGAGAATCAGGAATGTTATTTAGACCTCACCTATCTGAATACCAGTCCACAGATTAATATAACAAGTGATATTTGAGAAGGTAAATCCAACCATGTAAGAATTAATAAGATTCACAGCTGGAAATAGTGATCAAAGGTTATACCTCATTAAAAAGAAATGAATCTGAAAGAAAGGACACCAGAAACTTAAACATTATGTCAAGTATATTTATACATGTAAAAATCTAGTGCTATTCAAGTCCCTCTCCAGGGACTCCTTGTGACCTCATGAGGTTACTAGGGTGTCATTGTCTATATCAGTGGAACACACACTCTGACACCTTCTACCAAACTGGAAAGACTTCTAGCATATGTCCAGAAATGAAATGTAAATCAGTCATCTGAGGAATAGCATGCTAAAGCACATAATTAGGTTAATCACAGCAGGATGAATTTTTTATTTAAACTCTTACCTTCTGTCTTAAAATTGATACAACTATTGGTTACAAGGCAGAAAAGGGGTAAGGGTTGGGTAACTGGGATTAAGTAACTTGCTCTACATCACATAACTAGGAAGTTTTTGAAGCCAGATTTGAGTTCAGGACTTCCTCTCTCCAAGCCTGGCTCTGTCTCCATTGAGCCACCTAGCTGCCCCTTGATATTTTTGGACTTAGCAGTCAGTGGTCAATGCTCATTTTCTAAGTAATGGTAGGGCTGTGATCTTCACTGGTGGTAGAAAGACTGATGAAAACATTTGCCCTTAGAGCATTGAAGGAACAACAGTACATGAACTTAGAAGGAGATTGGGTTGGGAAAGATGTGGATTCTTTGAGTTGGAACTTCACAAGTTATCTAAATTAAATGTTGCTAAAATGGTGAATCCCAAAGTTTTTGCTCATTAACACCTCTCTCCTATTTTGCAATTATCTAATTGATTTGTTGATGCCAGGTGTAAGATTTTATTTTGCCTTTATTAAATTTCACCTTATTCTCAAAAGCCAATACATTGTAAACTCTAGCAGTTTCTCCCTAAGAAGAAAATGAAAGAAAGTTTTGAAAGGTCCTGGCAAAAAGCTACATCTACTTTCTTTCAGAACACCCTTGCTATGTCTGAAGAGAGTCATAACCAAAAGAGTGACCACTTGGTAATTGTTTCTCTGGTCATAAAAACCATTTTTGTGCTCAGGTTTTGTCACCATATATTTAAGAAGAAATTGGAAAACTGGAGTATATCCAAAGAAGGATGACTAGTATATCAGGAGAACCATAGATTCTGCATAAGAGAATTAGTTTAGAGAATATGGAAAATCTAGCCTGAGAGATATGTAATAACTTACTTTAATTATTTGAAATACTGAAAATATTTGAAAATATTCTGTAGAAATGGTTTTGGCTTCTTTTGTAGCCAAAGGCCAAAAAATAGGAGTACTGAGTTGAAGCAGTTTAGAACCATATTTAAGACTGACTTCAAGAAAAACTTGGGGAAAACTAGAATTCACCAAAAGCAGAGTGCCTTAAGAGGTAGTGATGTCTTTGACCCAACACTGAACTAGTGCTTGTCAGGTGTATTTCCAAAGGTATTCCTGTTGAAGCATGACTTGGATTAGACAATCCTGAGGCTCCTTTGAATTTCTTTAATTTTGTGATCCTGTGACATGATTGGACTAGAAAGAGTGAAAAGGTTGGGAAACTAAATGGTACAGTGAATACGGTGCCAGGTCTGGAGTCAGGAAGACTCATCTACCTGACTTCAATTCTGACCTCAGATACTTAATAGCTGTATAACCCTAAGCAAGTCATTTAACCCTGTTGGCCTGTTTCCTCATCTGTAAAATGAGCTGGAGAAGGAAATGGCAAACCAGTCCAGTATCTCTGCCAAGAAAACCCCAAATGGGGTCATGAAGAGTCAGACAACTGAAATGCCTGAACAGCAAGTGAAAAAAGGACATAGGGAAGATGCACAGTGAATTTCTACTGTTTTCTGTTGGATAAAGCAATCTCCTGGCTACAGATGTTGCCACTTTCCCTTCTAGTCCCTGCCAGGCTATTTGCTCATTCACTTAGGATGGATTTCTAACTCATTTCCTTTTTTCTGGGCCTTTGGCTATAAGAGAATATCTTCCTTTGAACTCAATGTCTCTCAGCCAGGGCAATGACTAAATAATTTCTTGATTCTTTCTTTCCTTTGTAGTCCCTCTCCTGCTTTCCAATCCTTGTGTTTGGGATATGAAGTTGCTAGGTCACATGGCCTCTTCTCTGGAAAGCCTAATGGGGCCCCAGAAGAGGTAATAGTTTTAAATCTGATTCCATTTTCTCTGTAGGAATATATGTGCTTTTAGTTCTAGATCAGGGACTCTAAATTGGGATTCATGAACTAGATTTTTAAAAGAAATATTTTGATAAATGCATTTCATTTAAATTGATTTCCTTTGAAATCATATGTATTTTGTTTTTTAAATTTAAAATTTTCAAGGAGTCCATAGGCTTTACCAGACTGCCAAAGTGATCTTTGAAACACAAAAAGTTTAAGAAATTACATTTGGGGATTGTTTTTACAAATCATAAGTTAATTTTAAGGAGCCATTCCTTTGTTTGTTTGTTTGTTTGAATGAAGAAGCAATCCTAGAAAGATATTTATGTTTGTATTGGGTTAGGAATTTTCTCTCAAATCTGTGCACTTCCCAATTCTCATGAACTACTTCTCTGTCTCTAAAGTAAAATTATGTCTACATTACTGAATTAAAATCACTTTATAATCCTTCAATATTTCCATTTTACTGAAGATCTTGTGAAGGAGAATTGGATTATATATTTAAATCCCTTCTTGGTCAATACTGCAGTGTATCAGAAAGATATGTGGATCAGGAGCCAGAGGAACTGAATTCTAGCTATGAGTTTTCTATGTGGTAAATATGATCTTTAGCAAGTAACTTAACCACCCTGGGCCCTAATGTTCTTATATCAAATGGAGACGGAAGGTTGGGGAATTTAAGGAAGGATATGGATCAAGGTTGAATAGGCTAACCAGGAATGGATAGATTGCAATCTATATTATGGACAAGAATGCCTAGATAGAAGAAACCATACAATGAAAGGAGAATAATGTGCTTGCCTTGCTCTTGTCACTTGGTTGTTGGACTGGATTTCTGATTTCATTAGCATTCAGCATTCTCCTCACTAATGCAAATCAACAACTCTCCTGCGATTTAATAGCTAGCTAACAATTTTTAAGGTTTAAAGAACTCTACAGATGCTATCTCATTTCCTCATCATAATAACTTTGAGAGGCAGATGCTATTATCTTCTTGCAGATGAGTAAACGGAGGCTAAAAGACATTAAGAGATCTGCCATAGTCACACAACTTATTGTCAGAAGTAGAATTGGAACTTGAGTGTTCCTGAGAAGTTGTGACTTGATTAGAATCACACAGCTATTATGGGTCAGCATTACGGCTTGATCTCAGGTTTTCCTTCAGCATTTCAGCATGTCATAATGGATAGAACACTGGATTTAGAGTTAGGAAGACCTCAGTTTAAATCTTGCCTCCAATGCAAGCTGTGTGGCACTGGTCAAGTCACTGAACAGATTTAAGACTCAATTTCTTCAATTGTAAAATGAGACCATTGAATTAGACAGCCTTTATGGTCTCTTTCAGCTATAAATTTATTATCCTATGATCCTGGCTGAGATCACAGTCTCCCTGACAACAGGACAGACTATGTTCACTTCTAGTTTGTGGCATTCTAATGGGTCTCTAAGAGGGAAGAAGAATTCATGAAGCTACAGGGGGAAGAGAGAAACAAGTACTATATTAATAATCTGAATTTAGATAATTTCCTCTTGAGAATAAAAGGCTGTATTTTTCTGAAGATTAAATGAGATGATGCATACAAAAATGCTTTTATAAGGTGTGAGGCACTATGTGTGTGTACTATTAATCATACACAACATTTTAATTGGAAAAATCATGAATCAATAGTTCTAATGACAGAAAAGACTAAGAAGCTTACTCAAGACCAGCAATGTAGAGTAATATTTCATCACCATTAGCCATCATATTGTTACAATGATTTGTGTTCAAGACAAAACCTAAAAATGCCAAGGAAATATACATTTGGGAAAAGAGTTTCTACCAGGCAAATAGCAAGAGGAGGGGATAGAAAATGGAGTCTCCAAAGACTTCTTTAATGGCCAAATAATTATAGGTATATGTAGAGGATGACCTGAGTCTATTGGGTACCTCTTGAGATAAGCATTGCTACCTTTCTCTTTCCCTTGTGGGGTGGGGGTAGAAGGGCAATGGTAATTCTTCTCTTGATGTGCTGAAATGTCTAGGGACACTTGGCTAAGTTCTATAAATACCTATAGCTGTTATAAAGGCAGTGGAATTCTTTCAGAAGGATTTATGGATGGATATGGACAAGATTGAACAGAAATAATAAGATGTGGAAGGGTTTCTGTCTGTACTACTGGTGAGAATATCAAATAGATGTGATCACAAATCTGAAATGTGGAAGAAGGTGTCTGATTCAATAAATGCAGTAAGTGTTGCATCAGCTATTAATTAGATAATCCATCCATAGTTTAATAAATACCCTTCTAGTAAGGCATATAAACTGATCTGTGGCTGATATTATGGGCTAACCCTCTATTAATGTGAGAGGCAGTTTTCTTTACTAAAAAATGATAAACAAACAACCTCACACTAAATGATCACTTTAGGCTTCTGTGTTTACTGTACCCAGATAATTCCACCAGAAAAAAAGGGAAATATGACCAGGGATGTTCTCTTCTCTCAAGGAATGTGCTTCTTGATTGATGTAATTACAGTATCTTATTTCTGACTATTTCTTTTAAAAACAAACTGTTTTATTTTTAAAAGACAAAGCAAAACAAAAAGCCTTCTATCATAATATCCTAAAATGCTCATCAGGCATTAAATAAGAGTGGGAAAAATCCATAAAATCCTAAAATGCTCATCAGGCATTAAATAAGAGTGGGAAAAATCCAAAGGAGAATGTGCTCTAATGGGTTAGCAAAAAGTCAGCCTGAGATAATTGGGAGTGAGCAGGGTGGTTTAGGTTTCATAAAGCCTTTGTGGATTTTATGATAAGAATACTCAACAAAGCCCAAATCCACTTTACATCTAACTCCATAATCCTTTAAAAGGAAAACTGTATTAGGTAGGAGAAAAGAGAAAAGCAGTTTCTCTGATTAAGTATTTAGGATATATTTTTTGAACTATAAAAAATGAATTTCTCCAGAAAAGTTCAGTCAAACCTTTCACAAATTGTTTTGCTTCATTTTCTAGCTATTCTAGGTTACTGAACACTCTCAACCACCATATACCTTCCCTCCTATGTACAGAACCTTCTAGAAATTCTTAGAACAGTGACAAAATACCTATTGTTTTGGACAGCACAGTTCAGTTTTATTTTTGTTCTGAGATTGCATCTTGAACTCATACAACAAAATCATGGTCTGTATGGGAAGAAAAATTCATATCCTCCTCCACAACTCTAAAGAGCTTTTTCACCTCCCTCCTATGGGGTTATGCTGCAGCCTCCAAAGGGGAGGGAAAACTCATGAAGATGTGGGGGAAGATGTGAATTGAGTCCTCTGTGAATATCCTAATTTAGATGCTTTCCTCCAGAGATGAAAAAAAAATGTCAGCTGAGATAATATATTCTCTATTCTCATCCTGAGCAAAGAGAGAGGGAAGGAATGAGAAACAGAGTAGAGTAAAATTGTGATTGGCATGCTGGCTATAAGCATTGCTACTATATATTTGGCCTGGGATCAGCATTTCAACAACAATTGCAGTGGAGGTCCCCTGTAGTGTTTGTGAGCTATGAAATGTGGTACATTTGATCATGAGGTGGATATAAGCTTACCTCATTAAAAAAATGTCAAATCTTTATTTGATTTAACTTGCTTGGTAAATGAATTAGCCTGAAACTCTCCTGGAGTATATTTTCTCCACTCTACTTCTATACCCACCAGCTTTCATCCTCATTATTCCAATGAAACCTCCTTTTTTAAGGTCATCAGAGTGAGCATAATTACCATTGACTTTTGTAGTTTTTTTTTTTTCAGTTCTCATTGGCCTCTTTACAGCATTTACTGCTGACCTCTCTTTGCTTGCAGATATTCTCCCTTGAGTTTTCACATATCACTCTCTTGTGGTTGTTCTGGCATTATATTGTAATTATATTGTTCTGTGATCATAAATTCAGTTGAATGTAGAGCGGCCTCTCCTATAGGCAAAGCCCCACATGATGGGAAGGCTGTCCTTCAACATGTAGGCTGGGAATATTAAGTGGCTCAAAGAAAGGCAAAATAAACATCTCTAGCCTCTTTGCCTCACATCCTTCTCCCTGGGAGTCTTTAATTCTTAACAAGAAAGAAATAGGAAGTTGGGCCCAGAGACTACTCTCTGTTCTTCTCAGAGAATGAGTTTGGACTATAATTTTATCTATTTTTTTTCTCTTAAATAATGCTAATCTAAGGGGATGTGATATGGTTAAATCTAACTTTTGATCACTTTGTCATTGATATGAAAGGAGGACTTTGAGTTTTATATCAGAAGTTTGACTCCTTTCTCACCAAATAATAGTTCCACAACAAATATCCAGAGCAATTAGCTAAGAAATTAGTTAAAATTAGCTAAATAAAAATAAAATTATCTAAAAAAAACTACACATCAGTCATTCCAAAACAAAAAACAGAGAAGGTATACATAGGAGAATAAATAGACAATTATACAGAAGGCATTCTCTCATTGGGAGTGAGATAATAGAGTAAGTCAGAGTGAGAGTGAGAAAGGGATTTTGGCATTGTGTTGAGTTCTAGTTCTTGCCCAAGACGAAACTCCTGAAAGATAAGGACATGATGGAAACTGTTGGCTCCTCTCATGTCTTCTCAGAGCCTCTCCTTCAGCCACCTGAAGTGAAGTTAGTTTCTTCTATCTTCCTTCTCAAAGATGGAAGCCAGAAGTTCCCAAACTGACTTGAAGCTTGAAGAGTGAGTCCTAAAGAAGACTGTAAGAGAACTAAAGCTCTCTAGCTCTTGGCACCTCCACCGAGGCCCTTGCACAGGACTGGACATTCACCTTTAACGAAGAGTCCATCCCAAACCAATGGGCTTTGGAACAAGGGTTATGTTTATATTGGATGAAGTATGATTAAGAAAGCAAATCTAATGCCTCACGTCATGAATAAAAAGAATCTTTTGATGTATTCTCAAGTCAAAATGAAGTCATTTAAGGACTATTAATTAATTATATTGTGAGAAGTAAAATTAATATTCAATATACTAAGTATAGGGAGCTAACCCCCTATTTGGTTTTGGGGTCCTGAGTGGTGTTGGTGGCTTAGGATTGTTAAGGCAGGAGAAAGAAAATGAGAACAACCAGACTAGTGGTTAGCCCATGTTGCTCTAACGCTATGGGATTTGGACTTTATTTTATACTAGTTTCAAACAAAGAACACAAAGAAAGAGTAACAGCTGTGAAGGGGTTACAAATCATACACAATCCATTAAAGTCTAAAAAGTAGAGGTATGGGTGCAAGGACAAGGGCCAAATTCCAACCACCAATTAGTAGGGGTTTACTTCTGGGAGCAGAAATAAATTTCATGGAGATGTTTACTAATTGCGTTCTGCCTTGATTTACAGATCTGCACCTGGTCAGATAGTCTGGACTAAATTGTCTGGCTCCAATCCTTATCTAAGTAATATATTTTTTAGGGTTTAGGCTTCTTAATTATCAAGGAGAGAAAATGTCAAGGAGAGAAATTGTTAACTCAGTAGCTTCTGGTCTGGTTATGGACTCAAAGCTTTCCAATAAGTCTATAATGTTTTTCCAATAAGAAAATGTATGGATCATAAGAGGTGTCAAAAGAGGGGTCTCAGATTTTTATCTATTCTCTTATTGGCTTCCCACAACTAAGTAATATATTTAATAAGTTTTATTACTAATAACTAAAATAAAAAAGCTAGAGTAGAAAGGGTGCTAACCCAGCTGTATATGTGGAAAAAAGAGAAAGGGAAGGAGAAATTACAGAACTTATAAACAAACAACATAAGTACACAAGGTGGGGGTGGAGGAGGAAAGGGATTCTGGGAGATGAAGGAATTCTGGGGAACTCAGTCCTGGCGTAGAACATTCTCACTACACAATATTTGTCTGAACTCATGTTCCATACCAGTGATATAGAAGGTCCTGGCATTTGTATGTCACTCTATAGTTAATTGATGACATTTGATTCCATATATGTTGATATAACTGAAGTGAAAAAGCTTTCCTTCTATATGAATATATGCTATGTTAGTCTCAGTTGTGTGAATGATACATGCTTCCTCTATATAACATAAATGTTGAAGATGTGAGATACACTTCCTGAGGACGTGTTGTTTTAGGGGTTTAGCCAAATTAGAATGCCTGAGGGATTTCTAATGTCCCTCAATGAGAGGGGTATTTGAAGAGTCACTGTGCTTACCAGGAAACATGTAAAAACTTCGGGGTCAGAAATAAAACAAAGGTTATCTCTTATAGTTCATTTACTGAGATGGAAACTAGGACTCCTGGGGAAGGGTGGCAGAAGGACAGTGACAGTCCTTAGGAATGATAGTACCTGACTCCCAAAACTTTGGTGACCAGAGGTATACAAAGGGAAATATGATGCTGGCTAAAGAAGAGGCTTGTATTGGGGCTTGAATTTGAGGGGCACTGGGTGGTATCAGTTGAGTCTTTGAGGCAGAGAGGCTACCTTTTTAGTATAGGATAATTTGGGTCAGCCAGAGATTGTGTGAGTCTGGCTGAAGGGTTTTATTCAGCCTCACTGTTGCTACAAGGCTCCCTTGAGGGGAGGAGTAAAAGGCTCCTCCCTTCTGGAGAGAAACTTCAAGCCCCAGGAAGTAAAAGTTGGTTCACTTCTTGACCAAGATAGATGCCTGGTTTAGCCCTCAGAAAATAAAGGAAAGTTATTCTTTCCCTCTTCAGCCTTTGCCCTAGTGGTTGGTATAATGAGTCACCAGAAGCTCTTTGAATAAAGGCCAAAGGGGTTTATTAAAGCCAAGGATAAGCTGAGAGAAGAGGGTAAGGTCTAGTAACTAAATGCTAAGGTTGAAGCCAGTGATGGGAGAGGATCACAGGAGGTAGAAGTCAGGCTGAGGGAGCCAGCCCTCAGCCAGAGATGGATTTCACTGCCCTGATGTAATAAGATTTAGCAGATTACTAGATGAGGTGATGGTTTGGTTTAAGGTTGTCCCTGCCTGCCCTTAGAAGCTAGTTCCCACAATCTCCACCCACCAAAATTCCCTCCTCCCAGGGCCCAATGGGGAGATCCAGGGGATAGCAGGAAGTCAAGGGAGAGGTCAAGGGAAAAGCCCAAAAGGCAAAAGCCCAAAAGCCAAAAAGCCGTCCAGTTGGTACTCCAGGGATATTTATAGCCCAGCTCTAAAGGTTTTGCCATGAGAGCAGAACTCCGGCTGGGTCAACATTTTATTCCCCCCAACTGCCAGGATTGCCTCAGGTGGATTTGCAAGTGCAAGAGATTCTTGCAGCAATCCTGCATTGCACCAGCCTGATGAAGTAGTAGATTGCAAGTTTGGCCAGCAATTGGTCAAAAAACAGAAGCTATTGTTGCAAGAGTCAAAATGACTGAGCATCACTGACCATGAAGTGAAATGGGGAGAATAGTACAGTGGTTAAATAATGTCTCTTTCTTTCCCTCCACTTTTATGAGTCTGAGAGAAAACATGCTTCAAATGAAGGCCTATAGGAAGTCCTTGTTTCACTGATGACCAAAATACAGATTTCGGGAAAAAGGTGGAAGTTGAAAAGTTGACTTGCTAACAACTATGGCTTTCTCATTTAGCAAATGTATTTTAATCTATATGTGGGTGAGTAATCCTTTCAGGACATGATGATGGGAAAGAGATTAAGATTCCATGGGAATCCCATGGGAAAAGGGGACCACTTCTTTTTTTTCACATTTCATTTTTTAAATTTTTATTTAGTATATTTTCCCATGGTTCCATGATTCATGATCCTCCCTCTTCTCTTTCCTCCCCTCTCCCAAAGCCAATAAGCAGTTCCACTGGGTTATACATGTATCATTGTTCAAAACCTATTTCTATGTTATTCATATTTGCAGTAGGGGGATAAGGGGGCCACTTTTAAATCACCACTAGCAACAACTATTGACTAACTGCCTCCAAAAGGCAGATAAGGACAAGAGCTATAAGAGTGCCTCCAAGATCACCTGTCCTGCTTCCAGCTAGCCTTCATAACCATCATTGAGGGAATCAGATCTCCTGAAGAGGACAGCCATCCCCACCAATCAACTCTGACTCATAGGGCAGGTCAGTCAGCTGAACAGAAGCAGCAAGGTACCCTGAGGGGGAGACGGGAGTCAGTATGTAGTAGACAAGTCAACCATCACTTCTACCTTTTCTACTATCTCCCCTCAGTCCTTTTTCGAGTATAGCAGGTGCCTTTTACATTATTTTTTTGGTGGAAAGAAGCAACAGTGAAGAAGTTACATGGACACAGTTGATATAGGAGATTCAGAGTCCATATCCTTTGTCTCTACACAAATTATCTTGAATAAATCCTAGGTTCTGAATTAATGACCCGGGCCCAAACTGTGACATGGGTAAAGGTGCTCTTTCCAATTCCTTTCTTCCTCTTCAAGTTGTAATTTATCCCCTCTCACTCTGTGCCTACCATTCTTTCCTACTTTCTATATTATTTCCTGTTGTGGTAAGCACTTCTCTGCATTCTCTGCTGGTATGCTTTGATTTTTACTCCAGAAAGGGGTTTATTTCCTGGCTAGAAATCCTAGTGACCTTTTAGTAAGTAACCATAAGAGTGTTTTATTGGGCTGAATCTTATTCAGTAAAATAGATACCACTTTCATTGACAATGAGAGTATTTAAAAAGGACTTAAAAGCATGTGGGGGAAATGTTCATATTAATAGAAACATGTAAACTTATTAAAATGACTTCTATACCTCAACGAATCTGTGATCTCATTGTGGACTTTGAATATTCCCTGCAATGGTAGAGGTTAGAACTCATTCATTCCTCCATATACCAATTTATGGTTCCCCATGTTCTTTCATAGAACTTCTGCAGAAGATTTACCTAGATCTCTTTTCCCCCATTTTGAAGGTCTAGTAAATTACTTTGGCTAACCAGGTTATGTATCATAAATTACATACCTCCTTTTCCTATCATACACCTCCTTGCAAAGATGCTTCATGGCATATTATATAATATTTCTGGGCCCAGACTAAGGAAAACCTGAAATCAAATCCTGCCACTAACACTTTCAATATATGTGAACATGGACAAGTCACTAAATATCTTTCAACTGCAGTTTCATCATCTGTAAAATGGTGATGATAATAACTAGAGTACCACAGTACTTATCTCACAAGATTGTTGGAAGACTAAAATGAGATAATATGTTCATAATATACTTTACAAATTTCAAAGTACAATGGCAATTATTATCATCTCTTATTTCCCTTCATAGGTCCTCCATTCAAATATGCTTAGATTTACCCTGCAGTTTTTCATTTGTCTTTGAAGAAATCCAAAGCCTTCAGTCCCCAAACAGGTCAAGTCAACCAAAATTAGTTCCATAAAGCAAGGATGTAATTCCTAACAATAATCTTAAACATAAAGACACAAAAATTCCTAGAGTGAATTATTTGAGATTGCAAACTAGTACCTCTACTAAGGTCCTGCTGTTTGACAGAGTTCACATGTGTTTCAGAGAGACAACGGAGGAAAAGCAGCAGGAGGAGGAGGAGGAGGAGGAGCAGGAAGAGGAAAAAAGAGGAGGAGGAAGAAAAAGGAAACTGAAAGAAGGAGGAAGATGAAGAAGAAATCCTGTATATCTTTTATGTTCCTCTTCCCCTCTCTTTTAATCAGGTCATTTGTAATTACTTTTTGTCTTACTAGAGACATCTTTAGCTCCCCTAAGGATTGAGGGCAAAAGCCTCATCTTCTGAATTACAAATTGTGTATCAGATCTAATGGACTTTGAGGGTGCCCCCACCCCTCTTTTTGAAGTGCAAGTCAGCTTTAAATAGAGAAAATCCAATTCTGTTAATCAGAAATGCCTATCTCACTCAATCTGGTCACATGGCTCAGCACTGCTTTATTTTTCTAGAACTATTTCTCTGTCTGGGTTTGTAAGCAGGTTAGGGTGATTGGGAGCTGGGATGCACCATTCTTCCCAAAGAGCTAGAAGACAATGAGATAAAGCTCATACTTGCAATAATAGGACACATTCCTGAAAGGCTTTGCTCTGGGGAATTATCAGTTAATCCCCATTGAGTTTTGTTATCCTTTTGAGGTATAAATACTTTTAAATATGGTCCTGAATAAAAGAACCAAGAACCTTCTAAATGACTCTCCTGTGGTGGAATTTCTAGTATCCAGACAGCCATTGGAGAACATATGTTAGGGCAAAGGGTGATATGATGACTACTCATAAAATCAGCCCTGATTAGTGAGGTCAGGCATATTCTAGAAAGATAGAAAGGTCCGGAGAAGCTAGAGCCAAGAAATATAATATTCATGTTCCTTTTTAAATACATAGATCTTTTATACCCTTAAAAACTTGAAAAGGATTATCTCATTTTCTCACCCTCTTCTGTTTTATCTACCATTCTCTAATAGTATAGTTATAAAATGCTTTATAATTACTTTTTATTACTTCTCTGTCAGAAGTCACAAGAAAAAGGTTAATATTTTAATCCATAAAGATACTGTCTATAAGAAATTAATTGACTCACCTAGGATCTTATTGAGTGGCAAAAAGGAGATTAGAATATTCTGAATGAGGTCAAATAATATTGTTGAAAGACTAATTGAAGTTTGGAACAAAAATCTTTTTAAATAGAATGTCACTGACACATTGGAATTCTTGTATTATGATAAGCAGTAAGTGGACCTGAGATAAGAGACTAGATCAGAGATGCTTAACCATTTTTGTGTCATGAACTTCTTTGGCATGTGAATAAAACCTATACCATTGGTAGATGAGTCCTCAGTTTCAAATTCTTTGCTTCCATTTAAAAATTATATTTTAATCATTAAAAAACATAAGATAATAGAGGAACTCAAATATTACATTCAAATAAAATTAATTTTTTTCCTCTAAGGTCAAGGTTCTCCCCCTAAAATCAATCAGTGATTTCATGGCAATCCATGGACCCGTGAACTAAACAAAGTATTCCTGCTGTTAGGTAACTAGGTGGCACAATGGATAAAACAAACAAACAAAACTGTCATGATAAACCTGAGTTCAAATTGAAATTTGAATTGAAAGTTGAATTACCCTGAGGAAATTATTTAACATCTACCTGCCTGAGTTTTATCATCTGTAAAAGGGGGGTGATAATAATAGCAACTACCTCCTAAAACTACTGTGAGGAAAAATGGAATAATATTTATAAATATTACTTATATTATATTATATTATATTATATTATATTATATTATATTATATTATATTATA
>NC_058130.1:650714193-650794020 GCF_016433145.1 Gracilinanus agilis
GATAATTAGATAATATGTTAGATATAATATATTAGATAATTAGATAATATATTAGATATAATATTAGATAATTAGATAATATATTAGATATAATATATTAGATAAATGTAATTTATATATAAAAACTCCAGTGACTTCCTCTTGCCTCTAAGAGCAAATATAAAATATTTTTTTCAGCATTCAAAGCCCATTATGTCATAGACCTCAGCTATTTTTCCAAGCTTCTTACTCCTTTCTCCCAGACCCATCTTTTCCATCCAGTGACACAAGCCTCCTGGCTGTTTCACAAAACAACTCCATGACGCCATCTTTCAGTGACATGCATTTTCTCTGACTGTCTCCCATGCCTGCAATGCTCTCCCTCCTATTCTCTGATTATTTGCCTCCCTGGCTTTCTTGAGTTCCAACTGAAATCCTACCTTCTACAGGAACCCTTCTATAACTCTTCTTAATTCCAGTGCCTCCTCATTATTACTAATTTCCTCTCTAGCCTGTATTTAGCTTGGTTCGCATATACTTGGTTACACATTGTCTCTTAGTAGGGACTATCTTTTACCTCCTTTTTATAACCCTAGTGCTTAGCATAGTACCCAGAAGATAGTAGGCACTTAATAAATATTTATTGATTGATTGTATAGCCTAACTAGAGGATGTCAAGTGAGCACATATAGTTAGCAGATGAGTCAATATCATGCAAAGGCCGGGGCCCAGAGTCACTCAAGAGCTCTACATGGTGACGGTTGCCTTAATGGAGCTTATGACATAAAATGGAAATGATACCAATATATGTAGCCAAGACGCATGTATATTAAATGTATACTAAACAATAAATATTTTAGAGAATTATAAAACATGCTCTATGAAGTTCTAGAGAGACAAGACACTAGATGAATGTTGGAGTTAAAAACAAAATGAGATAATAAAAACAGATGAAGGGGGAAAGATAATGAATCTGTTCTTAGGCATGCTAAGTTGGAGGAGCTGGTAGCATATCTAGGGGAAGATTTTTTTTTTGTCAAATGTTGCCTTCTGTAAGGGGAAGAGGGGAGGAAGGATGGGAATTAACTGGGTATTTTAATGTAACAATCACATAAATCAATAAGATTTTTTAAAAAAGAGTCTGAACCTAAATTTAAGAAATAATTGCCTTTCCCTCTCACATAACCTTTTTCTACTTTATATATCTTTTCTATGTCCCTAGATATTTTCATGCTATTTTCCCCATTAGAATTTGTGATGCTTAAAGAGAATGGATTTTCCCCCACCCCCATCACCTCTGTTATCCCCAGAGCTTAACATAGTGACTAACCCGTTGCTCGGTTGTTCATTTAGGACTGACTCTTCTTGCCCTTTATGGGTTTTCTTGGCAAAGGTGCTGGAGTGGTTTGCATTTTCTTCTCTAGTGCATTAGGCAAACAGAAGTTAAATAATTTGTTCAGGGTCACACAGTGAGTGTTTGATTTGAATTTAGGTCTTCTCTACACCAGACCTACTTCTCTATCCACTGAGTCACCAGGCTGCTTCAAGGCAGGATTTAAATGATATGACTAGGGTCACACAGCTAGAACTTGAACTCAGGTCTTCCTCACTGCTGGCTTAGCACAGTACCTGCTGGGCCATCTAGCTGCATGGCACAGAATAAGCACTTTATAAATATTTGTTGACTGACTAAAATAACTGATTACATTTTTAGCTGCTATTCAATAAAGAGTTATATTTTATCGATAAAGTATCTGGCTGATCTGGAGCATATCCCTATAGTTTTGATTATCCGCTTCTCAGATAAACAACTATTTGGCCTAGTTAACCATAAGCACGGTATGACGATGATAGTTCCCTGAAGTACAAGGAGTGTCTTCTTGAAGAAAACTGACTTTGAATGGCTGGCTATCCTTTATCTGTCATTAAGTCAGCAAACATTAATTAAGCCCTTACTACTAGGCATTGTGGTCATCTCTAAGGATACGACAGTAAATGGCAGAAATATCACCTTTCATATATATATATATATATCTCCTGATATTTTCCCATAGTTGAAGAAATCTTGTCAAGGGAAGAGAAATTGTAGGACTGTCAAATTCTATAATCAATGTAGCATTTTCATGGAAGGTGCAAAAATAAAGGTTAAATGAACTAAAAGCCCAAGACCAATTAAGAAGGGCTTCTTCCATGCTAACTGTACCTCACTCTCTTGGACTATTCCTTTTGCTTATTCATTGATGGGTTGATTGGAACCATTTCAATATTGCCATACTAGGTAGCTTTGAGCAGAGCACCAGCGAGGCAAAAGTCTCATTGGTCTATTCCTCCATTGGGCTGCTTAAATTCACTCTGGCCCATAAGCCAGTTTTGTGGCAATGCCTTCCTTCCTAGTCATGAGAAATGAGATTGTTTTACACTGAGGGGAGAAGAACCATAGCTAATATCCATGAAGTTTCTAATGGACAAATGGAACCTAATGTTAACAAAGAGAATAATAATAGCTAGCATTTCTATAGCCTTTAATGGTTGCAAAGTGCTTCTCAGATATTAATCTCATTTTATCCTCACAATAACCCTGAAGTGCAGTGCTATTGTTATTCCCATTTTACCACTAAAGCAGTGTCAACTCACTGTCTTCAGAGTGTCTGACCCTACCTGGCTAGAGTTGGACTGAAATGAGAGAAAGACACTAGAAACTGAGGAAGAAGAAAAAGGTATTTTAATGTGTTCTTAGCAGAATGAGCATGAATACTGGAACCCCTCCTCTAAAAAGAGGAGCCCATTCAATATAAAAATTAGACAGCTTTTATTGATTGAAAGATGTGGAAGGAAAAAAAAAACCAAGATTATTGCTTGAGGGACAGGTATAAGGGCAATTTCTTGAGTGACTCCTTGAGAGTGACTTTTGGGGTCCCTTAGAGATAGGCTGATAACAGTGATCTAATCTGGAAATCTCAGGAGCCCTTCCTGGTAAGAACAATCATTTTATCAGGAGAGATTCCTAGAATTGTTCTTGGTCCAAGCCCTGTTGGTGCAGTTAGGGCAGGGTTTAGTTGGTAAATTGCCATTTCTCAAACTTAGCTGATAGTGGCAAAGGATTATTGTTGTATATCAGAAACCATTGGGAAAATGTTGGCTTGAGCAAATCCAAGCAATTGTTACAGTCAGTATTCCTTTCATTTTCTCAGCAGACACAATTTAAAGGTTTTGTCCACAATCATGTAGCTAGTAAGTGTCTCAGGTCAAATTTAAACTCCGGTCTTCCTGTGCCTCTTAGTTGACTTAAAAATCAAACAGTTCATTTGTTTCATTTTAAGGATGAGAAAAGGGAGGTCCAGAGAAATTAGGTAACTTTCCCAAGGTTATATTGCCAGTTAGTAACAGGGCTAGACTTTGAACCCAGGTTTCTAGAGCTCTTTACACTAGACCATAACCACTTGTTAAAACAAAGAAAAATGGGTTGAATTTGCATAGAAAGATGTAAGTTCTTGGTAAAGATAAATTTTTTCATAATTAAAGCTGTCAGAAAGGGGAATGAGTGCCCTTAGGTGATAGGAGGTTTCTTTTCATTGAAGATTTTGAAGTAGAGTCTAGAATGCCAATTTGTTGTTAAAAAAAAAAAGATTCTTATTCCGGTAAAGATTAGATAACCTCCAAAGCCCAGTTCTGAGATTTTGAACCTTAATGTCACTTGGTAATTATAATTCAGACCTCTCTTGTCCTTCCCAGTCTACCGTGACCCTCATTTCTCTTTAGATTACAACAAAAACAACCACTAAACTCACTTTAGAATCTGAGTCAATTATTTTGTTTTCCTCTATTTTCCTAGGGATAACCTCAAGAAATTTTTGGTTGCATTGTATATAGATTGTTGAATTTGGAGTCTGGCAGAACTGACTCCAAAACCTGCTTCCAGTGATTACTTTACTGGGTGATCCTGGGCAAGTTATTCAATTTTACTCAGTCTCAATTTCCTCATCTGTAAAATGGGGATAATAATGTCATTTACTTTCTAGGGTTGTTGTGTGGATCAGTCAAATGACCTAATTAAGTAAATAATTTTCCAAACCTTAGGGTACTTTAAAAAAAGATTATGTGAATATAAAACTGGCCTCAAACACTTATGAACTCTTTCAGTCCAAGTTCCTTTATCTACAAAAGGTATAAAAACAGCATCAACATAATATCACAGGGTTATTGTGAGGTTCAAATGATATATGCAAAATGCTTTGCAAACCTTAAAGCTCTATACAAATGTGGGCTACTCTATAGAATAAAGGCTTTCAGTGTAAACCCAGGAGACCCAATAAAACACTCATCATAATGGATGCAAGGCTGTTTTTCCTTGATCTTTAGTGGAGTCTTCAGGAAAACATAGGAGAAGAGAGCCAGTGCCTTGCCCAGTGCTCTGGAAATGTAACAGGGTGGTACAAAACCATCTGTACCAGAGAAGCAAAGACTGTGTCTCACAGGTCACTCTAGTAATAGCTCCAAGAGGAGTCATCAATAGAAGGGTTTGATGGTCTGAGATAGGGCTGTAAAACCATTTTGTGTGTGGTTTCAACAGAGTGTGTCTATTGGCAGGAGAAGGAGAGGGAGTAGATACTTCTGGCTTGTTGCTTCTCTGAATGCAACATTAACCTGCCTTAACCTCTCTCTGGCTTTGTGCCCAAATCTTTCCTGCTAAGAGATGCTATTTTTCACTTGCCTTTTTTTGTTGTTGTTATGCCATTTCGAGTCATGTTGCTGCAATTGAAGACCTGCTGGGGTGTGTTTGCTGGGTGAGTGAGCCCTAAACAAGAGTGCAGGGAGCTAGATGGAGAAAATGCCCTTAGGGAAAATGTGGCATATGATTTCTGCTTCCTTTTAACCTCTTTGAGTGTGTTATAGATCCCTTTGGTGGTCTAATCATCCTAAGGACCCCTTTTCAAAATAATGTTTTTATATAACTGAAAGAAAAACTAAATTTCAATTAGAGGTTAGTGAAAATAAAGATGTATTCCCCCCCCTTCCCAACTATACAAGTTCACAGAAACCCCTGAAAACTAACCACAAGTTCCTTAAATATCCATAGTGTTCAGGTTAATAACTCTTACTTTAACTTGTCTTTAAGTCAATCCTGTCTGCCTAGGAGGAGCAATAATGTAATTCTATTCAGGCTATCCAGAAAATATCATCCTGGAAATGGTGCAAAACAAATGGCTTTGGCTTCCATTGCTTCTATAATATTGTCTTCCTAAGAGTGGGAAGGGCTTTCTACATATTTCCATTATTGCTTTAAGAAGACAAGAAAATAATTATGATCACCTCAGTTTTATATAGCACAGAGACTCTACCTGGTGTACAAGGACCCCCCACCCCCAACCACCACAACCAAGGGGTGTGGGTATAGACTTCCAGCAGTCTGTGAACTTGGATGGGAAAAATAATTACATCTGTTCTTGAACTAATCTTTGATTTCCTTTCTGAATTTAATTATATACATTTAAAAATATTATTCTGAGAAAGGATCCATAGACTTCACCAGAATGCCAAAAGTGTCTATGGCTCAAAAAAGCTCAAGAATTCCTAGCATAGAGGAAAACTGAGACACAAAACATTTAAGTCATTTGCCTTGACAGTGGTAGTTGACTAAGACATTTCTCTGATGAGGCAAATTTGGGATTTGCTCCAAGATGCTGAAGGGAAGAGAAGGGAAAGAGAACAAGCATTTATTAAATATCTGCTATATATTGGGAGCTTTGTGAAACGCTTTACAAATCTTACCTCATTTGATCCTCACAACTCAACATGTCCTATACTGAACTTACTATTTTCCTTTAAATATTCTTCTCTTCCTAATTTCTCTATTACTGCTGAGGGTACCAACATCCTCCCTGTCACTCAGGTCAATAACTTATATAACATATTTGACTCCTCACTCTTTCTCATCTCCCATATCCAATGAGTTTTCTACCTTAATCACATCTCTCATATGTCCCTTTCTTTCCTCTAACACTGCCCTCATCCTTTGATGATTGCAAGAGCCTGCTGGTTGGTCTCCCTGATTCAAGACTCTTCCCCACTCCAGTCCAACCCCTACTCAGCTGTTAGTAATTTTCTTGATGTACAAATCTTAAAGCACATCATATCACTAACTCCAGCCTCATTCAGTCAACTCCCTATCACCTCCTGGTTCAAATATAAAATCCTCTGTATGGCATTCAAAGGCTTCAAACAAATTCAAACACAACTTACCCCATCTTACCTTTTCAGTTTTCTTGTACTTTACTCTCCCTTACGCAGATCCCACTCCACCTAGTATATACTCTGTGATCCAGACACTGGCCACTTTGCTGTTCCTTGCATCAGATGCTCCAGCTTCCAATTCCAGGTATTTTAACTGGCTGTACCCATGTCTAGAATTGTCTCCTCTCATCTTTACCATCTGGTTTCCCTGAAGTCCCATTTAAAATTCCAGAACCATTTCCAGATCCTCCTTGAAGCTAGCATCTTTTCTCTAAAGTTATCTCTAATTTATTTTGTATATATTTTATTCAAAGAGAGTTGCTTGCATATTGTCACCTCCATTAGAATTTGAGCTCCTTGAGATCAAGGATCATCAAGTGCCTTTCTTTATATCTCTAGTGCTTAGCACAGTGCCTGGCACAGTCTAGTGTTTAAAAAGTGTTTATTGACTAAAAAGAAGCTATGAGATATCAGGCTGAAGTGAATTCCTCTCCCTACACTGTTCCTCCCTTTCTTCTCTGCTCATTTGAGGAGCTCTTTGTGCTGCTTTCTCCAATAAGGACAATGGTACATGCCCTAAGTACCAAGATTCCTCATTACTATTTTATTATTGGAGGAGATGGGGCTTTCTAGATGTACATGCATTTGGATAGCTTTGGAGTCAGAGTCAATCCAAAAGTAGGATAGTGAGCAAACTTAAAATGATGGCTTTCTTTTGTAATTGAGTTCACACTCCTTCTTCTATTAGAATTTTATGTTCAAGAAATTTTTGACAGAAATATTAGTGCTTTTGTTTCAGCAACTAAATGACTTAAATGTCTAAATTCTTGTATAGATGTAGGACTAGGAAGTTTCTCTCTCTCTCTCTCTCATTCTCTCTCTCTCTCTCTCTCTCTCTCTCTCTCTCTCATTCTCTCTCATTCTCTCTCTCTTTTTCCTTCCTGCTCTGGCTTTCCTTCCCTTCCTCCTCCTCTCCACTTCTCTCTCACACACACAAATATACAGAAAGAACTATTATTTAATTTAGTGAGGAAAAAGAATTACTAATTATTTTACTAATTGTTTTCATATTGGAAAAGAGTTCAACTGAAAGCATCACAAAATTGTCTAACATAATTATGGTTCTCATGATAAATTACAGGATATATATCTATGTATACATTTATTATTATTATTAAACAAAAAAGTTTCTCTTCCCTCTGACGTAAGTTCTGACTCAATATGTAGAATAGTAACAACCACAAAAGAAGCTTAAGGGGAACTGATGAAACTCAGTTCAGCACAAATAATGCAATCTAACGACTGAATAAATTATTCATGGTAGCTATTTATATGGTGTAATTCCTATACTTACCTGACAATATGCTGACTGGCTCTTCACTATCTTTTCCTCAGTAAACTCAGCCAGTCTATAAGATCAAAGTTAGGGGGAAAGCGCCAGTCGCTTTTTATAAAGTGATTATTTTAGTTGTGGTTGTTGTCCTGAAGTGCAAACGAAGGGGAAAAAAGGCTTCAATTCTATTTCTATTTACAGGGAGCCAGATTTGCATCGGATGTAGCTCTTTAAAGATGAGAATGTAAGCATAATTAGGGGACAAAATGGGTCACCCCAAACTTGTTTTATATTATCACTGAATAATAACATTGGAAATTAACTTGAAAACCACATCTCCATCATTACTTAACAAGAACACATTAGCCATCCCAGACACATGAGCATCCATCCTATTTTTACAACCCTCCATAAATGGAGATTCCATAACTTCCCTTGGGAACTCACTACTGTATAACAACCATTGATGTGAACATTTATTTATAATAAAATTCTCATGTTGCTGAATCAGTCAATTTTCCCCTTTTTCTATTCTGAGGAAATCAAGATAGTCATCAAAATATCTTAAAAGAGAGCACTTGACTTGGAGTCAGGAAGATGTAGATTTGAATCCTGTTTCATATGTTTGCTAAATGCGTGACCCTGGGTAAGTTACAACTACTCTCAGAGACTCTCCCCTGAACTTCTCCATAAGCACCTAAGGAGGTCCTATCATTTGTGCAGCATAGTAGAGGGATGCAGAGCCTTCAGACACCATCCAGATCCTCAAGGATTATAGTCTTATAACACCTTAATAGTACAAGGAGAGGAAGTAGTGTTGTACAAAAGAGAGAATGCTGAATTTGGGGTAAATGCAAAACCTGTCTCTGCTAACCTACTAGCTGTGTGACATTTCTCTTCTGTGAAACTCAGATTCCTAATTTGTAAAAATCAGATTAAGCTAAATTATCTCTATTGTCCTATTCTAGCTCTAAATCTCTGGTTTTTGTTGTTGTTGTTGATGTGACTGTTCTTTCCACTGAGGCAGATGACAACCCCTTTATAATACAGTATGTTTTTTCAAAACTTGCTGTCTGTCCAAAATTTAATCATCTTATCACCTATCCTAGCCTACTACATAGTACATTGGTTAGAGCAGTGGACCTAGAGTAAGGAAGACTTGAACTCAAATCTAGTCTTAGACACTTACCAATTGTGGGTTCTTGACAAGTCACTTATCTTCTGTTTGCCTCAGTTTCCTCATTTGTAAAATTGACATAATAATAGCACCTACTTCCTAGGATTCTTCTGAGGCTCAAATGAGATATTTTTTATGTACCTAGCATATAGGTCTGGCATATAGTAAGTGCTTCTTCCCATTCCTCAGGCCCTTTGACTAGCTTTCCTGAAGTTAAATATGACAATTCTAAGATAATTTACATGCAATCCATCAAGGAACCTGTATTCAATCATTGATAAGAACTGCTACAATTTATGTTCTTTTTAAAGTCTTTGAGAATCCAGGGTTTTTTCCACACCATGGTTATACATCAGAATAGGTCTTTAAGGGAAAGAATTATAACACATACATGACAAATGGTATAAAATGTAAAAAAAAGGTGTGCGATTAAATGCAACTCTCTTTGTGGGGGCAGAATATGAAGGGTTTGGCATTCCAAAGACCCTAGGGAAGATAAGTGAGGACTTGAAAGGCTTGGAAAAAAGCTGAAACATAGATAAGACCTTGAATTAGAATATAATCTCCATGAGGGTAGGGACTATGATTAGGCCTTTTCTTGTATGCTCAAATTAGCACAGTGTCTGGCTCATAGTAAGCTCAATAAATATTTGTAGACTAGCTGGCTGACTAATATAGTCTATCATCCAAGGATCTGCCTTACCAGGTCTGGAATGGTTTATTAGGAGCAGCATGGCCTTTGAGTAACAAAAAAAAAAAAAAAAAAAAAAAAAAAAAGGGACACAAATCTCCCAAAGATCATGGCTTCCCCAAACTTTCTACAAAAGGCCTACAGGAGCAACAAAAAAGAACCACATATTGGCCTTTCTTTATATCCCCATCGCTTATTACAATGTGTAGTATAAAGAAAAATAATATTTAAGCTTCCTTTTCATAATACCCATCACATTTAAATGCTTGATGATTTGAAGGATTCAGAGAGGCAAGAGGGTAGTCATAGAAATAAACATAAAGAATGGGGAGTAGGGTCTGACTAAAGTGGAAGGTACATGCTGTAAACTATAGGAAAATAAGATTGATTAGGTAAAATGAGGCCAAAACAGGGAAACGCTATGATTTTTAGGTCTCAGAGTTGACTATTAATGCAGCAGGTAGTCATTGAAGAGTCACTGAAATGTTTTGAGTAGATAGGTGACGGGATAAAAATAATGATTCAGGAAGATATATCTGGTGGAATATGCAGGATGGATTATAAAAGAAAGAATGGAGTCAGGAAATCCACTAGGAATACTGTTGTAATAATAGGAGGATGAGATCTTAAACTAGGGTAGTGTCAGTGAGGAAGAAAAGTAGGTGGAAATGTGAGACATATATACATATGTATATAAATGTATATGTGTATATATATGTATAATTAAAACAAGACTCAAGGAGTAATTTGATTTAGGAGTTTGAAGGAGAGGAATGGATTAGAGATGAAACTAAGGTTTTAAGCCTAGGTGATCAAGATAATGCTGGTACCATTGGCTAGATTGGGACCACAGGCAGAAAAATTAGAGTGGAGAGTCTGGTTTCTGAGAGATGCTAAATTAAGTTTAGAAATATGTTACATGTGAGATGCTGGCAGGGCCTCTAAGAAGAAATAGCTATAGAAAACCAGATACATGTAAGAGTGCACAAGTAGCAACATAGATTTAGGAGCCAATAGAACAAAGAATCATCAGTTATGGAAATGGATTTAATCCATAAATATTAGGACTTGGAAAACATCTGTGGCTAAAAACTTTGAGAAAGAGGAGTCATCTAAAAAAGGTCATCTAAAAAGAAACGTGAAGCAATAAGGGAGGAATTTAAGGATAATCTAGGGCTACAAATATACCCATTGTTCATTATTATATATAATAAGCAATTAAGTTTAAAAAATGCTTCCTTATCATAATACCTAGTACAATTAAATGGGGCAATTAGGTGGTGTATTGGATAGAATGCCAGACTGATCTTTCTGAATTCAAATCCACTTACTAGCTATGTGCCCCTAGGAAAGTCACTTAACCCTGTTGGTCTCAGTTTCCTCATCTGTAAAATGAGCTGGGGAAGGAAATAACAAACCATTCTAGTATCTTTGCCAAGAACATCTCAAATGGGGTCAAGAAGAGTCAGATTCAACTGAAAATGACTAAATAAGAAAAAGAGCTACAGAAACCAAGGGAAGACAATTTGAATAAGTAAGACATGGTTTAAAAAAAAAGCCTGGCAATATGGAAATAAAATAAAATGTAAGGAGAGTCAGTCAGTCATAAACATTTACTAAACACTCAATGTGTAAGGCTAACTACTAAGTACTGGGAAAACAAAGAGGGGACAGGGAAAGAGTCCTTGACTTCAAGGTATTCGTATTCTAATGGGAGAAACAAAATACAAACATTTTTGTACATATAGGACAGATGGACAGTGACCTCAGAGGGAAGGCACTAACAGTTGAGTGCACCACCTTCTGCAGAAGATCAGATTTGAGCTCAGTCTTGAGGGAGGACAGAAGGACAGATAATAGCTTCCTGGACTGACTAGTAGAGAAATCACTGTTAAACACAGAGGATTGTCAATAAAGGATAAGCATGGAATCTAGATGACAGAAGACAGTGGATGGTAAAGAAATAGAAGAAGCAGAGGTAGAAAATTAATTTGAGAATCCAACAGTGAAAGAAAGAAAAAGGGAGAGTAACCAGAGGGGGCAAGTCAAGTCAAAAAACATTTATTAGGCACTTACTTAGTGCTGGGCACTGTCTTAAGCATTTGAGATACAAAGAAAAGCAAAAAAGAGTTTCTGTTTCAGTGGATGAGGATGTTGGCATCTTCTATTTCTTCTGACCAAGCTCTAAGTGCTCCACAGAACATGCTTCAGCAGCTTTCATGGCTGTTGGAACAAACTCATCTTCCCAGTCCACCAGTGGAAGTCTTCATATGGCTGGGGAAGACAGCCCCCTAATTCACTAACATTTTGAGGTCTAATCATTCCCCTCATCCTGGCTTAGCTTGTTTGCTGAGAGGCTTCACTGGAGAGTGGCTACAACTTCTTGGAGGCATGGGTGTGTAAAGGTTAAAAATGAAAGGGTTTGACTAAATTTATAAGAGTGTGGTTACCAGGAATTATTACTCAAGTCAGAATGACTTTTATGGTAGTTTATTTACAAAAGGAGAAAGAGTGAAAGTAAGAAAATCAGAGAGAGAGAATTACTTCAGCCTGGTCTGAACCAGGCAGGGCTTCAGAGGCCCAGCAAAGGGGGCCCAGAGGTAAATTAAACAAGGGTTTTTGCCATGCGGCTTCCTCCAAGACAAAGGGCATCTCCAGAGGCTAGTACCTCCAGGGAAAACCAGGAAAAGGAAGTCAACCTTTTTCACTTACCCATGTGTAGTTCTAAGGGAAAATTCAAGAGCAATCTGAGGTCCCCTGCCGAAGCTCCTTCAAGATCAAGTTAAAGGCAGAAGACCTCATTCCAGGAAGTTCTTGCCACTTTTAAAGACCATTCCTTTTGTCACTTCCTGTGCCTTCCTTCCACTTTACATAGACCAATCACAGCTAAAGCTTTGCTTAGGACTGCCCAGGGGGAATCAGTCGATTCTGATTTGTCACCCACTATTGCAGAGGGGGGGTGTCACAGACCTCCCCCACTTAATGATAAGTGGGGTGTATAAGCTTCTGGTGATTAAAAATGTTCAGGGGAGAGTTAATCCCATCTTCACAGGTGAGAGTTGGGTGAAAGGGAGATGCAAAAGATGGATGATGGCTTGGCAAGTCTTTTTACTGGAGGTATGAGTCCTCCCCCCCTCACCCTATATACCATACAAAGAAGATATTCATATAGGTTAAAGTAGAGATAATCTCAGAGGGAAGGCTGTAAGATTAAAAAGGACTGGGAAAGGCTTCTTGTACAATGCTGGACTTTAGGTGAGACTCAAAGGAAACTAGGGAAGTCAGAAAAGGAGAAAGGAGAAAAATTCAGGGATAGGGGGTTTACAGTAGGATAATTGCAGTTTCAGAGGAAAGAAAGGGGCATATGGGATAGATACTATTATGAAAACATTTTTATAGCACTGTATTTAACTTTTTGATCTTCAGTGCTATATTCAAGTCATCAAATTAACAAGTATATATTTAGCATCTTTTATGTGCAAGGCACTGTACTAGGTTCTAGGAATACAAAGAGGAGCAGTTTATTACTGTCAGGACCCTCATAAACACAGTACATTCTTCCTTAATTTTGCCTTAGTATGATTAGTTTTTTCATTATTTATCCAGGTTATATTATAAAGGTCTTTTTTTAGGTACTCTCTGTTTATACATTCTAAAAAAAAAACAAAAAAGAGGATGTTAATTGAAATGCAGATTAAACTAGGAAGTACTATATTGAAAACACTAATGAGGATAAAGAGATTTAAGAAAATGAAAAGGCTATGCAGAAAATAAATTGAGATTCAGGCATAAGAAATTTAAACTAATACACTTGGGAGAGATAATTCTAGTTGTAAAATTATTAATCACAGAGAGGTTCTATAAAGGAAAAGGGGATCAAGGAAGGGAAATAACATAGGATAGGACTAAATATTAAATCTGCCATCATCATGAGTTATGGCATAACAATCTGCATGTTGCCCAAGCCATACATGTTAGGCCATGACCAAAGCTGATATCATCACTTGTGAAGAAATTTAGAAGGGGAAGGTGTAGTTGCCAGACATATCCCTTTAAAAAATTATCAGTCTTCTCTTTTCCTTATCAGCATCCCTTTCCTCTCTCTTGATTCCCTTTCCCCTCATTTACTTGCTTCTGGGCCCTATTCTGGCTAATCTATAATTGTTAATTGAAGAATAAAGTTATTACTATATTTGGATAAGTGCTAAAGGTATGACTTTCCCAACAATATGTGTATTTTAAGAGGCAATGCTAGAAGTCAGACATTGTTTGGCTTTGGGATAAAAGGAAGAGCCTCTCTCCCTTTTCCTGACCATTCATCTTCAGGACTTTGTTCTGTTTTAAGCCTGAAGTTCAGAGGAGTGTCCTTGAAAGACAGCATGATGGTTGTAGAAAGCATATAGTATCTGAGTTTGAATCCTGACTTTGAAATTTATTGTTTCAACCACAGACAAATCTCTGAGTCTGTTTCCTAATCTGCAAAATGAAAATGATATTGCCACTATCTATCTCACAGGGTTCTTGAAGGTTATATTATTTTTTTTTAGTTTTGAAAAAACATTTAATTTACAGAATAATTTTGTTTTTTTACATGTAGATACAACTTTTAATAATTGTTTTCAGACATTTTGCTTTCCATGTTTTCTCCTGTACTCCCTTTCCCTACCACCAAATGGCAGCCAATATGATATAGGACAATGATGGCAAACCTTTTAGAGATGGAGTGCCTGTGCCACCCCCCCCCCCCCACCAGAGACTACATGCTCCTCCCCACCCTTACCCCACACAGTGGAGGGAGAAAGATCTCCCATTGGGCTGCTGGGTGGAGGGGTGAGTCAGAATGAAGAGGGGGAGGGGAGTGGCCCAAGTGCTCTGCTCCCCTCCAGCTCTGCCATCTGTGAGCCGCCCACCTTACTTCCTGTGTGTTCCCGTTGGGCTGCTGGGCAGAGGGGTGGGGGATGTGAAAAAATGTCATCAGGCACTGTGGAGAGGAGAAAGGGAGCAGCTCCACCTAAGTCACTCTGCCTTTCTAGTAACAAACTGGGGGAGTGGAATGGCCAAATGCCCACAGAGAGCACTCTGCATGCCATCTTGGTATCTGTGCCATAGGTTCACCATCACTGATATAGATTATGCATGTGATATCATGCCAAACATATTTCCATGACTGTCATGTTGTGAAAGAAGGCACATATTGCTTCTATTAGGAAAACCTCATGAAGGAAATGAAGTGAAAAATGGTTTGCTTCAATTGGCATTCAGACTCCATCAGTGGATAGTCATTTCCATCAAGAGTCCTTTGAAGTTGTCTTGGATCCTTGAATTACTGATAATAGTTAAATCATTCACAGTTGATCATCATCCATTACTGTTGTTTCTGTGTACCACATTCTGCGGATTCTGTTCACTTCACTTTGCATCACTTCCTAGGAATCTTTCCAGGTTTTTTGGGGATCACCCTGTTCATCGTTTCTTATGGCATGACAGTTTTTCATTACAATCCTATACCACAACCTATGCAGCCCTTCCCCAACTAATGGACATCCCTTGTTTCCAATTCTTCACTACCACAAAAAGAGTAGCTATCAATATTTTTGTATCAGTAGGTCCTTTCCCCCTATCTTTAATCTCTGTGGGATCCAGACCTATGAGTGGTATTGCTGGGTCAAAGCCAAGGGTTATACTTAAAGTGCTATGTAAATGTGAGGCCCACTTGAGTTAGGCTTTACTCCTAACCTAGTTTGCACAAACATAAACATACATACATGTATATAAAATATGTGTATATACATGTATACATATACAAATAAATATAAATAATTTTTAAATGAAGGCAAAAAAGGTAATTTGAACTGAAATGTTAGGAAATATGCTCACAGTAGTTTTTATTCCAAAGCAGTAAATTGTATTAAATTGTTTGAATGATGGTAAAATTAGTGCAAGGTTAAATGAAATACAAAAATAAAGTGGACGCATCTGTTGGTAAAAGGCAGTGAAGAAGAAAAGATGTCTTTCATTATAGTGCTAGCTGAACAGAGGCCTTTAACTAATAGCAATGCAAAGCAAAAACAAATTGATTACAAAGAAAGGATTTTTCTCATTTGTTTATGAAAGAAATATTTTATTCACTTAACAACTGTTTTCTATTTCTTAGCTCCATCTTTATCCTTTGGAACTAAGTATATTTTTAAATCTTTCATGAAGATAGAGTTTATTAATGCAATGGAAGACAATTGATTTTTTTAAAGTATTATTGTATTATAGTTTTAGCCTTCATTATGTAAAAAAAAATCTAATTGTTTTACTTCTTGTTGAGAATTACTCCTCAGATAGAAGTGGAGTCTACTCCAAATTAACTGGTTACCTAGAAATTAATCTCTTTGGGCCCTATTAAGCTCAAAGTTCACATCTTCACACTGTGCTGCCTGAATTTCAGTTATCATCCTTACTATTTCACATCCACCAGAACCTTGGACTTTGTCCCTCAGAGCTCCAGGTTTCTGATAGGTGAATTTTCCTTTTATCTTATCGAGAACCAGACTTCCAGGACACCTCCAGCCATCTCCACAGGCTATATACCCTCTGACTATCCCACTTTCTAGCTTTCCTAACTGTATCATTTTCCCTTTAGAATGTCAGATCCTGAGGGCAGGCTCTGTCTTGTTTGTTTGGATTTATATAACTAGTGCTGAGCACAAAATGCTTTGATAAATGCTCTTTCTCTACAGCATTTTATGCACGTATGTATTTATCTAGCCATTCATTACCTGAAAGTGTCCCAGTTTAGTTGTCAAGACAATTTAAATCCTGAATTGACAGGCTGGTCTTTCGCCTCTCCTAAAATCTATATAAATACCCCATCTTCTGTGGTTCAGAGGAGGTCTCAGGACAGTGTCTCTGTGTATCATCCTAGAATAATCTGCTTACCTCAATTCAAGATCTGTTACTATAACAACTTTGGTAGTTCTGATTTCTTAGGGTTGACAGGTGTATACAGATAAGTAGTACAAGAGCCATCAGGGTGAGTGGAGTCTATTCTCCTCTAGTGGGAGTCAAAGATGAGAAGGTTTGTTGTTTTCACAGTCTTAGTTTGTATCATTGTCTAAGAATCTCTGCCTCCCCACTTCCTTCTTACCTTTCTTTTTTTTTTTAATCTGAAAGTAAATCAATGGTGCAAGTTTCTTTTTATTTTTAACATGTATCTTTTCTCAGTTAATTAACACTACGGTTACTTCATTTTTTATGTGTTCCACCTCTTCACGTACAAAGGAAATGCAAAGTTGTCAACATTTCTACAGCTTATCTTTTTGTAAAATCGCCTTCAAGGTCTTAAAGCATTAGCATTTATGTCAGTGATGGCGAACCTATGGCATGGGTGCCAAAGATGGCACACTGAGCCCTCTCAGTGGACATGCAGCTGTCCTCTCCCCTCTCCCCCTCCAGAATTCAATCCTAGAAAGGCCACTCCCCCTCTTCACCATGCCTGATGACCCTCTGCCCAGCAGCCAATGGGAGTGCACATAGGGTGAGGTGGGCAGTTCACAGGTGGCAGAGCTGGAGGGGAGCAGAGCATTTGGGCCACTCCCTTCCCCCTCTCTACACTTGCTGAGGACATTCCTCACTTTACCCACCCCTCCACCCAGAAGCCCAATGGGAGCGTTTCTCTCCTCCTCTGTGTAAATGGGGGGGGGTACATCTGGCACCCAGTGTGGGGAGGGGCACAGCACATAGTCTCTTGGGGGGGAGGGACATGACACTCAGTCTGGGGATGCGGTGTGGGCAGGGCCTGGCAATTCCATCTCTAAAAGGTTCACCATCACTGATCTATGTCCTAAGAACATTTGCTATAAGAAGAAAAAAATAATAGATAATAGCTAAAATGTACCTAGTCCTTTCTCTATTCTAGATACTGTGTTAAACATTACAATTACCTCATTTAGTTCTCACCACAGCCTTGAAAGGTAGATGCTATTATTATCCACATTTTACATATGAAGAAACTGAGGCAAAGTGACTTACCCAATTCCATAGCTAGCAAACATTGGAGGCCAGAGTTAAACTTAGGTTTTCCTGACTCGAAGCCTAGCACTCTATAAAACACTGATGATGTCTACAAACAAAATATTGTGGATGATTCTTAAATTAATTGTAATGATCATAGCTATCTTTGTTTTCTTAGGATGTTTTACAAGTATTTTCAGGGACTAGCTACTAGAAATCTATTGAATTGTATTACTTTTTTTTTTTTTTGTATTTTAAACCCTTAACTTCTGTGTATTGACTGATAGGTGGAAGAGTGGTAAGGGTAGGCAATGGGGGTCAAGTGACTTGCCCAGGGTCACACAGCTGGGAAGTGTCTGAGGCCGGATTTGAACCTAGGACCTCCCGTCTCTAGGCCTGGCTCTCAATCCACTGAGCTACCCAGCTGCCCCAAATTGTATTACTTTTTAAGGAGATCTAAACTCTGCTTTTTTAAAAAAAGTAGATCTAATAACCAAATCTTTTAAAAGACATATCAGAAAGAGGGAGCTTAGTATCATGGATAGAAAGGGGACCTTGAAACCAAGAAGACCAGGTTCAAGTCCCACCTCTGACATTTATTGCTTAGTGCAGTGCAGGAGGCATAGTAGGTACTTATGAATTGTTTACTGACAGACTGGATGCTGGGCAATTCAGTTCACCTCTCAGTGTTCTGGGGGCAGCAAGGTGGATGTGAAATCAGGATGACTCATCTTCCTGAATTGAAATCCGGCCATAGACACACCTACTAGTTATATGACCTGGGCAAGTTAAACCTGTTTGCCTCAGTTTCTTGATCTTTAAAATTAACTGGAAAAGGAAATGGCAAACCACTGCAGTATCTTTGCCAAGAAAATCCTAAATGGGATCACAAAGAGTTAGACATTACTGAAACAACTGAATAACATATAGGAAATCATTTCTGTATTTAATTGGATGTCAACTTCAAAAAATTAAAAAGTAAAATAATCATCTCTAGAACTAGACTTTTAAAAGAAAATGAATACAGCAAAATGTTTTCATAAATAAATTTATTTTACAAATGATAAAGAACACAAGTACAGTCATAAGGCATCAAATGAATCAAGAAGAAAGCTCATTGACCAAAGTATAGGACTGTTACCAATTCAAAATTTATACTTACAAAATAAAATAAATGATTTTTTGTGAGCAGGTATTATTATAGGCATAAATATTAGGAAAAACCACAAAAAGTAAAAACTGTAAACATATTTAAAACAGCAATAATCCATTACTGTTCTTTGGGAGTGGGACAAGAATGAACTCAGATCTGGTTCTGGCAAGGAAGGCCTTGGAATGGCAGTGAGAAAAATAAAGCTGGCTGTTCCTTAAATAGGAGTTTCCATGTTTCTTAAAATAAGATAATAGCCCATATTAAATTTAATCCATTTCAAAATATACAGGAAGCTTGCAACATGCCTAAAATTGAGAGTTTGAAAAATATACTTTTATGGGACTAATTAATATGCAAAACAAATTTATTAATTAAGGTATTTTGTATGGAGGTGGATTCCAAAAGGCCCCTACATATGAGCAAAGGCTTCTATAAAGTGCCTGAAATCTTTTAGCTCATTGATATAAAGCAAACGTTTTTTTCCCTTTTGTTCTTAAAGTCAGCCTTATGCTTGCCACGGCTCTCACAAGAGAACAATCGCACCCAAATCAAAATATACGTGTGTACATGCACACATAAGCCCATGGGTGAGCACAGCCACACTCACTCTCTTCCCATAAAGTAAACAGTAGATTTCAAGAACTGACATGTCTACAAAGTCAGATCCCACTTTTTCCAATTAAAATTGGCTGAAGTGTAAGTGCTCTCTCCTCAGACAAAGCACTTCCTAGCATTTATTCCCATTAAAGTTGGCAGAATAAAATCTCCAACTCATGAACTATACAGCTAAATATCAGCCTCAGGGAAGAAATTTGTTAAGGTCCTTTCTCTTGAGTTTTCTTCTTGAGAAAAGAGAGCTAGACTTCATTATAATTTGTCTCCTCATGGTCACTCTTTATGACTGATCCAGATAAAGGTCAAATCTCATTACAATAAACTCTAAGCAACCGCAGAAATACCTTTGTTGAAATAGAAATTGTGCTAAACCTCGTCTGCAATAAGTGATTTATTGGCTGGAGCTTGCAATTTTTTTTCTTTTTTTGGTCATACAACAGTACTGTTTTGTTGTAATGGAATTTGACCTTGATTGGCAAAATCCTTCATCCCATACTGACACCGAAGCTTTGTTTTAATGCTAGGCAGTCCAAATAGAAACTGGCATGCTGCTGAGATTATTCACATGAAAGATCAAAGCAGACAGGTTCCAATGTTCCTGCCTGGGAATTTTGTCCTTTACAAGCACATAGGTAGACAAGTCTTAGTCACTTGGCTCGGGATGCTCTGTCAGATGGCATTGTGCCCTTTCATTCAGTTGGATTCTTCCCTAATGGATTCGAGGAAAATAGAAAAGAACTTGGAAGGACAGCCTGTGTGCCTAACCTAGCTTTTCACCTGCCTTCTGTGTTGGCATGATCATGGGAGAGTAACCTTAAAACAAATATAATCTGTGAGAAAAGAGATCTAATATTTTCAGCTGAAAAGGGGGGTATCCTAGGGGCCAGCACCTAGGAAATTCACAAAATCCTATTAGTGTATAAAGGGAAGGAGGGGAGAAGAAGGGGTTAGGAATGGTCAATCCATTGCTGACAGAAAGTAAAAGTAGCATATGGAAAACAAATACACACTCAGCCACCAAATATGCCTTTATTTAATGCCAATGGAACAAAAGGGTAACCTGAAACAAAGAATCTGAGTACCTGGAAATTTTATGAGATGGCATATACTTCATCAGTTCAAAATTTCTTGAGTTTATAATTAGTGCTTATAGAATATTTGATTTTATTGACACTGGTACTCCAGTGAAAAATGCTGCACCTCCTTCATACCTTTATCCTACTTCTGCATATGCATTGTCAGTAAATTTTAAAAATTATAGTTCTTAAATTTGCACACAGGAAATTAAATCCATAGAAATCCTCTATATCTACTAGGGTGCCAAAAGAAGGCTAAAAATATCCATCAGTAGAAATTAGTTCCCAGCAATAACAGAGAAAAATAATATTCCCATTGGATTGCTTTGGTTAACACACCGTTTTTAGGCTGTGTTGATGAAGTACATGCTGCTATCTCTTTAAGATGGAGCAATGTCTTGGACATCTGGTTTCTGAAAGTCTGGAATCAGAGAATAGCATCGTGGGAAAATTGTGCCTTCCTGGTTAGAAATACAAACCAAACAGATAACTGTAATGACAGAGACAAATAAGTTCTTAACTATCCATAAAAGATCTAGGACGAAAACAATAGTTGTTTGCCTATCTAATGGTCTTATCTTTTACCTGCTCTGGCCAAAGTACTTTTAAACAAAATGTAGTTTTAAAGGAGTCTTTTTTTTTTTGTCAGTGACCTGGAATATTGACATAAGAAGCTAGTATAGTTTTTACTTTGATTGTGAGCTTCTCAAGGGCAGTGAGTGTCTTTCCTTTTCACATTTGTATCCCTAACATTTAGCATAATATCTGGCACAAAGGAGATACTAAATAAATGCTTATTGATGGATTTTAGCTATACCTCATGTCTTCTTTATATGATCATAACCAAGGTTACAGATATACAGAAATGCCTAGAAAAGTAAAAAAAATTATTAAATTATCCAAATGTTTTATGAACATGATGCTAAATAAAATATACCCATGATTGCCTGGTCACTTTTTGCCCAGATGTTTTGACATTTTGCAAACAAGTCCGGAAATAGTAAATTTCTGGATAGAAACAAAATGTCTTTTATACAGACATGTCTTATATACAAGCAAGTGTAAAAAATATTTAGTTGAAATTTAAAAAATAAAAATTTAATGGGAAAAATGTTTGTTTTAAAAGTGCTATGTGAAGAGAAAACCTTGAGAAAGTCATAATTTCACTGGGCTTCAGTTTCTCATTTGAAAATAACTGAGTTAGACTAGATCAGAAGTTCTCAGAATCCCAAAAGACCCTGAGACCTTTTTAGGAGATCTCTGTGAGGATAAAACCACTTTCATCAAAATATGAAAACAGTTAAATTTCAAATGCAATAAATATCAACTCAAATAAACAATAGCTGTTTGTAATATCTTCAACAATTTTTAAGAGTTTAAATCAGACCAAAAAGTTTGGTAACCTCCCAATTAGATACCTTGAAGAGAACAAGTACTTTTGCATTATTGTCTTATCTCCAGTACCTAGCAGGGTGCCTTGTACACAATAGGCACATAACTCTACTGAATTAGCTGGACAATTATTTCTCTTTTCCTGAATTTTCTCTTTTTCCTTTCTGTGATTTGAGGGTTTTTAAAAATTCCCTTTGTTCTTATTTACAAATTTGATGTGATCTGATTTGGCAATAATGTCAAGACTAATCAAAAGTTTGACCTTTGGGGACATGAACCTGTAGAGATGCAAAAAAAAGGCTCTTGGAAACCATAAAAGCCCTGATTCTTGACCTCCTAAAATAAAATTTTGGCCTCATGGAGATTAACTTTTTCTAGCTAGCACCTTAAGCAAACTTCTTTTCTGTGCTGAACAAAAACAAAAATTGGTCACAAGAAATCAGTTGATCCATACTTTACTTAAATAAGCATGTGACTAGAAAAAGAACAGAGAAAAACTATTACTCACTGTACAGTTTCCTTCTCTTCATGAACAGAATTTTCACTGTCTTCAACAAAGCTAAGCCATTTATAGCCTTTAAAAATCACCCTGAATATGTATCTTGTGTAGCCAAAGAAGAAGGCTTTAACCCAAATCTCATGACATTAAGGAATTCATTAGGAAGATTAACTTAAAAAGCACAGAACCAGCAAGGCTCAAAAAACAAAGATCATTTTTTCTATATTTCAATGTCTTTTCTGAAGCAGGAACACTTACTGCTGGTCTGAATAACATTCAGATTTGGATACAAGTACCTTCTTGGGGCCATATTTGCAGTTGTTTACTCCTTCCTTATTGTTTGCATCTTTATTGATCCCCCATATTCTGGCTTCTTTTCCCCCTTTTTCTTTAAATCTTTCTTTCCTGCATTTCAAACTTCTACTTCTACATCACACACTTATATGGTATATAATATATACATATACCATATCTTCCTTTCGTACTCTGACATACATATTTTCTTTAAAATCACAAACACACACATTCAAAATACTCAAAGCCACACATGGAGTCACCATCACCCATATCCTTTGCAGCTACAAGCCACCGAGACCATCGACTTCACCACACAGCACAAAATTGTTTGGGGAATGGTCTTACTGGCACTTTCAAGTTTAAGTGATGAAATTTAAGATGGGAGCTCTCATGGAAAATGGAAGATGGGAGATACTTCTACTACAAACAATGGATGAATGTTGGACCTGGGCTAAGTCATTCAAGGAGGGTTTGTTAGGAGAAATTTCTGATCAGAACACAATCCTCCTTTTCCCATTCTGATCCAATTCCAGTTGCATGATCATGTGCCCCTGTGGTTATCTGTTTGCATCCATAGTTGTGGTTATGTATGAGAAAGAAGTGGCAATGGGGCCATAACTCCTGCTTTCTGAAAGCAAAGAAAGTAGTAGTAAGGCTTGCAAAGATAAAAGCTTTAACACTCATACAAGATGGAGCACGGCCAGTGGATATATGGATTAAGGAAAGTCTCCAAGGGCTGACACTAGGGATAGGATTCAATTCTGATGGCAAGAGTGAGCTGCAAGGACCAGTGTGAATCAAAGATTTTTCAGAGTAATTTTTTTTAATTATTGTAATTTGTTAGCTTAAGGACAGCTATAACCCTAACATTCTTAGTTTGGGCTTGATGGAATGTGGTAAGCAGCTGTTGGCGACATGATGGTGATGGTCTAAACCATGAGGATCCTCATGGAAGCAATATAATCATATGAGAAGCTCTGGACATTGAAAGTGAGTGTGTGAATGTATGTTGAAGTATGTTCAGCCAAGACATAATAACCTACTATGAAGGGATGAATGAGTTTTTCAAATTTTCAATTTTATCAAATTTCAATTTTCAAAATTGTCATTTTTAAGTGTTCCTAAGCCAGTCAGTGCCCAAGTTCATATCTGGATGTTTGCATGACTCAGGAAAGAAAATGGAGATGTCTAATGTTCCCATCCTCTCCTAGTCTCACTAACAGGTTGTGGAGCACTGCTAATCACTATGAAGGCAAAATCATCCATTGGAAACTAGAACAATCACTAACTTCAGTCACCGAACATATATAAGACATTGCCACAGTGCTAACCCTACAGGGCTGAATGAAATTCAAACTGCTGAAAGACAAGACCAACTATATTATGGTAACTTTGATCTTCTTCTCTAAACTTTATTTTTGCATAGTAAATAATTTCATCTGGTTAGATATCCCTTCTTGATCTGGAGATGGTTCAAAAAAATTCCAAACTCAAAACACTAATATTTTTGGTTGGTCAATGAACAGAATGGGTAATGTTATTGAGAAGAATGAAAAAGACTGAGAAAATGAAAAGTCAAGTCTTACTAATTCATAATAATAAGAGCTCACAATTCTATAGCACTTTTAGGTTTTTCAAAGCACTTTACATATATTATCTCACTTGATCCTCACAACAACCCTGTGAGGTAGGTACTATTATTGTCCCTCATTTATAGCTAAAGAAATTGAAGCTGAGAGGTTGAGAGATTTGCCCAGGGTCACATAGCTAGTGTCAAAGGTAAGATCTGAACCCAGGATTTCCAGATTCCAAGTACAGTTTTTGGTCCACTGTACTGTACTATTTTCTACTTAGTTACTTCTCATCATCTTTATCACAAAGTAAATTGTTAATAATCTACATATATAAGCAGTAAAGATGAGCATCCTGAGGGTTAGAATAATAGTATCCATTATTAAAGAAATAAAAATTAAATAATTTTTTCTTGAAATGTTTCATCTTAGAATAATAAAAGTAGAAATAGATTAGATGTTAATCACTACTTCATTATTATTCAATTTGTGTATCGATATTTTAAATTATAAAGTGTTACTGGCTGGGTTTCTTTAATTGATCCCTGTATGTCTTTTATTATGGAGAAAAACATTTCCACAAAGAAAATACTCTGTGGGTATTAAGAAATATGATTAAAAAAAGAAATAAAATTTCTTGTCAGACAAATAAATCACCATTAAGTGTTAAGCAATGTTTAATAGAGGGTGCTTGCTTTTTTTTTTTTTCTGAGGGAATCCTAGGGTAGACACTTAACCTGTGTACCATCACTTACTTCATTTTGTTCAATGTAATAGGAATCTCTCCTGTGCCATTTTTTGAAAAGGAAATGCATAGCCACAATTAACTATCAACAGTGAGGACATCTTCTTCCACTAAGGATAACTCTAGTGTGTTATCATTGGTGCCAGCTTTCATTCTAAAATTAAAAGAACCATAAAGTTTTGCAGACTCTTTGGAAGAGGCAAACCTATTTCTCCGGTATAACTCGCCCTTCCACATGGACATCATCAGCAAACAGGACAGAACCACTCCACCCAGAGTAAGGAGGCAGAGACCAGCTATCACACAGCGATCTAGGTGAGCCCCAATCCTGGCACTCTCATTCTCTAAACGTTCCATCTCCCGGGCTGCGATGGTATTGGGATCCACAGTCACTTCCCTGGGGACTAAATAGGAGATGATCACCAATAAGATCCCAGTGACCAAGAACAAGATGGCACTAATGAAGCCATAGTCTGTTGACTTCCCTGAAGCAGTGGCTTCAGACCCAGTGTCATCTTCTTCAGATATCAGGGACATGGCAGCCTCGTGAGACCATTCATTTGGGTTCTCCCAGTCAGGATCTCTTTGGTGGTAGTTCTCCTTTCCTGGAGAATGACTGCCAGTACGATGTTCCAGGTTAACATTTTCATCAACATAGGTAAAAGAGGTTTCAAGTTCCTGGGCATAGCAGTGACAGACCTTCTCTTCAGCTGTTATTGTCTCTTTTTCTGCCTTGAGAGGTCCTGATGGGGGGCCATCTGCCTGAACAATGCTATCTTTCTGAGGGAGGAAGTTGAATGTAGGAGAAGGGCTAGTTTCATTAGTCTCTATAATCCTTTGTGTTGATTTGCAGTGCTTCTGGCAGCAGAGAGCAGCAGCCAACTTTACATCTCCTCTACATTGCTGGTGGTCACAGGGAGGAGCCCCCAAATTCCAATCCAGATTGTTGCACTGATCCGCCTGCCCTCTCTTCTTAGCAAGGTGGTTGAGCTCCATGGGAGCTCTTCAGATGTCCCCAAGCAGCCTCATATCTGTCATCTTCCTGGAATTTCTGCCAATAATAACACAATTAGACAAGATTCCAACATGGAAGCTAAAGTTGTCTATTAAAAGCATTTACCCAAAAGAAAGGAACATTCAATAATTTTAGACCCATTTTTCCTAATGGGGTAAGGAAGAAAAACTTGTCATAAAAACAAGGAAATGGGATACACATAAACCATTAGAAGGGAGTTTATAAGATCAGGATAGGAAAGGAAAAAGAAGAAAGCTGTGGTGTCCATAGGAAATGTACTACTGCACAAATTAAAATCTATGTCCTAAGACACGTTTCTGCTATATTATAGAATTTCTTTAGCAAGAAAGAAAAAAGATATAATTCCTATAGGCAGAATTTCTTAACGTGGAGTCTGTAGACTTTTGAATATGTATGTATGTATACACACACATACACACAAACTCACCCATATAACTATTTTAATTGAGATTCCTAGCAACATTATAAATTTTACCTTATGCATTTAAAGGTATTAATCTGGGAAAGGGTCCATAGGATTCACCAAATTTCCAAAGAGGTCCATGACCCAAAAAAGGTTAAAACTCCTGCTCTTGAAAAAGACAAACTAGGACAGGTAGGGACTCTTATGAAGAAAGTAGCTGACACCCAATGGAGAGGAAGTGTAGGACACAATGGAATGTTCATTGTTTATGCCATCTGCAGTGCAGAACTCATTTGGATTTGGATAAATGCACTGTTAAATTATCTCTAAAGCACTTCCAGGAGTATGAATCAAATAGATGTCATTTGTGTTACAAAGACATTCTCAATAAAAGTGTAGGAAGTTCACAAGGATGGCTATAAAGTACAATGAGAACCCAAATGTAACCTACCCATTTTCATAGCTGTTTTCCCAGTCCTTACATTTGGCACATCAAATGACTACTACTGCTAGACTTGCCCATATTTTCAAGCCTGCATCACTCTCCCTGCACTGACATTGTCTCCTGTGCTGCTGCATGGAGAGAGCACTTTCAACCACTGGGGAGTTACTGCTCCCTGACCTTCTACATTATCACAAAGCAATATACCCTACTATCCCCTTCATCTAGCTACACATTAAAGCCTGCTCATTACACCTCAATAGTGACTCTGAGCAATTCTTTCTTTGTCAGCTAAAATAGAAAGCCAGATCTCTGGATTAGATAGGAAAAGGCTGTCCATCTCCCTCCTCTAAATTGCCTTCCCACTAAAGAACTGCAAACTACCACCAAGTACAGGGATTTCAAGCAACTTCTTCCTTGCTTTGGTTCTGATACCACAATAATAACTCATTTAGCTCCCAGCCTAAAGCATACAATGCTTCAAATCCAGTGGTGCTACAGCCAGCAATCTAAACAGAGGCAAGAGCAAAATAATCACCCAATGTTAAATAGCCAATCATGACTCAATCAACAAGCATGTATTAAGTACCTACTATTTGTCTGGTTAGTGCTGTGCCTAGAAGATGTAACTAAAAGAGCATTTACATTCTCAACAAAGATTAAACCACAGAGAGCACCACTTTTTACTTCAATATGAGTGACTTAATTGAGGGCGTTTTGCTTTTCTTTTTAATACTACTTTCCTAGTATATGACTTTCTCTTTCATCCACAACTGAGACTGTACAAACACTGCCTCAAGGGAAGATTACAGCCAATCTGGAACCTTTATATTGTTTAACAAGTGTCCAAAGAAACAGTCTTTCTCCCAAGTATCAACGAATGAACCAATGGTAAGTGTTTTCACCCATTATTTATAAGAGAAAAACTCTCAGATCTTTTTTGCTGGGAGGAACTGATTGCTCTCTGGCACAAATATCTCATTAAGCAGTAATGATCTGGATTAAGTAAAGTCATAAAATTGCCTCCAACAATGGGTTATAGTAAGACATACTTTACTTCCTCTCTCTCTCTCTCTCTCTCTCTCTCTCTCTCTCTCTCTCTCTCAAACCAACAAAACAAACAAAAAGAGCAAAAACCTATCTTTAGTGTAATTAAAAGATGCTCCGTCTTCTACTCATTTTAAACTCAATAATCCAGATCCTTTTCCTCTATGGGCAAGTGAATAATCCCCCAGGGGGCGACGTAAGGTCTCTCTCAGTATTCCTTTCATATATTTCATATTCTCTCTCTCTCTCTCTCTCTCTCTCTCTCTCTCTCACACACACACACACACACACAATCAAGAGCCTCGCTAATGATATTATACCTCAAATAGGGAAGGAGGCGCTTCCTGAACTCTTTCTGCCCTTGCCATTAATTAAAAGCAATATTATTTCCGTGGTCCAAGGACGTCCGGTTAAGTTGCTTCAAGGAAGCAATCCTGGGAACGGACTCCACCGCTTGTCGTAGGGGAGGAGGTTCACTGGGCACTAAGAGGCAACGTGGGCGCTCTTCTTCTTTCCAGTGGCAATGTGCTAAAAATCTATTCCGGGCACCCCAGGCGCCTGCAGGACTGGAATAGCCTCCACTCCAGTTCCCTTCTCCCCTGCACAAGCAGCATCCTTCCTGCTCGGGCACCCTGAGCTGGGGCTGTCTCCATCCACTAAGTGCAAAAAGACACAGCAGGAACCATGGCAAGAGAGAGGGGAAGCGAGACTCGGGTGACCCGAGGGGTCTGGCTCCAAAGGCTGCCCAGCTCTCTCTGTCCTCACTATCCCGTTATACATTCCTCCCGTACCTCAAAGGCTTTTAAAATTTTTTCTACTTACTGCGCTTCCAGAAACCCAGAGACACCTACCTTCTTCTTCTTCCTCTTCTTCCTTCCCCCTCCCTGAGACTAGGAGTCTTGGAGCTTCTCTGTCCTCCGCAGCTTGCTGGAAGTCCTTCAATAACCAGAGAAGGCACTTGTAGCCCTCCTGAGCTCCTCTGCCCTCCCCTGTATGGGTTGCGTCGGGCTGTGCCTGGGCTGGGCAGGGAGGGGCTCTTCGTCTCTGCTGGGAATGCTGGGAGTTGTAGTCCAGGCTCTGCAGCCCAAGGGCTGGGCAGGGAATGTCTGAGACCCATCCCCAACCTCACCTTCTTTCTCCCTCTTGGTTTCTAAAAACCCTTCACAACTACAAGTCTTCAGTTAAGCAATAAATAGGATGACTCTAATTCATGTTTCTTCTTCTAGAATTCCAGTCCCTAGTTAATAATAGCTGACATTTATATGGCTGACTGCTATTTATTACTATTATGTATTATTATTTATTTATAATGACAGACTACATATAATTTTCTAAGGTTATCAAAGTTGCTTACATTCATTATTTCATTTGATCTTCACAACATTTCATTATCCCCATTTTAGAGATGAAGAAATTGAGACTGAGAAAAGTTAAATATGATACAGTGGGAAGGTAACCGGATTTTCAATGAAAGGATCTGGATTCAATTTATGGCTCTGATATTTAATACAGTGTGATCTTAGGCAATTCAGTTAATTTCTCAGGACCTGCAAAATAAAGATGTCAAATTAGATGACCAGTGCTGTCCCTAATTCTAAATCTATGGTCCAATGACTTCCCCAGGGTCACACAGATGTAGCACTGTCCTCTAGAGCAGTGATGGGCAAACTTTTTAAAGAGGGGGGGCCAAAGGAAAGGAAATCCTCATCTGTCAGTCTGTTTCTAAGGCAACTCTTTCAAAGTTTCATTGAATTATATCCTACTCATTGTATTTGTCAGATTAGGAATAATGTTACACAGCTGGATAAAGCATTTCAGGGGACTGCATCTGGCCCGTGCCCAGTAGTTTGCCCATCACTGCTCTAGACAATACTGCAACCTTTGATTAATGATGTGGCCCTTATTTCAAAGGCAAAGTCATGACAATTCATGACAAAGAGAAGAAGGTGATACCAATTATTTTTTAGAATTTTAAGATATTTGCTTGTTTGTCTGAATGTATTTTAGAAATCATTTTCTTCTAAAGATGAGGAAGTGGAGGTTAAGTAATTGACTTGAGGTCCCAGTGGCTGGTAAAGGACAAAAACCATGTTTTTGTCTTTTTTATATCCACTGTACTTAGCACAATGTCTTGTATATAGGGAAAGGTTCATAAACACTTACTGACTGACTACCTTTCTGCTGCAGCCAACAATTGGGGATTCAGCCAACAGGTTACCTTCCTATTAAGCTTCTGGTGCTTGTTAAACACTATGCAGTTTCTAAGTGTTTGGATAGTCCAGTTGAATTTTGTTGAAGAAGCAGAAATAGCCCTGGACTTGTCTGAAGATTTGTGAGGGAGTTCCTGCTCTGCCCTTGCTCTCTAGGTGACTTTGAGCTGGTCACTTCTCTATAGATTTCAATTTTCTCATCTGGATAATGAGGGAATTAGATTAGGTTGAAGGTTTTTTCCATATACGCCATTTCAAGATTATTCAACATCTTCACTTGAGTGGATGAAACTGATTTTTACTAGTTACAAAACTGCTCATATAAAATGTCTTTAGAATCCATCACTTCCAATTCATACTATGTGTACTTATCATATTCATCTTTTTAAAAGAGAAGTTATATTGTGTCAAATGTTCAAAATTCTTCAATTGCTTTCTGCCATATACAGGCTTAAGATTGTACTCTTTGCATTAAAGAGAAATTGCTCCACTCTCATCTCCAATTCTGTTCTATCCAAAATCCTTCTCCCACTCCTCAAAACAGAACACGAGTTTTACCTTTGCTCATATAGATCCTATGAAATTCTAGTCATCCATTAGGACCCAGCTCATGTCCTAACTACTTTACCACCCATCACCAAGACCATCACTCTCATCACCATTCCAACCCATGTGATTTTTTTCTGTTCCTAAACTCTTATTGTAATGCTTTCATCTATTCATTTGTGTAAAATGCCAGTGCCAGTAAGTACCTGTTATTCCTGTTAAAGGAACAGATGGAATAGAAGAAAAATGAGGATTTTAGATGATCACTGATATTTTATACCTGTGTCCCATTTCTGTAGATAACTGCAATACAGTGATTTGATAGTAGATGCAGATTGTATTGTAAAGTCTTTATCAGTTTCAGGTTTTTACTTATAATGCTAAATCACCCTTGGAAAATTCTCTGGAACAATGTAGATTGGATTGTAATCTTAGTGAGTTGTTTGAAGCAGAGAAAAGTTAAATGATTTCCCCAGGATCACTCATATGTAAGAAATGAGCCCCTGTCTTCCTGACTCCAAGCTCAAAACTCAATCCACTACTCCATGAATGTAATAATAATAATAATAAACATCTAGTTAGCACTTTAGGATTTACAAAGTACACAATAAACCTGCGAGGTTATATTATTGTTGTTCTTATGCTCATTTTATGTATGAGGAAACTGAGGCTAAAATACTCCCTTGGGGTTACATAGCCAGTAAGTGTCTGAGTCAGGATTCAAATTGAAGGTTTCCTGACTCAAAGTCTAGCATTCTATTTGCTATGCCATAATAGGGAATAGTTTTAAGTCCAGGACCCAATTCACCAAGGCAGTCTGCTTCTATTGGATTAAGTGCATTGCACAATGCCCTTCAAAGCTCTGCAAAAAGAGAATAAATGTAATTATCTGTGGATTGTGGCAGAGTGGAAAGAACCTTCTTGTGTGACTTAGCCAGGCACTGTCATTGATTTAAGTCAATCATTTAACCTTAGTGAACTTTAGTTTATGTCTTCTTTAGAAGGAAATGATATCTAAATTGCCTTCAAACTAAAAAAAATTCTATAATTATTCATACTAATTGGGATAACTTCCATTTTCCTCCTTACAATTTTTATCCATAACCTCCTTAGAGATAAGCTCAAATGACTATTTGATGACCCACACCTACCTCTTACCATTCTTCTAATTTGAATACTAACAGCATAAAACCCTTTGTATTCTGCCATTTTATGTGCTCTTTGTATTATTTTTATGATTTTTTTCATTAGGTATATCTAGTGTCTTTAATTGGGTGGAAAGTTCCTGAGCTCAAAGAATTCAGAGGTCATCTAGTTCAACCCCTCAATTTTACAAATGAAGGAACTAAGGCCAAGAAAGATTAGATAACTTTCCAAAGGTCACAGAGTCATTCAAAGGACATTCTCTAAGTGCTTGCTTTTGCCAGATATTTCTAAGTACTAGGACTAGAAAAAGGGGAAAAAAGGGGGAAAAAACCAACATTTGCCCTCATGGAGCTCATAGTCGAATGAGGAAAGCAACATGTAAATATCTAGGTACATAAAAGATACAGAGAACATAGATGGAAGAAAGTCCTAGAAATGGAAGACAAAAGGACTGGGGAAAGTATTCTTCAGATGGTAGGACTTGAGGCTGCGTCTTGAAGGAAGCTAAAGAATTAAGAGGTTGAGCAGACAAAGGAAATATTGAAGGTATGAGGCACAGCCAGTACAAAGGCACAGACACAGGAGATGAAGGACCTGTCCTAAGAAACAGCAAGCAATAAAGTTGGGATTGAAACCTAAAACTTCTGCCCTGTATAGACATACTCATAGGTATATGGAATCTGTGGCCACATATTTTCATATGTGACCTCCGCAAAACGTCATTAAGTGTTCTGGGCCCTTGATTGCTATTTATGACTGTAGAGTTAGTCCTCAGGAAGACTACTACAGTGTAAAGCCTGCAGTGAAATCTTGGTGACAAATGTGTCTATTATCCAAGGACCAGTCTGGCCAATTATGGAGTTCATCAAAAGGAAACAAGATGGTGGGTCACACAGCTTTTGCCAAGCCAACCCATGAAACAAAATACAAAATTGCTATCAGTCATCTTCAAATTCACCTTCCCCCTTTGTATTTCTGCAGCATTAGTGACAGCTACAAAGAAGAGAACAGAGGCATTGGTAAATCACCCAGTTTTTTTTTTAAATCCTTAACTTCTGTGTATTGGCTCCTAGGTGGAAGAGTGGGAAGGGTGGGCAATGGGGGGGGTCAAATGACTTGCCCAGGGTCACACATCTGGGAAGTGTCTGAGGCCAGATTTGAACCTAGGACCTCCCTTCTCTAGGCCTGACTCTCAATCCACTGAGCTACCCAGCTGCCCAATCACCCAGTTTTTAGACCACCAATAAACATGAATTTAATTGTTTTAAAAATTAACACTCATTTAATAAGAGATTCTTGTACAACAGCCAGTGAGTTGTTATTGGAAGAACTGAATCATATCCATTCTTTTAAAATGAGTTTTATTAATTTAATATTGAACACAAATATAAAGCTTATTTATAATTATTTACATTTAAGGTAACTCCAATGAATAAAATATAATAATAATTATATCTTTCCATGAACCAGGCACATGTACCAAGCCCTGGAGATAAGAAAGATAGGCAAAATTATAACAAAAACAAAAACTCTCCCAGTCCTTGCTCTCAAAAAGACAAGGAAATGGCATTAGGAGAACCAGAAAAGGTCTGCAGAAGGTGAGTTTTGAGCTGAAGGTGGACAGGGAAATGAAGAGGTGTAAATGAGGGAGCTAAACATTGTAGGTATGGGGATAGATTGCACTGTTGCAAGAAATGGACCCTGTGGGAGTTATAATTATCTCCCTCTCTGACTCCATCAGGGTTCTTAGTCCATTTCATTGATATTTTCTCTTATATGGTTAGAATCTGTGCTCTATTCTTTTGGTCCTGCTTTAAAAAAAATAAACAATTTCATAAAGGTTTTCACCTTTCTACATATTCCTCATACTTACCAATTTTAATATTCCATTCTATTAAAATAGTGTAATTTATTTAACTGTTTGTCTGTATTAGCTATATAGACTGCTTCCAGTTTTTATAAATACAAATAATATTATTATTAAGTCTTTGAACAGATAGTTTCTAAAACCAAAATAAAACAACAGAAAAAAATGAAACTTTCAGAGAATATTCTCACCAATGGAATTTTTGATTGAAAGGTATTTAACTGTTCTCTCCAAGGTTATCAGTTCTCTTATTAATTAAATCCAGTGTCCTTTTCTTAGGCCACAGCATTTTTACAGTAACAATAATAATATTTATCATTGAATTGTTTAATATTTTATTTTTCCAATTAAATTTAAAAACAATTTTAGTCTTTCTAAAAATAATTTTGAGTTCCAAATTCTCTCCTGCCTTCTTTCCTCCCTCTTTGAGACCACCAGCAATTTGATAAAGATTATATGTGTATGTGTCATGCAGTGTACATTTCTATGTTAGTTATAGTGTGAAAGAAAACACAGGTTAAAAAGAAAAATAAAGAGTAAAATAAAAAAGTATGCTTCTATCTGCATTTGGATTCCATCAGTTCTTTCTCTGGAAGTGGGTAGCATTTTCCATTATAGGTCTACAGAATTGTTTTGGATTTTTGTATTATGAATAGCTAAGTCATTCACAGTTGATCATTATACTGTTACTATAGATAATATTCTCATTGGTTCTCTTCTCTTCACTTTGCATCAGTTTAGGCAAGTTTTTGCAGAATTTTTTTTTCCTGAAAGCATCCAGCTCATCGTTTTTTATGTCACAATAGTATTCCATCACCATCATATACAACAACTTGTTCAGCCATTCCCCAATTGATGGATTGATGGGTGTCCCCTCTATTTCCAATGTTTTGGCATTACAAAAGGACCTAAAATAAATATTTTTATACATATAGGTCTCTTTCTTTCTCTTTCTTTTTTCTCTTTCTTTCTTTCTTTCTTTCTTTCTTTCTTTCTTTCTTTCTTTCTTTCTTTCTTTCTTTCTTTCTTTCTTTCTTTCTTTCTTTCTTTCTTTCTTTCTTTCTTTCTTTCTTTCTTTCTTCTTCTTTCCTTCTTCTTTCTCAGACCAAGTAGTGGAATTGCTGAGTTAAAGTATATATAGTTTTATTGCCCTTTGGCTATTTATTAGCTATCATTTATATAGTGCTTACTATATACCAAGCCCTATGCTACATGCTTTATAATTATCATCTCATTTGGTTCTTAAAACAGCCCTGGAGGCTGGCACTATTATTATCTCCACTTTATTGATGAAGAAGCAGTATTTGATATTGTTCATCATGCCACTTCATAGATCTCTTTTTTCCTGTTTTTTTTTAAATAAGCAGAAATTTTGACTCCATCTGACTTTTTCTACAATGCCTCTGAGTTAGGTACCCTTCTTGTTTCTCTTTTCATTTCAGCTTTATTTTATATATTGCCTTCCTCCATTAGAAAGCAATCTCCTTAAGGAGGAGCTATCTTTTTAAAAATATTTATTTTATTTTTAACAAAAAATTTACATATACATTTTCCAAAGTTATATGATTCATGTTGTTTTCCTCCTTCCTTCCCTCCCACCTCCTGCAGTTGACAAGCAATTCAACCTGGGTCTTACATGTATTTTCACACAAAACACATTTCCATATTATTCATTTTTGTAAGCAAATAATCTTATAAAACCAAACCCCCAAATCATATAACCAAATAAACAAGTGACAAATCTTATCATCTGCATTTCTACTTCAATAGTTCTTTCTCTGGATGTGGATAGCACGTTTTTCATAAGTCCCTCAGAATTGTCCTGGATCACTGCATTGATTTTAGTAGCAAAGTCTATCACATTTGATCATCCCACAATATTTCAGTTACTATGTATAATGTTCTCCTGGTTCATTCTGGAGCTATCTTGATTTCTTCTTATATTTATATCCTCAGCTTTTAGTACAGTATCTGACACAAAATAAATACTTAATAAACATTTTTGGACACAACTTTTCCAAGGGCTCATCCCTCCTGGGTATTGGTCCTTTTTTTATCTTGTCTACTGGTTTTTCTTTGTCCGGGGACCTCTTTCCTCTATCTTTTCTCTTGATTATCTCATCATAGGTTCAATTAGTAAATAACTCCCAGATTGATATATCAAACTTAATATCTCTCCAAAGTTCCATCACCAAACTGCTTATGAGACATCTTCAGTTAAATTTTCCATAGGAATCATCTTTCCCTATTTCTGTTAAAGTTTCCATCATTGTTTTAGCACTCCAGCATTTGGAAGCTCAGTCACCCCTAACTCCTTTTTTCTGTCTCATTTCCCTGCATCCAGTCAGCTGCTAAATCCCTTCAAGTATACCTCCACAATATCTCTTGCATCTATTTTCTTATCTCTCTGCTCTTCACATGGCCACCACCCTACTTCAGACACTCATTATCTTTCTCATGGACTTACTGCAACAGCCTCCACACTGAACTCCCATACTATAGTTACTCCCATTGCTTTCTCCAGCCCATCTTCTAAAAGAGTACCAAAAGAATCTTCCTAGGACATATTTAACCATGTTGCTGAGCTATAGAACAATTTCTATTAGTTCCTTATTACTGCTAGTATAAAATGAACCACTGCAATTGGCATTTAAACTTTTGGTAATTGGGCTCCAGACTACTTTTCCAGGTTAATTTCACATTACTCTCATTCACACACTTGATATTCCATCCAGACTAGCCTATTATTTTCTGAACTTTTTAATTCTTTTTCCCTTGTAACTTTGCTATTCCTCCAAACTTGGAACATATTCCCTCCTCAATTGGGCCTCTTAGAATTTCTGACTTCCTCCAAGACAGCTTATTGTCATCTCCTATGGAGAGCTTTTCCTGATCTTCAAAGGTATGATCTCTTTTTCCTCAAATAATCATGCATAAACCTATCCTTTTCCTTATTATGTATCTCCAGGAGGATGTAAGCACCTTAGAAACAGGGAATGCTTGTATTTTTTCCCCTTTAATCTTCTCCCTAATATCTAGAAGGTACAGCACTTTGCACAAAGCCAACATTTAAATGCTCGTTGGCTTTGGTTTAATTCTATTGGATGGGATTTTGCTAAACTTTGATATATTCTTCTTCAATCCCACCCTCCTCAAACAACAATAATTCAATAAGTTTTCGATTCTATAGGCGATGGTGATGGGTACAGAGGTAGCTGATGGTTTAGTGGAGAGAATATTGGGCCATGAGTTAGGAAGATCTGAGTTCAAATTCAGTCTCAGACAGTAATTAACTGTGTGACCCTGGCAGACTTAACCTCTATTTGCCTCAGTTTCCTCAACTGAACAAAATGAGCATAATAATAGAACCTACCTCACAAGATTCCTGTGGTGATGACCAAAAGAGAAAATATTTGTAAAAACGCTTATTGCAATGCCTGACATTATTGTTTATTCTTGTCCCAACAGATTCTCTACAACTTTCCCATCATTACATCACTTTGCCCATTTGACTTGTGTTCCAGGTTTATGGGTGAGGCAGACCTTCATATTGTTTTCATTGGTATCACTTTGTCTATAAGTGAAATTGGAAATTTTTTGACATGATGGAATCATATGAATATTGGCATTCTCAGTATAAGTGAACCTACAAGATTTAGGGAAGTTACAGCCAAATAGACAGATGGCTCACAGGTTCTCTTTGGAAAGGCAACTAAAAGAGTTGGATTGATCATGGCTCCAAAGGCTGCAAAAAAATGTTATTTCAATGGGATACTTGGTTCTCTCTTTGTGCAATGCTCAAAATGAATAAGCTAAATGCTCATTATGCACATAATTGCAATGTATGTGCCAACATCTGTTTCAAAGGTTTAGCAGAGAATTTTATGAAGAATTCAATAAGATTCTCCAAATTTTCATATACATTAATACTTGATGACTTCAATGTAGAAGGACAGTGAAAAATAATAAGTTGTAAAGTATGGCTCAGGGTCAAGAGACAAAAAAGAGGTTCAAGGTTTTTTAAATGCAGAGAAATCTTATAATTATATATCACAAATGCTTTTTTTTCCCAAAAAGAGAGTTAGGAGGCAATGATCATGATGAGCACCAAATAATGTCTCTCTCTCTCTCTCTCTCTCTCTCTCTCTCTCTCTCTCTCTCTCTCTCACACACACACACACACACACACACACACACACACACACACAAGAAATTAACTATTTTGTCACAGAGAAAATATAACTTGCTATGGGAATATGGGAATAATTTCTGAATCAATTTTCTGTATACTACTGCTAGACTGCCAACTTGTTAGATCAAAAATAAAAGTTAATCCTAAATTAAAAAAGAAATAATTTGAATAATTATGGCATGTAATTAAAATGGCTCCAACTTGATTTATTTTTAACAAGTGATTAATACCTCCTTCCTCAAAAAAGAGAACTACCTAAGGGAACAGGCATTAAGTTAATTCAACAAACACTTATTTTACTCCTATTAGGCATATAGCACTTTTTGAGGTGCTAGGAACATAAAATACAATAAGCTTTGCTATGAAGTATTTACATTATCTTGAATGTGGACAAGGACTACCATTACTTCCTGTATAAATTTACTGATTGCCCCAATGAGGAAGCTGTCAAAAGAATCTAGAAACCAACCAGAGAGTAAAAATTGCTCAATCTGTCTGTTACTTGGAAATATATGACAGCAAAGGATAAAGCTGGTTTAAATATTAAATTCAATTGCAGAATCTTATAAAGGGAAATGATAGAAGATAGAAGATTATAAATAGTACCATCTAATAATATAGTGAAAATCATGGGAAGGAAAATCATATGACAGAAAACTTAGTATGAGATCTAATTAAGCCAGATCATCTAAAAAACACTTGAGGATGACACCATAAAAAAGAAAACAAGCAAAATAGTCAAAAAGACTTATCAACATTCTACAATAATTTTCTTCATCATTCATAGTGGAGCTGCCATATTCACACTCTAACATAGTAGAAGCCTATTATGTTTCATGAGGAAATTAAAGTAGCAATTAACCACTACCCCCCCCACACACACACACACACAGGTATAAGCAGAATAGATGGATAAGGCAAAGCATATGCAGATGAGGTACTTGCTAGAGGAGATGACACAATGTTGAGAAAGTTGAAGGATTTATTCTTGAAATAATAAAAAGAAAATAAAGTACCAAATGATTTGATTTATTGCAAAAACAGACAAGAAAGAAGGCATCAATTATTCCCAGCTCACATGACAATGTTCTTATATTGACAATATCTTTATAAGAATTATTTAGACTTGTAAGGGGGCATCCTTGATGAAAAGGCGAGAAGACAGTAGGCAAACCTTTGCAAATGATTCTACAGCAGATGGTATCTCTACAGTCAAATAATTCACTTGAAAGGAGGAGAGAATATAATATCCTGCTGTATTTACTGTTATTTGACTAGAAAAAGTCATTTGATTTGGTAAAGTGCCTTCTAAAGAAAGGCTCTACTTCCCTCAGGTGTGTCTCACACATGTGTTACAATCATATAAAATTCCTTCAAAAGCAGAAAAATAAACTCAGTCAACTAGGATTTATGAAATGCCAGGCTCTGGTATTAAGCCCTGGGGATCTAAAGAAAAGGGGAAAGAATGGTTCCTTTCCTGGAGGAGCTCACAGTCTAAAGGGGCAGACAATATGCAAACAATTATCTATAGACAAGATATAAACAGGATTAATTGGGAGTAATCTCAGAGAGAAGGCTCTGCAATAAGGGAGGACTAAAAAATAGGTTCTTACAGAGGATAGGATTTTAGTTGGGACTTAAGGGAAACCAAGGAAGCTAGGAGGGAGAGTTAGCAAAAGAGAGTGTTCCAGGAATGAGAGACAGCCAATAAAAATGCTAAAAGACAAGGGATAGAGTGTCTTGTGTGAGGAACAAGGAGGGTATTTCTTCTGGATTGCAGAGTATGTAGAGGAAAGGCAAATGTAAGAAGATGGAGAACATAGTAAAGGGATAGATTATGAAGGGCTTTGATACCAAATAGAGGATTTTATATTAGATTCTGAAGATCTCAGGGAGTCAGTGGAATTTAATGCATAAGAAAGGTAATATGGTTAGTCCTTCATTTTAGGGAGATCAGTTTCACAGCAGAGTGAAGCATGGATTGGAGTTCAGAGAGAATTATAGATGACAGACCAACTTGCAGACTATTACAATAGTCTTGGCCTGAGGGGCCTGCACCAGGGAGGTAGCAGTGTCAAGATATGAGTGATATGAAGGTAGAATCAACAGGACTTGGGGTGAGAGGGAGTTAGGAATCTCAATTACCACCTCAGTTTTAAGCTTGGAAATTAGGAGCATAACTTCATTCAACAATCCTATGACTATATATGTCAAACGAGGCATAGAAGAGGGAAGGAGATCGTTACTCAACAAAAGCCATTGTCACTGTCATGAAGGATGACCACTGTAGAGAGTCAAGATCAAAGAGAGAGCCCAGATAGATGAATGATACACACCTCACTGATTCCATTAAGCCTGAGAACTTTGCCAAGTCTACTGTTATCACAACTTCAAATCTACCATTACCAGCTGATGAAGGCAACAAAAACCCTCACTACACATATCACATATCCATCTGATCCAAACCAATGAGCACTGGATGTGATTCTTGTTTTTTTGGAGCACATTCTGATAATGAAGTACCTACTAGAAGTTGATATTCTATTGGCATCCTGCCAACCAAAATTTCCCTACTTAGGGTTTTGCAAGACATGTATACCTTTAAGATGTGCTATCTGAGGAGTTTAGATCTATTTAACTAAGAAATTATATTTCATCAACTTAATTGTAACTTACTCAAATCTTTTGAGTTTTTTTTAAATCAATCAGTATTCAACCACCTTTGAATAGAAAAGAGCCTTTAAAATGTTCTTTAACTTTTTTGGAGAAAGACATTATATTTGAGATATATTTTCATTCAGTGCTAGGGATATTTTACATTAAACTCATCAGTAGTAGTTTTTATGATTTTGTTTCATTTATTTCAAATCATTATAATACTAGAGAGAAAATGTGGAATGCTTATTTATTTTCTCCAAAAGGCCTTCATTATATAAGCACATGAGTAGAACAAGAAAGAGGGCCCTTAGGAGACTTTATATGGCTTTCTACCATTAGCACATTAATTCAATGACTTTGCTAGATTAGTTAATTGTTGCTTTGGAAGTCTGGGAGAGCCTGATCCTGAGGGGATGAATTATTTGTAGAGGACAAAAAGCAAAGGGACCAGGAAGAAGGCTGCTGCATCAACTGGCCAAAATGTTGAGGGATAAGAATGCATAGCTATTCAATGGGGTTAAATAAATGTTGCCCCTGGAGGATTGTGCACTGGGGAACGTGAGACATCTAGGAGGGGTATATGTCGTGGGAGGCAGCTGCAATTTATCTTTAAGCCTAGGGATTAATATTTTTATTTTATTAACCTGTTCTTACCACTACCCCTTCTCACCCATTGGTTTAATTAAAACAAGAACAACAAAAAATCAAATGAACCTCACTGCATATCCACAAGGTATACCAACACAAGATCACACGTAAAGGATTACCAAAAATATAGGTCTATTTCTATATTTTAAGTTCATTATCCCTCTGGTAGGAAGTGAATAGAGAATTTTATCTTCATTCTTTCATCATTTATTATTGAGTTAATCAGACTTCTATAGTTTTTCAAAGTTGTTTTTTTCTTCATGATGTTATCATTGTATAATTTTTCACCAATTTCTCCTTGATTCACTGCATCATTCCATAAAGATCTTCCTAATCATATCCCATTCCATTCATCAATCAGCCAATTAGGAAATATTTATTAAGAGCCAACTATACCAGGCAGGCACTGTTCTAAGCACTAGAGATAGAAAGAAAAGCAAAGGCAGTTTTTGATCTCAAAGAGCTCATAGGCTAATGGAGGAGACACTATGCAAACAATTACATATATTTATGTATATATATATATATATGCATGGATACATACAAAATATATAATGTATAACTCTCTTCTGTTATTTCCATATATATAATATGTTTTGTGTAATTAGAATTTGTTCCCCAGGGCTCTCCTTCCCAGCATCCATGGAGGAGCTACACAGAACTTATGTCTTCCCTAGTTTGTTAGCGTAAATATTCAACTGGGATGCTTGGAAAGATCTTCCTGGGGAGCAAATTCTAATTACACAATATATTATGTACATTAGAGAACAGAAGGTATTAGAATTGTTTGTTTTAGTGAGAATTAGCTCTCAGGAGAGTCTAAAGGAGATAGTTATGAAGGAAAGACTCAATTGTTAAGTTTTCATTTCATGCCTTCCTCTGGGCCTCTTGGAGATGGCAGCAAGATTTGGGGACAAATTTCTCTTCCCTCCTTTGCTCTACTAGCCACTCTTTTCCTTCCTTCCTACTGATGAAGGGATCTTGCAGTAGAAGCACATGGTAGAGTCAGAGAGAAGAGAGACCTTAGCACCTTAGAGTGGGGCATTGCTCCTTGGGGGATTGCAGGCCTCAGAGTAGGGGTCGGCAAAGTATGGCTCTCGAGGCATATCTGGCTCTTTTGAGGGCCAAATATGGCTCTTTCTGCAGGAGCCATAAAGTCAATTTTTTTTCAGGCGCTGTTACAGGAGCGCGCACTGTGAGCACTGTATGGCTCTCACTAAATTACATTTTAAAAAATGTGGCGTTTATGGCTCTCACGGCCAAAAAGGTTGCCGACCCCTGTCTCAGAGGAAAGGTTCTAATGTTGAAGACTGAGGATCTTCCTGCTGATCCTACAATAAGAGTTAATATTTTTTCTAAAAAACAAAATAGAGGTACCTATACTAAGGATTTAATCTGAACCAGAAGCAGAAGGCAATGGAGAGAATAGACAAGGATATGCTGATGTTAGGCTATTAATTCTGATTCTTTCTAAAAGCACATAGAAATACCTAGGCTAGAATTTCAGCAAAGTCTGAAGCTGAAGATAGTGGAGACAATGACCAAGTAGTAAAGCCTTGTGCCCAGTTTAGTAAAAGACCAAGGTGAAATCTAGAAGGAAAACTCATCCATCAAAAAAGAAATTGCTCCTTATGAGAAGCAAAGTAAAGACATCACAATTTTTTCTTAGAAGAGAGGAGAGGGAAAGGCTATGGTATGTCTAAATTGCCTTGGCCAGATGTATATACCCTACCTGTTCATCTCTCCATTAACAAGCTCTTTATCCACATTTCCTACTAATGCCATTCATGTATGTAGGAAAATGCACATTTTATGGAAATTTATGAAAAAGATATTTTGTTTCTATGCTTACTATACTACTTTACTAAAAGCCTTTTCCTTGAGCTAATGAGGTCCTATTGCTAGGGACAAGATAAACACTTGGAACGCGGGGAAGGGTAGAAGTTGCTAGATAAAAATTGAGGAATTCAGATTCACAGAATATCCTAAGCCTGGGATTGTCATCCCCCAATGGAACCAACCTGTGAAATTGATTGTGTATCCCTGCCATTTAGTATAGTACCTGTCTTATTGTGAGTCCTCATTAAATGCTTATTGACTGATATAAAGTCTGAATGGAGGAGTAATCACAATGGAGTCACCATATTTTAAATACTTTATATGACCTCCTAGCTGTTGCTATTCTCCCTATTTGGTCTGATCACACTTTACATATTTCTTTACATCTTGTGAGCCTCTTGTTTATGTCTGCCAAAAATGGTCTGCCCAGCATGCCCAGTAGGTTCTTCCTTTAATTCTTTTGATATTGGGTACATACTGTAATGGGGAAGTGTCCTAGATGGATATCAGATGTTACAATCCACCTAGGAATTCCTCAGGGCCAATTAAACATCAAACCCTTCATCTTAGGAACAAAATTTATTTAATAAGAAAGGAATGAGGGTAACTGGATAGATATGACCCTAACTCTATTCACACTACCCCCACCCAACTTCTACTTTCCCTGCTAAGGGAAGCCTTCTGTTTCTTCTCTGGGTCCTACCTAATCCTCCCTATGGTATCTAAACCCTTTCCCAAGCTATCTGACTTAATCTAAACTTACTACCAATAATTAATAAGAAAGAAAGGTAAAAAACCTAGGTTTAGCTGCTGTACTAAGTAACCAAAGGTATAGATGGAATCTTTGGATTACCTTAACCAATAGGAATTCTGGCAGCTGGATTACTGGCAGATGAAAACTGGACTCAGGGAAATTGATTTCCTCCAAGTAAATCCTCTACCTGGATGCCAAGGATTTCTCAACAAAATCCTGACTGTCTAGGGAGAATCTCTCAGAGGAAAAATGCTCCTTCAGCTTGATGGGACTTGTAGGCACAGAGACAAAACCCACTCCCAGCTCAGATAATATCCAAGAAGGAAGTGAAGGTCAGTTATTTTCAGTTTTAGACCCATAACTCCTTTCTTACGCAAAATCCTTTCCCAGGGCTTATCTCAAAATTCCCTCTTTCAATTAATCCTAGAAAACTAGACCATCCTTAACTATATTCCTACAATACCAATGATGCCCTTATAGGTGGTCCCTCACTTATCTTCATTCTCAGTGTTACCATTATGTGTTTTTTCAGTTTCTAAAGTGTCTTCTCTATTCCAACTGTGGTTGGTAATTAATTATCTTTCATAAAATTATTTTTGAAAAATGTATTATTTGTATAATTTTAACATTCTTTTCAAATATTAGAGTTCCAAATTCTTTCCCTCATTCAACCTCTCCCACACACATAAGCAATAAATCAATTAAACCTGAAAGCATGCAAGATATGTTTCTAAATTAGCTATATTGGAAAAAAGCAAGTAAAACAAAGTAAAAAATTATGCTTCAATTTGCACTGAGTTCATCAGTTATTTCTCTGGAGGTAAATAGAATTTTTCATTATTTTTCATATAGTTATCCTGTAATATCAAATATCTTAGCCTTGTATCCCCTTACTAGACAATAAGCTCTATCCCAGTGGTACTGTGCTTTATCTAAATTTTGCCTCTCCTCAACAGTTAACACAATGCCCTGCACACATTAAGTGATTAATCAATGTCTATTATTGTCCTTCCAAAATCTATTCAACCAGATAACATATTACAATAATCCATTCCACTTCTATTTCCCACTGTAAATTATATACCTTCGAAAGGTGTATAACTTTTTTCTAGCAACCAGAATGATACTTAAGTACACCAAAGTAATTATCAGATGAAGGCTAAAGAGCTTTTAAATGCACATCTATGGAGGAATAGATAGTATTATGCCATGTAATATATATTGATTTCTGGTTTTCAAGGCAATTTTACATTTACATTCCAATTCTTTTATAACACTGATGTTGGAGGGGCATGATTAATAACCCATTTATGGACATTTGAGGAGTTTTTATATAGTTGTGATATCTGGAGGAACATGATTTGTGCATCTTTAGTAAATATCTGCATCTAAGGAGTTATGACCTTGTTATAAAAGGAAATTTTAGCAGCAAAAACAGTATTGTCTATGACTAATTTTTTAAAATGAAACAAAAAGAAGCAAATAAAGTCATTTTGGGGTACATTCTGGCCCTGTACAAAGCTCTATAATATTTATTTATGGAAGAAGGGAATTGCTTAAACATGATATTGATCAATCTGAAATTGATCTTTCTCTATTACTTTTCTGTTCTGTTACAGTCATAGGTACAAACTGAATATTTGATAAGAAAACAAAGTTTAAAAATGAGAAGGCTATTCCTAACTAGTTAGTAGGAAATGTTCCATAAAGCATATGCTACTCTTTTTTTTTGTGGATAATTGGTTGCAGAAGAGAATAAGTGTGTCAAAATAAGCAACAGTACAGTGGGGTAATGAGTTAATATTGAAATAACTTAAACATGTCAGTTTCCCAGATAACATTAGTTTTGATAAATGTATAAACAAGCAGAAACTATCTCCCTTAGGACTTGAGGGTTTTTTTTTTCTAATGTGCTTAAGAGGGACCTGAGAATCTGTACCCAGGCAAGATGAGGAGACACTAATTTCTGAGTTATGCTTCTGGGAGGTAGACTTGGGACTTTGGTGCAAAGAGAATATGATTTCCCTTTAATAATAATGTTATTATTTTGTATACTTTTCTGTATACATATTTGATCTCCCCTGCTAGACTATAGACTTCCAAAGAGCAAATCACTTTGCACACTAAAGGCATTTAATGCTCTTTGGATGAATGAGTTAACCAACATGCAAATGGAGCACATTTCCTTTATTTATCAACACAAAGATACTTAACTTTAAGCAGCAGCCCTCTAAAGAAAGAGTAAAAAGTAAATATTAGGGAAAGCAACTATAACTAAACTAGAAATATTTAAGAGGAGGTTCTACCAACAGAATCTTTGTCACTATCACTTCTGTTAAGGCTTCTATCAAAAATATTTGAGAAAGAGTGAAATAGATCATTACTTCATTACTGTAACTCCCTCTCACTGTAGGAGCAGACTAAGTAGCTCATTAGAAATCTCTTCTAACCCAAATGATTCTGAATCTATTTTTACTCACCTAAATAGTCTCATCATCTTACTCATAGTCGTATATAAGACAAAAAAATGGCCAATTTTGTAATATATAGTCTACAAAGAATAGGATGATGAAGCAAATCTAGATTCCAAGGAAAATGCCAAAAGTCTAATTTCGAGTTCATAAAAATATTCTATTTTTCTGAATCCATTTTCTGTATCCTAAAAAAATCACCTATTCACTCAGGAGTATGTTGAAGATTTAATGATTAATTCTTATTAGTCAATTTGAGCAGACTCTACAACATCTTTGTCTCTACACCTTTTGATTATATTCTACTTAGGGAGAGTTTCTATTATTTTGGAATTGCTGGGATGAGGTCGAATTGGAGGAGATAGAAGATGAAATATCTTTCCACAGATTGTATAACTCTAGACTGTTTTATGTAAGGGAAAGATTGATGTCTGGATTAATAAGATTTCAGGACTTTATCCAAATGCAAAGAGTTATAAGTTGATGTGGCTAGAATCCTCCTCAGACTGGAAAATGGCAGTGCTGCCATTTTCAAGTTCTTTGGGCACAGCGAAGATAGCAAAGGCTTTATGAAACCATTAGAGATGCTAGCTGAACTTAAATACATTTGTCATTTGGGTTCCCATAGATCTCAGAAGGATCAAATGGGGTGATGAGGAGGTGGGAATCAGGAAAAGTTTCACTTAGCAGAAAACACCTGAACTGAGTCTTGAAATAAGCTAAAGATTTTAAGTTGTTCAAGAGAGGATATGCTGTCCAGGTGCTGGGGAAAAAAACCTATATAAAGGCAAAGGGATGAAAGATGGAATGTTGAGTTTAGGGAACTACTTTCAAGCCAGATTCATTGACATGCAGATTATATAAAAAGAAGTAATATGAAATACATCTGGAAAGATTGTTTACAGTGTGAAGTATTTTAAGTAATAAATTGAGGAGTTTGTATTTTATCCTAGAAGAAAGAACCCTGAAAACTTTAAAGTAAGGTATTCCACGGTTTTGCAATTGTTTTTAGAATATTAATTTGGAATTTGGCCACTATGTAAATTATGGTTGGAGAGGGCTAGAGAATGATTAACAGAAAAAATAAATTAAAAGACTATTACTAGTCCTGTTGAGAGGTGATTATAGGGAGAACTAAGGTAATGGCTGTTTAGATGGAGAAAAAGATGCAGAGGAAAGATTTGGGGAGAAAGCAAATAGGTAGGTTTAGGAAACTGACTGAATATCAATCAATCAATTTTTACCTGACAGAGAGACAGAGGCAGAGATAGAGTCAGGGATGGAGACGGAGGCAGAGAGTGACTAAGAGGGCAAAATCATAGGAGAGATGAGAATAGATGAAATCAAGAGAACAAATACAGGCATATGTCCTGGACCTGTTTCCATATCTGGTTGAATGTGGTTCATACAAAAACAATCTGGATAAAAAACAATTCACAAAGTGGTTAAAAACATTCTACAAAGGTGAAATTCTCCAACAAGAAAATTAAATCAGTCATCAACAGATTTTCTTGGGATCTCAGGAGCTCCCCACCAACACCTTAATATTTTTACTCTCTTGTCCAAAGAGCCTTACTTGGGTTCCTACTTAGCTAAAGTAGAGTGTTGAAGAAAGTAAAATATGAGAAGACTAGAAAGGTAGAATAAAGCCATGTCAGAGAGAGCATTAAATTTTAAATTTAAAAATAATTTAATTTTAAAAAGAGGGAGCTATGTTTTTAATAGCTCTTGAAAATAGAAATACCACGAAGGTAAGAGATATAAAGAGACAGGAGATTTTGTGAACAGACTGGGAATCCCAGAGGACACAATGAAATGGCAGAGCACACAATAGACGGACAGAAAATATGAGTGAATGAATGAAAAAAGTGCATTAATTTAAATACTTATGTGTAAAGCATTGTGCTAAGCACCAGAGATACAAATAAAAAAAGACAATCCTTGCTTTTAAGGAGTTCATATTCTAGTTGGGATGATAACATATATAGAAGGTTTCAGCCACAAAACAGATGGAAAGGTCCCACAGTCCTTAGGGCACAGTGTCAAAGCAGATGGTAATGCCTCTTCTTTAATGTCATTTCCAGTGATAGGATCATAACAGTTTTTGATATTGAAGTATTTGACAGTGCCAAGGTCTTTGTTGGCAAGAACTTTCTTTTTTAGCTCTTCTGTTGCTGTGGCTGTAAGTCCTAGAGAAGTTCCCAGGCTGCATCTCCACAGAGATTGTTTCCCAGGGTGATGCCTATGGGCACCCGGCTGGAAGCATTGCTTTTCTCAAGATTCTTGGGTTTGGGCTACTAGCATGTCTCTATTGGTCTTTAAGGGTAGATAGTAGACAAGGTGGAAGTAGTGGGAGTGGTGCTGCGTGTTTGACTTGCCTGACATATGCTACCTCCTGCTTATTCCTCACAGTCCTTTGTTGTTTCATCTCTAGACTGGCATGCCCTCCCTATTGGGGGTAGTTTGGGGAAAGCCTCCAAATAAGAACTGTAGGAGTGTAGGACCAAAACAAAGGTCTAGGATCTGAGGAAAGGTATCAGGATGCAGGAAACTTTATCTTAGTAGATGGGGACAGGGACTAGAACTTAGTTTAGCCACTAAGGTTTAGAGACAAAAATCTACTGATAGAGGACTTCACTTTCTAGAGTACAGTGATATGTGATAGAAAATTACCCTTAGGTTCAGACAGTCAATAAATATTTAAGCTCCTACTGTGTTCCAGACATGCTTTATGTATTGAGGGCACAATGAATGATAAAAGACAATCCCTCCTCTCAAGAAGCCCATAATCTATCTACATACAAAATCCTATATACAAGCTAAATAGGAAGTGATTCTTAGAATGAGAACAATAGAATTAGGAGGGATCAGGAAATGCATCATGTAAAAAATAAAACTTTAGTTGAGACTTGAAGGAAGCCAGAAGGCAAAGAAGAGGAATAAGAACAATCTGGTTTTGGGAGATTGCCAGTGAAAATGTTAGGAGTCAGGAGACGGAGTATCTTGGGTGTGGAACTGCAAGGAGGCTAGTGTCTGGTGTGTGTGTGTGTGTGTGTGTGTGTGTGTGTGTGTGTGTGTGTGTCTGTGTCTGTGTCTGTGTCTGTGTGTCTGTGTGTGTTTTGTCGGGGGTAGTGTAAGGCATAAGAAGACTGGAAGTAAAAGGGAGCCCCTGAAGTTTATTGACTTTGGGCAGGGGAAGGGGCTAGTGATAAACTCTGACTGATAAGTTTAAGACAATCACTTTGTTGGATTTGAATAGGGAAAGACTTGTGACAAGACCACCCAGCAGACTATTTCATTACTAGGTGTGAGTTAATGAGGGTCTGCACCAGTTCAAGAAAGGAACACATTTAAGAGATGTTACAAAAGTGAAATCAAAAGGCAAAAGTTCCCAAATGGGGACAAGAGGCAGTAGAAAGTCAACGATGAAACCTAGGTTGTGAGCCTGGAGGGTTGTGGTATTCTTGACAGTAATAACGAAGTTTGGAAGCAAGAAGTTGGGAGGAAAGATAATGAACTCAGTTTTGTACATGTATTTAAAATAACTTTTGGACATATAGTTTGAGTTGTCTGAAAGGCAGTTTAGTGATGCAAGACTAGAGGTTAGCAGAGGGGCTAGTGCTTAATAGGTAGATATGAGAATCAGCAGCATAGAGATGATAATTGGGTTGATGACATGAATGTAGGTTTGACTTTCTATGCATAATAGCAAGGTAACCATAGGCAGTTTGTTCATCCTCTCAGGACCAAAGGCAATCTACATAGGTAGTTTTTATACTGGCATACTTCCATGCCAATAAAATCAGAGGATTTGCCTCCCTCTTTTTCCTGAAATGGTATATAGGGATAATTAGTCATTGCATGCCTGTATGTATAGTTGTGGATAATGTTACTGAAAAAAGAATCCTGTCTCAGGAATTGTGGTGATTTGCATTTCTAAAGCTACATGCAAGAAATATGCCGATGCTATAGTATGTATTTCAAATCTCAGATTTTATCACTTCTGCTCATGCACAATAAATTGAAAATATTTTTTCCTTTTCACAGCTGGGTCTTCTGGTTGCTGCCCTGCTTTATTTATGTTTCAGTTCAATCATTCAGTGGTTTTGTATGGGGAGTGGTTAACAGCCTGATGAGGGAAAAGAAAAAAAAAATTATTGTTTAGAGGGTAGGAAGTGGTGAGATCAGTGCATAGCAACATCCACTCTGCAAACACAAATTATGCTTGTTAAAAGCTTAATCAGACAAGGCTAGGAAGTAAGCATCCATTTGTCAGAGAACATGCCAGAGCAGAAGACAGAGCAGCAGGCATGTAAAAGGATGGAACATGCCCATAGGCTCATTAGAAAAGTACAGAGAATCCAAAAAAAAGATTATGCCATCAAGTAAGTAAAATTCCAAACACAAAGTGATGACCTGTAATAGGCTAAACTCACAAATTATCTTTCCTTTCATGAAAAATCCAGTCAGTAAGAATTCATAGTGATTGAGAGGTCAGTCAGCCCAAGATGGAGAATGGCTTTCCAATGAAAAAGGTTCAGAAAGACATTCCAAAAGGTCTTGAAAATGAGAATGAAAATACTATGTTTGGTTGACAGGAAAACACTTGAACCAAGGAAAATAGTAACTCTTTCCTCAGTCACTTATAAAATTGCTATTCCGTGTTGGATGTTTAGAACACATTACGCAATTAGTCTATTGATTTAAAGAGCAAAGTACAGTAGACAGAAGCAATTCAGTCCAGCCTTCAGAAAGCCCAGCTAATGCATACATTTCATCATTTATGTATAAATAAAACCCCATAAATGCAAGGAGTGCTCTGGCATATATGATAGGGAACCAAGAGAATCAGAAAAAGCTGACAGGAAGATGTTAGTATTTTATTTTTTTTCTTTTCCTAAATTAGAAAATAGGGGAAATGAAAGGGGTTTCTCCCTCACCTCAATGGATAAAGGATTTTGGGTTAATATTAGAGTATCCTAGTCTAAAAATAGCAGCAAGATAGCAAAGAAGATGGAGTGCTAGATTTGGGTCAGAAAGATCAGAGTTCAAATCCCAATTTAGACAGTTAGTATATGATTTAACCTTTCTCAGACTCAGTTTTTTAGTTCTAAAATAGAGTTAACAGTAGCCCAACTTTCCAGATTTATTGTGAAGATCATATGAAATAAGATATGTAAAGTATTTTGCAAATTTTTAAGAGCTATAGATAGATAGATATTACAATTATTTATTTCATCAAATGAGATTTAGGGTGTAGCTAGGTGGCTTAGTGGATTAAGAACCAGGTCTTTTTTTTTTTTTTTTTTTTTTTTTTTTTTATCCTGGGACTCCATTCTAGGAGCATAGGGCCGCAACCAGTAGGCAATGGGTCGCTCAGGGTCACCCAGCTGGGAAGTGTCTGAGCCCGGATTTGAACCTAGGACCTTTCGTCTCTAGGCCTGGCTCTCAATCCACTGAGCTAGCCCAGCTGCCCCTACTTTTAGGTTGCAGTTTCTTTAGCAGATGTAGTTTTTTTACAGGGTGGGGTTGCTAGCCCCACGCCCAACCCTCCTCCTTTTTCATCAGGGCTAGGGACCTTCCTTAGCCCAGGAGTGGTAAGAACCAGGTCTAGAGATGGGAAAGTCTTGGGTTCAAATGTGGCCCAAGATACTTCAAACTCTGTGAGTCTGGTGAAGTCGGTTTACCCCATTGCCTAGCCTTTATTGCTCTTCTGCCTCAGAATCAATACACTAAAGGTAAGGGTTTAAAAAAAAAAGATTTAGAAGATTTTTCAGGTGACCATTGTAATGATGTAAATTGATACTGTATCTGTTGAGCCAGTTATTACTGATCTCGAGTAGACAGTTGCCTATCAGGTAGTATGAATTGAGATTCAGTTGCAGCAGTTAAAGCCTAGATAAAGGTTTGGTAAATGGAGAATGACTGGAGACAGCTTATGACAAAAAACCTATTTTAATATGTTATTGAAAGGAGCAGTACCAGATCTTAAACTGTACTACAAAGCAATGGTCATCAAAACAATATGGTACTCAAAATCAGAAGGGAAAGAACAAACTGGGAAAAATCTTTATAACAAAAAACTCTGACAGAGGTCTAATTACTCAAATATACAAGGAGCTAAATCAATTGTATAAAAAAATAAAGCCATTCCCCAATTGATAAATGGGCAAGGGACATGAATAGGCAATTTTTAGATAAAGAAATCAAAACAATCAATAAGCACATGAAAAATATTCTAAATCTCTAATAATTAGAGAAATGAAAATCAAAACAACTTTGAAGTATCACCTCACACCTAGCAGATTGGCTAAAATGATAGCATAGAATGTTGGAGGGGATGTGGCAAAACTGGGACATTAATGCAGTGCTGGTGGAGTTGTGAATTGATCCAACCATTCTGGATGGCAATTTGGAACTATGCCCAAATAGCACTAAAAGACTGCCTGCCCTTTGATCTGGCAATACCATTGCTGGGTTTGTACCCCAAAGAGATCATAGATGAAAAGACTTGTACAAAAGTATTTTTAGCTTCACTTTTTGTGGTGGCAAAAAACTGGAAAAGGACGGCACGCCCTTCAATTGGGGAATGGCTGAACAAATTGTGGTATATGCTGGTGATGGAATACTATTGTGCTCAAAGGAATAAAGAACTGGAGGAATTCCATATGAACTGGAAAGACCTCCAGGAATTGATGCAGAGTGAAAGAAGCAGAGCCAGAAGAACATTGTACACAGAGACTAATATAATGTGGCAAAATTGAATGTAATGGACCTCTGTAGTAGCAGCAATGCAATGACCCAGGACAATTCTGAGGGATTTATGGAAAAGAATGCTACCCACATTCAGAGGAAGAACTACAGGAATAGAGACACAGAAGAAAAACAACTGCTTGAACACATGGGTTGAGGCAAACATGATTGGGGATATAGACTCGAAATGACCACACCAATGCAACTATCAACAATTTGGAAATAGGTCTTGATCTATGACATATTTTAAAACCAGTGGTAATGCTCGTTGGCTATGGGAGGTGGGGAGGAGGTCGTGAGGGGGGGAAGGGGAAAGTAAAACATGAATCATGTAACCATTGATAACTTTTCTAAAAAATAAAATTATTAAAAAAGATTTAACTTTGTTAAAATAAGTTTGAAATGAATTTATCATTTAAAAACTTTTAAAATTAATTAATTTAGAATATTTTCCCATGGTTACATGATTCATATTCTTTCCCTTCCCTGCATCTCCAATCATATCCCCATCAAACAATGTCATCAAGTAAATGCCTTTCTTCTGTGTTTCTTCTCCCACAATTCTTTCTCTGGATGTGGATAGTGTTCTTTCTCAAAAGTCCCTAAGAATTGTCCCTGGATCATTGCATTGCTGCTAATAGAGAAGTCCATTACATTGGATTATACAACAGTGTATCAGTCTCTATGTATAATATTCTCCTGGTTCTGCTCTTTTCACTCTGCATCAATTCCTTGAGGTGGTTCCAGTTCTCATGGAATTCCTCCAGTTCATTATTCCTTTTAGCTCAATAGTATTCCATCACCAATAGATACCAAAATTTGTTCAGCCATTCCCCAATTGAAGAAAATCCCCTCATTTTCCAATTTTTTTGCCACCACAAAGAGTGTGCCTATGAATATTTTTGTACATGTATTTTTCCTTATTATCTCTTTGGGGTACAAACCCAGCAGTGGTATGACTGGATCAAAGGGCAGCTAGCCATTTAAAGCCCTTTGGGCGTAATTTCAAATCATCTTCCAGAAAGGTTGGATCAATTCACAAGTCCACTAGCAATGCATTAGTGTCCCAATTTTGCCACATTTCCTCCAATATTTATTACTTTTCTTTGCTGTCATATTAGCCAATCTTCTAGGTGTGAGGTGGTACCTCAGAGTTATTTTGATTTGCATTTCTCGGATTATAAGAGATTTAGAACACTTTTTCATGTGCTCATTCATAGTACTCTTTTCTGTAGCTGAAAAAAAAAGCCTATTCATGTTCTTTGCCCATTAATTAACTGGGAAATAGTTGATTTTTTTTCTAAAACTAATTTAGTTCCTTATAAATGTGAGAAATTAGACCTTTATCAGAGGTTTTTGTTATAAAGATTTTCCCCAATTTGTTTCTTCCCTTCTAATATTGGTTGCATTGGTTTTGTTTGTACAAAACCTTTTTAATTTAATGTAATCAAAATTATTTATTTTACATTTTGTATTATTCTCTATTTGTTGCTTGTTTTTAAAATAATTCCTTTCCCAAAGATATGACAAGTATACTATTCTGTGTTTACTTAATTTATTTATAGTTTCCCTCTTTATATTTAAGTTTTTTTACCCATTCTTAACTTATCTTGGTATAGAATGTGAGCTGTTGTTTTAGAACGAATCCCTCCCATACTGTTTTCCAATTTTCTCAGTAGTATTTGTCAAACAGTGGGTTCTTGTCCCAAAAGCCAAGATCTTTGGGTTTATCATATGCTATCTTTTTGAGGGCATTTACCAGAAGTCTATTCCATCAATCCTTCTTTCTGTCTTTTCACCAGTACCATATTGTTTTGATGACCACTGCTTTATAGTACAGTTTAAGATCTGGTTCTGCCAGTCACCCATCTTTTATTTTTTTTTTTATTATTTCCTTTGATATTCTTGATATTTTGTTCTTCCAAATGAACTTTGTTATAATTTTTTCTAATTCAATAAAAAGGTTTCTTGGTAGTTTGATAGGTATGGCACTGAACAAGTAAATAAATTTGGGTAGGATTGTCATTTTTATTATGTTAGCTCATCCTACCCATGAACAATTAATATTTTTCCAATGATTTAGATCTAGTTTTAATTGTGGGGAAAATGTTTTGAAGTTGTGTTCATATTCCTGTGTTTATCTTGGTAAATAGATTCCTAAATATTTTGTATTGTCTAGCATGAATTTAAATGAAATTTCTCATTCTAACTCTTGTTGCTGAGTTGTTTTGAAAATATATAGAAATGCTGATGATTTATGTGGGTTTGTTTTGTGCCCTGCAACTTTATTAAAGTTGTCGATTATTTCCACTAGCTTTTTAGTTGGCTCTCTAGAATTCTTTAAGTAGACCATCATATCATCTGCAAAGAGTAATAGTTTAGTATCCTCATTGCCTCTCTTAATCCCTTGAATTTCTTTTTCTTCTCTAGTTGCTACTGTTAGTGTTTCTAGTACCATGTTAAATAATAGAGGTGATAATGAACATCCTTGCTTCACTCCTGATCTCATTGAGAAGGCTTCTAATTTATCCCCATTGCAAATGACTCTTGCTGATGGTTTAGATGAGGGGTCAGCAACTTTTTTGGCCGTGAGAGCCATAAATGCCACATTTTTAAAAATGTAATTTCGTGAGAGCTGGTCAGTGCTCACAGTGAGAGCTCCTGTAACAGCGCCTGGAAAAAAAAATTGACTTTATGGCTCCTGCAGAAAGAGCCATACGTTGCCAACCCCTGGTTTAGATGTATAATATTTATTATTTTAAAGAAAGGCCCATCTAGTCTTATACTTTCTGGTGTTTTCAGTAGGAATGAGTGTTGTATTTTGTCAAAGTCTTTTTCTTCATCTATTGAGATAATCATGTGATTCCTGTTGGTTTGGTTATTGATATGGTCTATTATGTGGATGGTTTTCCTAATATTAAACCATCTTTGAATTCTTGGTATAAATACCACCCGATCATACTGGATAACTTCCATGATCTCTTGTTGGAGTCTTTTTGCTACTATTCTATTTAAGATTTTTGCATCTATTTTCATTTAGGAGATTGGCCTGTAGTTTTCTTTCTGTGTTTTTGGTCTGCCTAGCTTTGGAATCAATACCATATTTGTGTCATAAAAGAAATTTGGTAAAACTCCTTATTTGCTTATTTTGTCAAATATTTTGTATGGTATTGGGATTACTTATTCTTTAAATGTTTGATAGAATTCACTTGTGCATTTATCTGGCCCTGGAGATTTTTTCTTTGGGAGTTCTTTGATAGCTTGTTAAATTTTTCTTTATGATATGGGATTATTTAAGTATTATATTTCCTCTTCTATTAATCTAGGCAATTTATATTTTTGTAAATATTCATCCATTTCACCTAGATAGCCATATTTATTGCCATGTAGTTGGGCAACATAGTTCTTAATACTTACCTTAATTTCCTCTTAATTAGAGGTGAGGTCACCCTTTTCATCTTGGATACTGTTAATATTATTTTCTTCTTTCCTTTTCATTGGATTAACCAGTACTTTGTCTATTTTCTTTGTCTTTTTTCAAAGTACCATTTCCTAGTCTTACTTTATTAATTCAATTGTTCTTTTACTTTCAACTTTAATAATGTCTCCTTCAATTTTTATGATTTCCAATTTAACTTTTTTCTGGGGATATTTAATTTGTTCTCTTTCTAGTTTTTTTTTTAATTTGCATGTTGCATTGATGTCTTCCTGTTCTGATTTGTTGATATATGCACTCAGGGATATAATTTTTTTTCCTGAGTCCTGCTTTGGCTGCATCCCATAGGTTTTGATATGATGTCTCTTCCTTGTCATTCTCTTCAATGAAATTATTAATTGTTTCTATGATTTTCTCTTCCACCAATTTTGGAGAATCATACTGTTTAATTTCCAATTAATTTTTGATTTGTCTCTCCATGTATCCTTATTAATTATTGTTTTTTATTGCATTATGATCTGAAAATGTTGCATTTATTATTTCTGCTTTTTTGTACTTGCAATGTTTTTATGCCCTAGTACATGGTCAATCTTTGTGAATGTACCAAATGTTGCTGAGAAGAAAGTGTATTCCTTTTTTCCCTATTTATTTTTCTCCATATATCTATTAGCTCTAAATTTTCTAGGATTTCATTCAAATCTCTTACTTCTTCCTTATTCATTCATTCATTCATTCATTTATTTATTTATTTGTTTATTTATTTATTTATTTATTTTTGTTTGTTTGAGTTAACTAGATGTAATAGAGGAAGGTTCAGATCCCCCACTAGTATAGTTTTACTATTTCCTTCTTAAAAGCTCCTATCATTTCTCTTAACAATCTTCATGCTATACCTTTTGGTGCATATTTGTTGAGTAATGCTATTTCTTCATTGTCTATACTACTTTTTTTTTGATTTTTTTAAATTTTAAACCCTTAACTTCTGTGTATTGACTTATAGGTGGAAGAGTGGTAAGGGTAGGCAATGGGGGGTCAAGTGACTTGCCCAGGGTCACACAGCTGGGAAGTGTCTGAGGCCGGATTTGAACCTAGGACCTCCCGTCTCTAGGCCTGGCTCTCAATCCACTGAGCTACCCAGCTGCCCCCTATACTACTTTTTATCAGAATATAATTACCTTCCTGTTCTATTTTTACTTTGGCTTTGTCAGATATCATGATTGTGTCTCCTGCCTTATTTTTCTTAGCTGATGCCCAATAGATTTTGATCCAGCCTCTTTTCTTTACCTTATGTGTGTCTAACTAACCCGTGTGTGTTTCTTGTAGACATATATGGTCAGATTTTAGTTTCTAATCCACTCTGCTATTTGCTTCCATTTTATAGATGAGTTCATCCCATTAACATTCAGAGTTACTATTGCCACCTGTGTATTCCCCATAATTTTGATTTCCTTCTCTAGTTTTCTCCCTTCTTCTTTCACTATTTCCTTCTATATTAGTGTTATGGTTTTTATCAGTCCCCCTATTCCCCACATTTAATTTACTGTCCTTCCCACCCCCTCTCTTCTTATTCCCCCCCCACTTTTTTACAGTCTATTTAATTCCCTCACCCTCCTTTTCCCTCCCTTTTGATACTCCCTTCCCCTCTCTCCTGCCTTGGTTTTCCCCTTTCAAGTTCCCTGTAGGATAAGATAGAATTCTATATCTTAGTAGATCTAGATGCTCTTCCCTCTTTTGAACTGATTCCACTGAGAGTAAGGTTTAAGTATTACCTATTACCACTCTCTTTTCCTTCTTATAATAGTATTCTTCTCTTCTCCTTCCCAAGCACCTCTGTATGTGGTATAAATTATCCTATTTTTCTTCTTCTTTCAAGTTTCTCTGGGTGTCATCCTCTATTCCCACCCACTCCCTTTATTTTACATATTATCTTAAACCACTTAGAACGCCAACCTCTACCTTTGAATAATTCTTCTATCTACTATGATGGTGAATACAGTTTTTGATAGTTATAAATGTCCTTTTTCCATATAGGAATATAATCAATTTCAAGTTACTGAAGCCCTTAAAAATGAAATTCCCCCCCCCCCTTTCTTATTTACCTTTTCATGTTTCTCTTGAATTTTGGATTTGGACAACAAATTTTAAATTTAGTTCTGGTCTTTTCTTTAGGAATACTTGGAAATGCTTTATTTTGTTAAATGCCCATACTTTCCTCTGGAAGTATATAGTCATTTTTGATGGGTATGTGATCCTTGGTTGTAGATCCAGTTCTCTTGCCTTTCTGAATATCATATTCCAAGCCTTGTAGTCCTCTAATATGGAGGCTGACAGATACTGTGTAATCTTTTTGGTGTTGCTAGATATCCAAATGGTCTCTTTCTTGCTTCGTGCTATATTTTCTCCTTAGCTTGGAGGCTTTTGAATTTGGCAATTATATTCCTAGGGGGTGACTTTTGAGGATTTAATGTAAAGGGTAATCTATGGACATTTTCAATGTCTATTTTGCCCTCTTTTTCAAGAATATCAGGGCACTTTTCTTGGATAATTTCTTGTATTATGATGTCAAGGCCTCTATTTTTTTCCAGTAGACCAATGATTCTCAAATGGTCTTTCCTAGATCTGTTCTCCAGGTCTGTCATCTTCTCAATGAGATATTTCATGTTTCCTTCTATTTTATCATTTTTTGACTTTGCTTTATTACTTCTTGCTGTCTTGTGAGATCATTCTTGATCTTCTACTTGCCCAATTCTATTCTTTAAAGACTGGTTTTCAGCTATGATCTTTTGATTTTCCTTTTTGGTTTGATCTGTCCTGCTTTTCATGGTTTCCGGCAGGTCAATTCTGATCTCCAATTTGCTTATTGTTTCATGTGATTTCTGGGCTTCTTTTCCTGGGGAGAAATTCTGTCTTTTAAACTAGTATTTTTTTGAATTACTTATATTTTTATTTCCAACTTTTCTTGCTTAGTTTCTTCTATCTTTCTAACTTGGTGCTTGAATTCCTTTTAGTGTTCCTTCAGAGCTTGTGACGAATTTCCATTTTTTTTGAAAGTTTGGATGTGTTTGCTTGTTTGTCACTCTCTGCTATCATTTCTGTACTCTGCTGTTTTTCTCCATAGAAGTTATCTGATGTAAGAAGCGTTTCCTTATTTTGGGGGGATAGTTATAGATTGTAGTTATTGGGTGTTGGTGGCCATTAATGTGTTAGTTTTTTCTTCCCTTTCCAGCCAGAAGTGTGAGTGAGGAGGACAGGCAGCTCTCTGTGTATAGAGCTACAGAATGTTTTTTGCCCTGAGGCTATTTTCCCAGTCTTCACCACAACTGCTGTGGGCAACCCCTCTCTGTCCTATCTCTGTACCCAAGCTTCATATTTCTCAGTCTCAGGTCAGAAGTCTCACTGCCCTGAGGGGTAAGTCTATGGTGCCCTAAGACAGCCTCCAAGAACCTAGAGATTGCCCCAGTACTTGCTCTGACTCTGGTGCTGTAGGTGGAGTAGGGGAGGGGTGATCAGCTCACACTTTTGTAGGATAATTTTTTCCCCTTATAGCATGGAAATGCCCAAGTCCTGCCTACCTTCAAGGCTGCATCCTACAGTAGAGCCCCTCCACTCATCTAATTTTTATTTGTGTCCTTTTGAGGCACTTTATATCAGTCAGTTGTGAGGAGAAGATCCTTGCTTCTACTCTGTGGCAATCTTAGCCTGCAATTTATCATTTTTGATGTATTTGTATCTTTCACATCTCATATTTTCCCATTAAAAAAGTTTTGCTTATTTTTTCTACTTTCAATAAGTTGAGCCACATTTGAATCAGTGTTTGCTCTGGAGCTGTTTTGATCAAGTTGCTTAAAAAGATCTCATTTTACGTATTTGAAATGAAAAACTGAGCTAGTGGTTGATCAGAGACATCTTCCCCAAACTTAGGAAGTTTGATACTAACAATTTTATAGTCATAGTTGAAGTCCTCTAGGAGTACTATGCAATTGAATACTTTTCTTTTTTCTTTCAAATTCTATGCTTGGTTGTGTACCATATTCTTATTTTTTTAATGTTTTTTTTTATTCTTATAACTAAAAGAGAAGTTAGTCTACCTAGCAAACACAAGAGCATATTTTAAATTTTTTTGTGTTTTTACATAAAATTTTACCCAGATATCTAAAAACACAGTATACTTTTAATTATATTTTGTATTAAAATCAAATCAAGTTAACAAGCATATAGTAAACTTATGCTATGTGTCAGATACTGTGATTAGTGCTAGAGATGCAAAGAACATCCAATTTTCTCAAGAAGTCTACAATGTCATGTAGGAGACAACATGCAATCAGCTATTTGCAAACAAGATGTTTATAGGATAAATGGGAAGTAATCTTCTACCGAAGATTCTATCATTAAAGAGCACAGGAAAAGCTGTTTTAATGAAGGCCAGGAAAGGTAAAGAGATGGAAGAGGGAGAATATTTCAGCCTTGGAAGACAGCCAGGAAAAGTGTTCAGAATCAGAAAATAGTAAGTATTGTATGAGGGGAAGAGGAATAAGATTAAGAAGGGGTTAGGTTAGGAAAGACCATAAGTACCAGAGAATTTTATAGATGATCATGGAGGAAAGAGAGACCCACTAAAGTTTATTGGTCAGACCTATGCTATAAAAGATCATTGATAATTGAATATAGAATGGACTGCAGTGGGAACAAATAAGGCAAGGAGATCAATTAGGAGGCCTTTGAAATATTGCAGGCATAGGGTGATGATGACCCCAATCAAGGTAGTGATAGTGTCATGATAAAGGGCCATATAAGAGATATTACAAAGGTAGAAATAAGACTTTACAACATATTGTATATATTGTGGTGGAGGGAGATTAAGAGAATGAGGAATCAAAAATGTCACCTAATTAGAGGCCAAGGGAGATGATAATTTTCAACAGTATTATGGTGATTTGAAAGAAGGAGGGAAGAGTTTTCAGGGAAAGATATTGACCTCAGTTTTTAAGCATATTGAATTTTAGATTTCAATGGAAAATTTGGTTCAAAATGTCAAATAGGCAGTGGAAATGTTAGCTTAGAAGTCAAAAGAATTTAGGATTGGATAATAGGTCTGGGAATCATCTATAAAGAGATAATTGGATCTATGATATCAGTTGAGATCCCAAAGTGAAAGAGCAGAAGAGAGTACAAGAGATAGGCTTAAGATCACATTTATCTCTATTAAATGTCATTTCATTAGTCTTGGTTCTAAATTCTAGCATGTGAGAGAATCAGAAAAAGAAGAAGGTGAAGTATGTTAGAGGTGATTTAATTAAGAATTAATTGAGGGGAAAAAAAAGAAGTGATATTGTGGCCATCTGTTATACCACATCCATCTAGGAAGAAAAAATAAATAAGACAAATAAGTATAACATTGTAATAGGTAAGTTAACATAACCCTAATTATCTTGGATTTCTCTGTCAGTAGATAATAAATTCTTAACTTATATTAGTGATAATTTTATTTTTCTCCAAATATAGAGGAAATGATGAGGGGAGATGTAATTAAGGATCTAATTTTGACCAATAAAGATTAATTTTCTTATAGACAAGAGAATGTATCAAATATTTTTCAGTCCACTGTCATCTCTCATTCTCAGTCCTTAAATTATCATTATTATTATGTTTGCTACTTTGACTTCTGGGCTAGTTACTTGTGCCCCTTTAAGTGCCTGAATTCTATGACTTAGACTATTTTAGGCTGAAAATGACACCCGATGTCATTATACAGTTTCAAAGAAATTGGAAAGACATGTGTATTTCTTTAATCATTCTCTAATGATAGCCTTCATATAATATGTAGATAGGTTCCCTTCTTCAAATAGAAAATTCAGATGGCAATTACTTCATACTAGACAACGAAGTAGATGATTAGTCCAGAGAAAATTGAATAGGTTTCTGACAGGCACATTAAAGATGAACAAATCATCTGTACCATAGACTTGGCAAGTAATGTTACAAAAACCAAAGCAATATCAGGTGGTAAACAATAATAAGAGAATTGCCATTACAGACAGGTATTTCGAGGGGGATGCTCTGAAAGGAAATAAAAAAATATTTTAATAACTTCACAGAGATGAAACAAGGAAACATACTTCAGGCTGCAGTAGATAAGGGGGGAGAAGCAATAGGTTCTTAAAATTCTTTCTCTCATACTCAGCTTTGTAGACGCTAAGAATGGGAAGACATGAGTTGGAAGAAAAGAAAAATAGGAAATAGATTGCTTGTGGTTGCTTTAAATTTTCTTTTTTTAGTAGATATCTATGACTACAGAATGAAAGAGAAGACTGTAAGCCCTGACAAGAGTTCTTACCAAGCCTCAGAGGCTAGATCACTAGTGACAGAATGAGGTTTTACAGGAATTATTGGCAATACTAGACAAGGGTAATATGTTTTCTACTGGGGGAAGAATATCAATGGTAATGGAATTTTTGTTTCTCTCTCTCTCTCTCTCTCTCTCTCTTTCTTTCTATGCCTCCCTCCCCAATTTTATACTAAGGCCTAATAATACTAAAGTGTTTGGGCTACCATGTGTCAGAAATAAATTAGTTAACTCTTACTCCCTTGACTGTGTGTTATCCATTATTACAGCACCAAATACTAATTGTTCTAAGAATAAAATAATTCACTTATTAGTATTTATCTTTCTCCCTCTCCCTCTTTTATCTCTCCTTCCTTCCTTCCATAGGCTATAAGCATATATTACATAGAATCTGCAGTGTTTTTATTACAGAATGACTCCATTTTCAAGGTGGACAAATAAAGGATTTGAGAATTTCCTCTAAAAACACCTAAGATGTATTTCTTTTTCAAATACTTAAAATGAAACTGCAGGTAGAACCTAAGGGAGTTGAGAAATGTGATTTTCCAAAAGTGTCTAATACAGAACCGTGTCTGCTCTGTAGGCATTATTTCACTTTGAAAAATCTCAAAATATATAAAGGATTCTAGCTTTCTCATTTTCTTTTGCTGAGAATACTGATCCTTATCAATAAACCATGAAAGTATAGCATTACAACAATGTATGTATTTTTATCATGTTTAAGCACTGTGTACATTTAAATATACTTTTTCATATAAATATATACATGTTCATATATGGCAATTCTAGCTACACCTCTCTGTATAGGTATAAATATTCATATGACTGTAACAAGTATAGATACAGATAGATGTGCATATACTTGTAATAAAAACTGTCTAGTGCCCTGCTGCAACTTCACCCCTTATGGGTTCTCATAGCATTTTCTCTGTGCTTCTCTTTGGGCACTTTTCTTATGCTCCCTTGAATTTTGATTTGGGGATCATGTGATAATTAAATATGGAATGGAGAGGAAGGCTAGGATCCTGGTGTTGAAACTATTGAGAAATTTAGGATAGTATTATAAATCCCAGTGTTGGAAGTAATTTCAAAAATCCATCTGGTCCAACTCATTTCTCTTCCATAATATACAATACAAGGGATCATTCAGTCTTTGCAAAAAAAACCTTCAGGGGCAGCTGGGTAGCTCAGTGGAGTGAGAGTCAGGCCTAGAGACAGGAGGTCCTAGGTTCAAACCCGGCCTCAGCCACTTCCCAGCTGTGTGACCCTGGGCAAGTCACTTGACCCCCATTGCCCACCCTTACCAATCTTCCACCTATGAGACAATACACCGAAGTACAAGAGTTTTAAAAAAAACAAAAACAAAAAAAATAAACCTTCAGTGTTAGGAAATCTTTCAATTTGCCACCTCCAGAGACATCTTATGCTGTTTTAAGATACTTATAATAGTCAGGAGTTGTTTTTTTTTTTCTGACAATAAGCCTAAGCTTTTAAGTTTCTTTCTTTACAACTTCCATCAGTTTCTTTATACTTCTCCCTTCTCAGGCCATGCAACAAAATTTCCATTTGACAGCCCTTCAAATACATGAAAACTGCCCTCAAATCCTCTCTGCAGCTTGCCTTGTTCAGGATAAACTTGTAAACCTCTAGCTCTTGGTCCTCAGAAATGAGCAAGAGGAAATTGACAACTTCTTAAGAAAATAAGAGGGGCCAGCTGGGTGGCTCAGTGCATTGAGAGCCAGGCCCAGAGATGGGAGGTCTTAGGTTCAAAACTGGCCTCAGACACTTCCTAGCTGTGTGACCCTGGACAAATCACATGACTTCCATTTTCTAGCCATTACCACTCTTTTGCCTTAGAACCAAAACACAGTATTGGTTCTAAGGTGAAAGGTAAGGGTTAAAAAAAAGAAAATATAAAATAATAAAATTAATTTAAAAAAGAAAAGATGGAAGAAGATAAGAGACATCTTATTACAAAATAACTGATATGGAAAACTGATTGAGGAGAAATAAGAATTCTTGGACTACCTAAAAGTTATGATTTAAAAAAGAACTTAAACATTATCCTTAAAAATTATTTTTTAAAATTGCTGTCAAATCTTGTAACTATAAGATAAAGTACAACTTGAATTAATTGATTGTCAATGTAAGAGATCCCAACAGGAAAACTCAAAAGAACATTATAGCTAAGTTTTGTGACTCCCAGATTAAGGAAAAATGCTTCAAGCAAATAAAAAAGAAAAAATTTAAATTCTGTTGTGCTTATGAGATTCAGCAAGAGCAGTAATTAAAGGAAAATTTATAACTCTAAATATTTACGTCAATAAAATAGAGAAATGACAAATCAATGAAGTGAGGGATACCAACAAAGAATTAAGGAAAAATTAAATTAAAAATTTCCACCTAAATAACAATTGGAAATCCTAAAAATTAAATGTAAGATTAACAAAATTGAATGGAAGAAAACCATTGAATTAATAAAAATAAGCATTAATTTTATTTAAAAAAATGATAAATCATTGGTTAATATAATTTTTAAAAGGAGAGAAGAAAACCAAATCATTATCACCCAAAATAAAAAGAATGAATGTTCCACTAATGGAAATGAAATCAAAACAATTGTTTATAGTTATTTCACCTAGATATACGCCAACAAGTTTAATAAATATTTATAAAAATATAAATGGCAGAAGAGGAAATAGAATATTTAAATAAACTTGTTTTAAAAAAGAAATTGAATAAGAAATAAAATAACTTCCTAAGGAAAAATGAGGATCAGAGAGATTTGAAACTGAATTTTGCCAGAAAATTGAAAAATTATCCAAATCCAATATTAAATAAATTATTTACAAAAATTAGTAAGAAGAAGTTTTACAAAACTTATTTTATAAAGCAAATATAGACCTGATACTTAAACCAGGAAAATCAAAAACAGAGAAAGAAAATTATAGACCAAATTCATTAATGAATATAGATGCAAAAATTCTAAATATTAGCCAAGAGACATTATATAAAAAAATTATACATTATAACCAAGTAGAGTTTATATCAAATATGCAGTATTGGGTTAATATAAGGAAAACTATTCACATAGTTGATAACATTAACAAAAGAGGCAACAAAAATCATATATTTTATTAATAGATTCAGAAAAAACTTATGACAAAATACAAAACTTATGCCTATTAAATACACTTGAAAGCATAGGTATAAATGGATTTTCCCTAGGTTAAAAAAAGTATATACTTAAAACCATGAGCAAATATCTTTAATGAAGATGTTAGGAGCCTTTCTTATAAGATCAGGAGTAAAACAAGATCCCAACTATCCCAATATTAATATTGTACTAGAAATACTAGTAATAGTTTTATGGGGAAGCTCTATTATCTGGGTTCAGAAGAAGGGGAGAAGGAGAAACTGACAAGACAGGGTAATAGACTGGGACCTAACAAGTTGGGGAAGCACTATATATATATATATATATAACAAAATATAAGCATTGGGAAGTTAGGGATTGGCGGTTGATACTAACTGCCACCACAGATCCACCTAGCCAGGGAGTCTATGAAACTAATAAATAACTTAGTAATACTGGGACAAAAATGATTAATAAACACAGGTTTAATTGAATAAACTTTAGTTTGAAGGAAGGGAAAAGGGGTTTCTATTCTAACAACCTATGAGCAAGTTTCTGGGTCAGGGTAGGAACTTATCTACACTAAGGTATAGACTATATCAAGGCATGGCTGGACTATCTGGGTTGGAAATGGGATCCTCACTGCTGAGTCATTTTCAATTCCAGTGATGAAACAGCTCTCCCAGGTCCTCACCAGTAATCCTTGAGATGGGTCAGGTTAGGGAGTTAAACCAGCCTGAGATGACCAGAAGCCCAGGTTTGATAGACTCAACCTAACTTTCCTATAGACAGATGATTTTCTTCCTTCAGGATACCAGGATACAAACTCTACTTTCTGTGAGGTCTCCCACTGAGTAAGTTGGCCAGCAACCACTCTCACTCAACCAACATGGAATCCATCTCAGAAGAGAGAGCCACGTTCTGCTTCGCCATTCCATTTAGAATTTCCCAGCCTTACTTGATAAACCTCCTAATAATACCTAATCTTAAACATTTATACCCAACCTTTTAATTTATCTACAGCAATAGCAATAAGAGAAGAAAAAGAAATGTAAATTATCAGGAGCAAAGAAGTAATAAGCTAAATCTTTTCACAGACAATATGATTATATACATACATACATATGTATATATACGTATATATATGCAAAATCCCAGACAGTCAACTAAAATTAATGGAAACAATGAATAATTTTAGCAAAGTAGCAATATATAAAATAAACCCACATGAATCATCAGCATTTCCATATATCACTAACAATATCCTTCAAGAAGAGAAAGTAAGAGATAACTCATTTAAATTAACCATGGAAAGACTAAAATATCTAGGAGTATGTCTTCTAAAATAAACTCCCAAACTATATGAATATAATAATCAGCAGTGGGATAGAATGGTCACTGTACTTCCAGCCTGGGTGAGTTAGGGTGACTTACTCTAAAAGTAAAACATAAGTAAGACCTTAAAACAGGGGTCAGCAATGTATGGCTCTTTCTGCAGGAGCCATAAAGTCAATTTTTTTTCAGGCGCTGTTACAGGAGCGCGCACTGTGAGCACTGTATGGCTCTCACGAAATTACATTTTTAAAAATGTGGCATTTATGGCTCTCACGGCCAAAAAGGTTGCCGACCCCTGCCTTAAAAGGATATGGTGATGTATGCATTGGTCAGAAGAATTCATTGGTTTCTAGGCTACTACTTTTTGCTTCTTATTGAACTGAGTTCTAATTCCCTAAGAGATAAAAGTACTTCTATCTCACCTCTAGAAGGGTTCTGATTGGAGAGAACAAGTTTTATCTCACTGAAAGAGCTGACAGCAACAGATAGTGATAGTCCAATGACACATGTAAAACCCAGTGGAATTGCTTGTTGGCTACAGGAGGGGTGTGGGAGGAGGGGAAGGGAAAGAACATGAATCATGTAACCATGAAAAAATATCCTAAACTACTTAATTAAATAACAATTTTCAAATCACAAAAAACCCAGATACTGATATTCATTTTTCAGTGATAAAGAACAACCTAATCTTAGGAATAAGTATCCATTAACCAAATGAAAAATTCAAGCTGTGAATCCTAAAGAGCTGAACTTGAGGGAAATCTGACTTTTTTCTCAATGCAGCAGCTAGTAATAGTGGACAAATAGGGCAGAAAATGTTCTCTCTGTTAACTCTAGAGAGCAGGTGGTAACACCCTGCAGATAATGAATTGATCTTCTCACATTGCATATTCAGTGATATTTTTTATCAGGTGAAATTTAGCAAAAAAATGGAAATATCCAGGGATGTTATCAACATTACTAACTGGAAGCTTATGTCAAATTTATGAATGGATGTTTATTTACTTAAATTCAAATTGTTGCAAAACAAGTATAATTCATTTTATATATATTTAATATAAAGTACATAATAGATTATTTACAGTAAAATGTTATTAAATTCCCTGTTGGGGAGGTCTGGCCTGCAGCAGCATGTCACTGTAGGCCTTAATATATCCCAGTGAATAGCAATGGACTTGTTTGAAGAATTGTTATGAAAGATTTCACTGGAATATTGGATAGTTACATTTTGAGGGAATACATTCTTCTGAATGATACACCCCTCAGATGTCCACAAACATCTGCTATCCAAAGAGGACACTTCAGATCAGATATGAGAGAAACATATGCATCCTCTAGAGGTAATAAAAGAACATGGCAGGGACATAATATCTGTTGAACAATCTGTAAATCTGAAGGACGTGCCTGATTCCTCCCCTCAACCAATAATATGGGGAAATGGGAAAATTAAATAACTCAGTTTTATATAATGTCAGATGGGTATAATGGAGTCTTTATCATCATAGTCATTATTTGCCCAGCAGAAAGAATTATGGTCACTATAGTCAGAGGACCTGGGTTTGAATCAATGTCAAAACTTGGGTTAATCACTTGAACTTCTCAGATCTTAGTTTCCTCATATTTAAAATGAAGGGCTTAGGATAGATGTCATCTAAGGTTCTTTCCAGTTATGAACTTATGAGAGTCACATAACATATAAAAGATTTATCTTTTTTTTTAAAAAGGAGAAAGGAAGTAGAAAGGCAGAGAAAAAATCAACATGATTGATCAATACATTGAAAAGGGCAGAAAAACATAGAGAGTGGCAAACTTTCCCCCCAACCCTATTTTTCCACTATTGTTAGAAGATGGGTAAGGTACATTCTCGTATTTCTTCTTGTGAACCATGTTTATTTTTTGAAATGTAACATTCACTTTTAATTTTTTTATGTTGTTCTTTCTATTTATATTATTGTAGTAATCGCGTATGTTATTTTCTTGACTCGTCTCATCTCGCTCTATTAGTTTATGCAGACCTTTCCATGCTTCTAACTATTCATCACATCTATTGTTTCTTACAGCAGAGTAATATTACATTATTTATTTTATTTATTACATTATTTATATTATAATATTACATTCATTTGATAAATTTTGTTTAGTCATTTTTCAATCCATAGGCATCTACTTTGCTTTTCAATTCTTTGCTATCCTCAAAATTGCTGCAATATATATTTAGGTGAATTTAGGGACTTTTTTTTTATAATGATGTTTAAGCTTAATAACTGGGTCTTTGATTCACAGTGTATAGGCATTTTAGACATTTTATTTATATAATTACACATTATTTTCTGAAACTGATTTACTGATTCACCACTCTATCAACAATATACTATTGTGCCCATCTTCCCAGAACCCTTCTGATATCTTTTCCATTTTTTAATTTGGTTAAGAATGAGATAATTTTAATTTGTTTTAACTTTTACTTTTTAATTTGTTTTAATTTGTATTTGCTTATTATTGATGATAGAGAGAATTTAATTTGTTTTAATTTATTGTTTTAATTTGTATTTAGTTATTACTTTGTTTTACTTTGTATTTACTTATTATTAATTATGGGGGATTCTTTTGTATTGTTGCTAATATTTTACAATTCTTTTTGAAACCTGTCTATATCTGTGTTGGTGAATATTTTTGAGATTGTGTGACCAAACTGCAACTTCAAGTTGCCTATGAGCCCCCACCACATTACCTCAGAGAGGAGAGAGAAGAAGTGCTTGCAGTGGGCTGCTGGGCGGAGGGGTGGAGGATATAAAAATTGTTCTCAGGCTCTGTGTTGAGGGGGAATGAAGCAGCCCCCTCCATGACACCCTAGCACCTGTGCCAAGCATTTGCCAACACAACTCTATTTAATTTGAACAACTTATCTATTGAGGATTAGCTTTTGAATATAGAGGTAGATATAAATATGTATGTGTGTATAAATATATGTTTATATGTATGTTAATTATATAGTTTAGATTCCAAACCCTTAACAGAGAAATTTGACATGAGTATTTTTCTATATTTGACTATTTCTCTTATTCTAGGCATATTTATCCTTTTTTGCTTAGAAGTTTTTCAGTTTCACTTTATTAAAGTTATCTATTTTGCCTTCTGTAATTGTCTCTTCCCCTCATTTGCTTAAAAATCTATCTCTCACATAAAGCTGTAAGAAGTATATGATCTACCTTTCTTCTAAATTTTTTGTGTGGTATGATCTTTAATATGAAAGTCATCTATCTATTTAGAGAATATTGTAGAATATGAATGCATTGTAGAATGATGTAAAATGTAGTTCTAAATTTAATTTCTTCCAGGCTACTTTCAAGTTTTCTCAGTTTTTATCAAATGTTTTTCCCTTTAAGAAATTTATATTTTCTATTTTATCAAATACTGGCTTATTGAGTTACATTGTTCTGAATCTCCTATGTCTAGTATGTTCCATTGATCTACTTCTCTATTTTTAACCAATAGAAGATGATTTTGAATGCTGTTGTTTATAGTATTGTTTGAAGAGCAATCCATCTTTATCTCTACTTCTTTTAACTATTTTCCTTGATGTTCTAGAACTATCATTTCCCAAATGAATTTGATTATTGTTTTCTTGAAATCTAGAAAGCATACCTTTAATAGTTTGATTAGTTTAGCAATAAAACTGTATTCAAATATAGTAAAAATTTTTTGATAATGTCATTTTCATTGTATTGGCATGGTGAAGTCATGAGAAGTGAATATCTCTCCAGGTATTTAAGTTTTTCTTTATCTAAGGAGCATATTGTAAATGAAAATATATAATTATTTTGCTTACTTTGGTAGATTTTTACATATTCATTGATTTTGTAGTTATTTGAAATGGAATGTTTATTTTATTGCTTCTTGGGTTTTGTTATTATAGAAATGCTGGGTTTTTTTGAAAGTTTATTTTCTGGTCTGCAATTTACTGGACCTATAAGTTGTTTTAGTATCTTAGCTGATTTCCTAGAATTTCTAACTAAATCTCTATATCATCAGAAAATAGTAATATTTTTCTTCTTTCTTTATCTTCATGCCTTCAATTTTTTTCTCTTCTTGTTTTTCTATTTATGGCATTGTCTTTAACAACATCAAATAAGAGCTGAGAGAGTGGGAATACTTTCTGTAGTCATATATATTTGGAAATCTCTTAGAATTGTATACAATGGTTGTTTTAGACTCTAGTTACTTTTTACGACATTAAAAAAGGTTATTCTGCCTATATTTTGTAAGGCTTTTATTCTAATGAATGATGTAATTTGTCAGTCTTTTTCCTACATCTATGCAGATATTCACATGATTTTGGATGCTTTTATTTTCAATAAAATTATGTATAGTTTTTCCTAATATTGAACTATCTTGGCATCCTTTATCTGAAACCAACTTCGTCATGGTGAATAATTTTTTTGTGAATTGCTATAATCTCTTTCATAAAATTTCATTTGAAAATTTTGAATCAGCAATGATTAATATTATTGGTTTATAGTTTTATTTCTGAGTTTCACCTTTCTCTGGTTTAATATGTAAAACTATATTTCTCTTATTGGAGAAATCTGGAAGAGAATTTCTTTNTAAAATGAAGGGCTTAGGATAGATGTCATCTAAGGTTCTTTCCAGTTATGAACTTATGAGAGTCACATAACATATAAAAGATTTATCATTTTTTTTAAAAAGGAGAAAGGAAGTAGAAAGGCAGAGAAAAAATCAACATGATTGATCAATACATTGAAAAGGGCAGAAAAACATAGAGAGTGGCAAACTTTCCCCCCAACCCCATTTTTCCACTATTGTTAGAAGATGGGTAAGGTACATTCTCGTATTTCTTCTTGTGAACCATGTTTATTTTTTGAAATGTAACATTCACTTTTAATTTTTTTATGTTGTTCTTTCTATTTATATTATTGTAGTAATCGCGTATGTTATTTTCTTGACTCGTCTCATCTCGCTCTATTAGTTTATGCAGACCTTTCCATGCTTCTAACTATTCATCACATCTATTGTTTCTTACAGCAGAGTAATATTACATTATTTATTTTATTTATTACATTATTTATATTATAATATTACATTCATTTGATAAATTTTGTTTAGTCATTTTTCAATCCATAGGCATCTACTTTGCTTTTCAATTCTTTGCTATCCTCAAAATTGCTGCAATATATATTTAGGTGAATTTAGGGACTTTTTTTTTATAATGATGTTTAAGCTTAATAACTGGGTCTTTGATTCACAGTGTATAGGCATTTTAGACATTTTATTTATATAATTACACATTATTTTCTGAAACTGATTTACTGATTCACCACTCTATCAACAATATACTATTGTGCCCATCTTCCCAGAACCCTTCTGATATCTTTTCCATTTTTTAATTTGGTTAAGAATGAGATAATTTTAATTTGTTTTAACTTTTACTTTTTAATTTGTTTTAATTTGTATTTGCTTATTATTGATGATAGAGAGAATTTAATTTGTTTTAATTTGTTGTTTTAATTTGTATTTAGTTATTACTTTGTTTTACTTTGTATTTACTTATTATTAATTATGGGGGATTCTTTTGTATTGTTGCTAATATTTTACAATTCTTTTTGAAACCTGTCTATATCTGTGTTGGTGAATATTTTTGAGATTGTGTGACCAAACTGCAACTTCAAGTTGCCTATGAGCCCCCACCACATTACCTCAGAGAGGAGAGAGAAGTGCTTGCAGTGGGCTGCTGGGCGGAGGGGTGGAGGATATAAAAATTGTTCTCAGGCTCTGTGTTGAGGGGGAATGAAGCAGCCCCCTCCATGACACCCTAGCACCTGTGCCAAGCATTTGCCAACACAACTCTATTTAATTTGAACAACTTATCTATTGAGGATTAGCTTTTGAATATAGAGGTAGATATAAATATGTATGTGTGTATAAATATATGTTTATATGTATGTTAATTATATAGTTTAGATTCCAAACCCTTAACAGAGAAATTTGACATGAGTATTTTTCTATATTTGACTATTTCTCTTATTCTAGGCATATTTATCCTTTTTTGCTTAGAAGTTTTTCAGTTTCACTTTATTAAAGTTATCTATTTTGCCTTCTGTAATTGTCTCTTCCCCTCATTTGCTTAAAAATCTATCTCTCACATAAAGCTGTAAGAAGTATATGATCTACCTTTCTTCTAAATTTTTTGTGTGGTATGATCTTTAATATGAAAGTCATCTATCTATTTAGAGAATATTGTAGAATATGAATGCATTGTAGAATGATGTAAAATGTAGTTCTAAATTTAATTTCTTCCAGGCTACTTTCAAGTTTTCTCAGTTTTTATCAAATGTTTTTCCCTTTAAGAAATTTATATTTTCTATTTTATCAAATACTGGCTTATTGAGTTACATTGTTCTGAATCTCCTATGTCTAGTATGTTCCATTGATCTACTTCTCTATTTTTAACCAATAGAAGATGATTTTGAATGCTGTTGTTTATAGTATTGTTTGAAGAGCAATCCATCTTTATCTCTACTTCTTTTAACTATTTTCCTTGATGTTCTAGAACTATCATTTCCCAAATGAATTTGATTATTGTTTTCTTGAAATCTAGAAAGCATACCTTTAATAGTTTGATTAGTTTAGCAATAAAACTGTATTCAAATATAGTAAAAATTTTTTGATAATGTCATTTTCATTGTATTGGCATGGTGAAGTCATGAGAAGTGAATATCTCTCCAGGTATTTAAGTTTTTCTTTATCTAAGGAGCATATTGTAAATGAAAATATATAATTATTTTGCTTACTTTGGTAGATTTTTACATATTCATTGATTTTGTAGTTATTTGAAATGGAATGTTTATTTTATTGCTTCTTGGGTTTTGTTATTATAGAAATGCTGGGTTTTTTTGAAAGTTTATTTTCTGGTCTGCAATTTACTGGACCTATAAGTTGTTTTAGTATCTTAGCTGATTTCCTAGAATTTCTAACTAAATCTCTATATCATCAGAAAATAGTAATATTTTTCTTCTTTCTTTATCTTCATGCCTTCAATTTTTTTCTCTTCTTGTTTTTCTATTTATGGCATTGTCTTTAACAACATCAAATAAGAGCTGAGAGAGTGGGAATACTTTCTGTAGTCATATATATTTGGAAATCTCTTAGAATTGTATACAATGGTTGTTTTAGACTCTAGTTACTTTTTACGACATTAAAAAAGGTTATTCTGCCTATATTTTGTAAGGCTTTTATTCTAATGAATGATGTAATTTGTCAGTCTTTTTCCTACATCTATGCAGATATTCACATGATTTTGGATGCTTTTATTTTCAATAAAATTATGTATAGTTTTTCCTAATATTGAACTATCTTGGCATCCTTTATCTGAAACCAACTTCGTCATGGTGAATAATTTTTTTGTGAATTGCTATAATCTCTTTCATAAAATTTCATTTGAAAATTTTGAATCAGCAATGATTAATATTATTGGTTTATAGTTTTATTTCTGAGTTTCACCTTTCTCTGGTTTAATATGTAAAACTATATTTCTCTTATTGGAGAAATCTGGAAGAGAATTTTTCTTGATTTTTGAGAATAACTTGTGAAACAACTGAGAATAACTTGTACAGATAATAGTTGTCCTTTAAAAGTTTGACAGAATTCTCTTGTGAAAACATAAAAACTAGGAGATTCTACCTTGGTAGTTCTTTTATTACTGTCCTTTTCCCTTTTCTAAGACTGAGTTATTTAAAATTTCAATTTAATTTTTTCTTAGCTTGCATATTTTATATTTTGAGGAAATTCATCTATTTTTTTGTATGGTCAGTTTTGTTAGCATATACTAGTAAATGGAAGATGCTGTTCATTTTTTTTTCTTCTACTTTTGTTGTCATTTCACATGTTCATTTACCACTTTGTTGATTTAATTTTCTGACTCCCTTTCTAATCAGATTCACTAAAGATTTATCAATTTTGTTGTGGTCATATAGTAATTTCAGAAATATTTGACTCTATAACCACTTTTGCGGTCTTCTTGGCAAAGATACTTAAGTTGTTTGCCATTTCCTTCACCTCATTTATAGACGAGGAACTGAGTGGAAAAGGGTTAAGTGACTTATTCAAAACTGAGAGAGGAACATTAAACTCTCCTGCCAGTATTACATTATTGTCTATGTCTTCTTATGTTCAGCCTATTTTTCTTTTATGAATTTAAATGTTAAAGCATTTAGAACATATGTACTTAAAATGTTTATTGATTTGTTGTATGTAATTCCTTTAAGAATAATGTAATGTCCTTGTTTATCCTTTTTTCATATTTAGAATGCTTGTTGCTTTGTTGGAGAGGATGATTAATCTATTTCTTTGTGGAATTCACTTGACTCAGAGTGGTTTTTTTTATAGTTCCTCATTTTTATTCTGTGTATGTCTTTCTTTTAAGGTGTGTTTTATGTAATCAAGAGATTGTGAGATTTTCTTTTCTAAGCCAATGTGTCACTCCTTTTCACTGGATTGAATTATTTAATGCATTCAAATTTACTATTATGAGTAGGTTTATATTTTCTTTATTTACCCCTGATATTGCTTTTTTTATCATGCGTGTTCCCCCTTCATCCTTTGTAAAAATGGGAATATTTCTTTTCAATTCTTTTAGCTTATTTTAGCTACTTTAAGGGAACCCTGTTCCCACTAGCTCTTACCTTTAATTCTCAAACTCTTTCCACCCTTATGTATTACCTCTCTCTAGTTTGTAATTTGGGTTTCTTTTATCAGCTCCCCTTTCTTCCTTCTCAATAATTCTTGCATATTATTTTTCTTCTTAATGAAGGAAAAATAAAACCCTCCTTCCTTTCCATCCCCTCGTCTTGTTTTGTTCAGTAGTTTTTTTTTATTTTTTTTATTTTACAGGGTTTCTTACTTGACTTCAAAAGATAATTTTACAGACTTACTCTTCAGGCTTTAGATTAGGGAAGTAGATTAGGTTCATATCTCAATTTAGTTTCTATTGAGCATATCCTCATTTCCAAATTCCAAGCAATGAAACAATGTTCAGTCTCAAATAGCCCGGGGAGTCTCAGGAACCCTGGCTTCTCAGGCTTTCCAGCACAGCAGATTGGCTACAATATCCTACTTTAAATCATGGCTTCAAGGTTATGATTGCTCAGACTCCAGGGTCCAATGGAGATTATTACCATCTCCTGAAATTGAGGACATACCATTCAGAATAAACACAAACAAGTCAAGGCTCATTTCTCAGAGCTGGAGTAAAAGAGAGAGCATGAGAAAGAAATCTTTCACTCTCACTGGTTCAGTTGATGACAGTAAAGTTGTGGATGAATGCCCAGCAAGAAGAAGCATACAGGAAGAAAAACCAAAAGAACTGTTCATTAGGGTTTTTAAAAAAAACTTTATTTCTTACAAATTTTTCTATAATGTATTTCTTTCTCTCATTCTCTTCATTATTTATCTTCCTTATTTATCTATTCTATATTTTCATTATTTTATCCATGGCCACTATACTTATTTAGTCCCTTTTTAGTTGCTTTTTCTTGTGGGATTAAAGTTTCCAATATTGATTTTGAGTTCCCTTCCTAAATAGTTTGTTATTGCTTTGTAGATCATGCCCTTAATCCTCCTTTTTATACTTTACTCTCTTATCAATACCAGTTTCTACCTTTGAGAGAGGGGATATTTCCCTGGAACAGGAATTTTCCTATGTCCCTTATGCTGATTGTCACTGACCTTTGCCCTCCCCATGGCAATTTCCCCACCATTTGCCATTACATCTCCTTCCTAGGACCTTCCCACTTTTCTATGGGTTAGTTGCCCCCAGAAGCTCAGATTCACTTCTCCAGGGGCAGGATAAGTACTATTTCTAATCATCAAAACCCTACAGATTACATCTATTATAAATTCCCCATCTCCATTTCTAGAACATATCTCCCTCACAGTGGGAATATTTGACAGTGATAGCTCCTCCCACCACTGAAATAAGATTTTTCCCTTTCTCTCATCCACTTCCAAACCTTTCTTTTGCCTTCTCAACCATCTCTCTTGTAGGCTTTCTTCTTCGTGAGAGTGTATAAAGGTTATTTTCCCTTCATTGCTAACCTTTGATTTATTTAGGGTACATCACTTATGCTCTATCTTCTTTCCCTTGCTTTTATTAATATACCCTTGATTTCTATAATTTAGAGCCAAAAATATTTTCAAATAATTATAAAATTGAAGCTTATTCTGTGATATTTCAGGCCTGTTTCTGTATTGTCACCTCTGTTTTCCTGCTACTTTTACTCTTCTCTCCTTGCCTACTTTTAGAAAGAAGTCTTAGTACTCTCATACTTTTTTTCATTTGGGGTTCTGTATTTATCTACCTTTTTTGTCTTTCTAGGATATTTGACAAATGAATAACTTGCCTAGCTATAGTTTTCTTTCCAGAAGTTCTTTAAATATGATCTCTATTAACTCCCTCCTTTTTTTTATCCATTCCCAGAGCTGACAAGCAATTCAATCTGAGTTATACATGTGTATTCATGCAAAACATATTTCAATATTATTCATTTTTGTAAGCAAATAATCTTATAACTTAACTGAAACCTCAAAACATATATCCAAATAAACAAGTGATAATCATGTATTTTCACCAGCATTTGTACTCCAAAAGTTCTTTCTCTGGAGGTGGATAGCGTTCTTTTTTGTAAGTCCTCAGTAAGTCTGTCAGTAGCAAAGTCTATTACATTTGATCATTCTGCAATATTGCAATTACTGTGTATAATGTTCTCCTGATTCTGCTTATTTAACTCTGCATTAGTCCATGTAAGTCTTTCCAGCTTTTCCTGATATCATTCTGTTCATCATTCTTTATAGCACAATAGTATTCCATCACCATCATATACCACAATTTGCTTAGCCATTCCCCAACTGAGGGACATTGTATTGGTTTCCAATTTTTTTGCCACCACAAATAGAACAACTATAAATATTTTTGTATGAACAAATCCTCTCCCATTTTTTAACTCTTTGGGAGAGTTTGTTGGTAGTATTTGTTTTTTTTCTAGAACTAATTCCAAATCTTATTTATTAATTCACTAGGTCTTTTACTTTCAATTTTATTAATTTCTTCTTTAATTTTTAGGATTTCCAATTTAGTCTTTAACTAAATATTTTAATTTTTCTTTTTCAATTTTTCTATTTGTATGCCCAATTCATTGACCTGAATTTTCTCTATTTGATGATATAAATATTCTGGGATATAAATTGTCCCCTAAGTACTGTTTTGGTCATTTCCCATAAATTTTGATACATTGTCTCCTTATTGTCATTCTTTTCAATGAATCAGTGACTGTTTCTATGATTTATTCTTTCACCCACATGTTTTGAAGAATTAGATTATTTAGTTTCCAATTAATTTTTAACTTGCCTTTCCATGAATCCTTGTATATTATATTTTTGTAGCATTATGATCTGGGAAAAGTTTCAATTATTATTTCTGCTTTTTTGCATTTGGTTGTGAAGTTTTATGCCCTGGTGTATATGTTCATGAAAAGATGTTATATTCCTTTTTATAGCTATTCAATTTTCTTCAGATATCTATTAAATATAACTTTTCTAAAATGTCATTCATATCCTTTACTTCTTTCTTATTAACTTTTTAGTTAGATTTATCTAATTCTGATAGGAGAAAGTTGAGGTACTATCTATTTCTTCCTTAAGTTCCTTTAGTTTCTCCTTTAAAAATTTGAATGCTATACTATTTATGTTAAGAACTGATATTTCTTCATTGTTTATATTACTTTTTATCAAGATGTAATTACCTTCTTTATTTATTTTAATTTTATCTATTTTGCTTTAGTTTTATCTGAGATCATGATTGATACTCTTGATTTTTTTTTGTCTCAGTTGATTCTTCTGCAGCCTGTTACTTTTATTCTGTGTGTATCAACCTGCCTCAATTATGTTTCGTTTTTTTATTAGACATTTATTAATATTCGTTTTTAACCTGTTTACATACTTTATGCCCCTACTTTCCCCTTCACCCCCCGCTCTCTCCCACCTATGGCCAACGCACATTTCCACTGGTTGTAACATGTGTCCTTGTTCAGGGTCTATTTCCCATTCATGTCCACCTCATCCCATGCATTCAAGCAATTGTTTATCTTATATGTTTCCTCTCCTGCAGTCCTTCCTCTGAATGTGGGTAGCATCTTTACCATAAATCCCTCAGAGCTGTCTTGTGTCATTGCAGTGCTGCTGGTACAGGAGCCCATTACATTTGATTTTACCATAGTATATCAGTCTCTGTGTACAATGTTCTTCTGGCTCTGCTCCTTTCATTCTGCATCAATTCCTGGAGGTCTCTCCAATTTGCATGGAATTCCTCCAGTTTATTATTCCTTTTAGCACAATAGTATTCCATCACCCGCATGTACCACAATTTGTTCAACCATTCCCCAATTGAAGGACATACTCTCATTTTCCAGTTTTTTGCCACCACAAAAAGCGCAGCTATAAATATTTTCATACAAGTCTGTTTATCTATGATCTCTTTGGGGTACAAACCCAGCAATGGTATGGCTGGATCAAAGGGCAGGCAGTCTTTTATAGCCCTTTGGGCATAGTTCCAAATTGCCAGCCAGAATGGCCGGATCATTTCACAACTCCACCAGCAATGCATCAATGTCCCGATTTTGCCACATCCCCTCCAACATTCATTACTCTCCCCTTCTTTCATTTTAGCCAATCTGCTAGGTGTGAGGTGATACCTCAGAGTTGTTTTGATTTGCATTTCTCTAATTATTAGAGATTT
>NC_058130.1:650796470-650901965 GCF_016433145.1 Gracilinanus agilis
CAGTCCTGTTTTCACACTTGTGCGTTGGCGTTGTGGGAGGTGTGGGGTGTGGGGGTGGGGGAAGGGCTTCTTCCTCTCGAGTTTTAGTGAGAGCTGTTTCACCCCTTTATAGCATGGAAATGCCCCGATTTGGTGTACCTTCAATGCTGTGCCCTGTTGTGGGGTTCCTTCGTTCTTCTGGACTGGTTTTTATTTCCCCTTGAGGAGTCCTGTATGCTTCGGTCAGGAGAAATCGAGCAGCTGCTCCTTACTCTGCCGCCATCTTAACCGGAAGACCTCAACTATGTTTCTTGCAAACAACATATGGTAGGATTCTGGTTTTTAATTCACTCTGCTATCTGCTTCCATTTTATGGGTAAGTTTATCTCATTTACATTGACAGTTATGATTACTATCTGTGCTTTCTTTTCCATCTTGTTTTCCTCTTTTAATTCTTCCCTTTCTCCTTATACTCTTTCCTTCCACACAAGTATTTTGCTTTTAATCCCTCTCTCCATGCATTCAGAACAAGTCCAGGAAGAATCTTGAGGAAATGACTGTTGGGGAGGGGCCAGAGTAAAGAGCATAATTCTGTGGAAGAGATCCCAACTGCCTCACTACTCACTGAACCTTGGATGGGTGAGAGAGGTGGTGGGTGGTGGTGATCCTGTGAGAACCTGGCACTCCTGAACCTCCCCCCAAAATAGAGGATATCCTTGAGTGTCACAACTACTGTAACTAGCCAATCATTTCAATTGATCTACCAATATCATTTACCATCTAAGAATATATAAACATAGCAGTTACTCCATTTGGCCAAAGAGCCTAGACTCCAGCAGGAGTGAGCTCTGAGGGCTCTCCTGAATCTGCTTTATCCACAACCCTGTTATTCCCTCAGTTTAATTAATTAGTTTATAGGTTAGAAGTTACTGGGGCTTGAGAAAATTATTGGGCAAGAGCTACAGAAGAAATCTAGTATTGCTCTCCCAGAGAGAGAAACTCACTTTGATAGAGAAGATGATTCTTTACCCTCTATCCTGAATCCCCACAATCCTTACCTTAACCCTTGAATTCCTCTACCCTCAAAAGAATCCCTGTTTAGTTATATTAGGTAATGTTTCGAACAGTGACTTGGGAAAGGGTGGTTTGTTGGGTGGCTGAAGGGAAGAAAAGAACATTTTACTCCATCTTGGAGGGAAAATTGTTTGGGAGGATTGGGAAGTCTTTTGCTTACATCAGGGCTCTGGGTACTGGACAAAAGTCCATTTAGGTCTCAAATAATACTTAACACATTGCTTTATCATCTCCTCAACAACCCTTCCATTTTGGGGAGCCCCCTCATGATTTATACCCCCAAAGGACTTCCCAGTAGGAGGGTGGAGTGAATAGCTTTGGCCCCCATATCCCAGTCAGGTAGGGATCACCAGAGCATACCCCATACACATTCCACATCAGTGTTTTGTTTTTAATCACTCTCTCCATTACTTATATTATTCCCCTCCCCACCACTTCCTCTCTTATTCCCCTTATACATTTTGGTAGGGTAAGATGGGATGTTATACCCCAATGAATCTGGCTGTTCTTCCCTCTGTGAGCCAATTCCAATAAGAGTAAGGTTTAAGTATTATCTGTCACCATTTTCATTCTCTCCTAAGCTGTAATAGGTTTCTCCTTTCCTCCACCTCTTTATGTGATGTTTTATTCCCTTTTACTTCTCTCTTCCCATTTGTCTTTGTATAATCCTATTTTTCACACCTAGATTTTTTAAAAGTATAACATTCTAAACACTTTCTACCCTACTCTTGGTCTGTGTTTATTTCTTCTAACTACTATAATAATGATAACATTTTTAAGAGTTATAGATATCATCTTTCCATATAGGACAGTGGTTCCCAAACTTTTTGGCCTACTGCCCCTTTCCAGAAAAAATATTACTTAGCCCCCTGAAAATTAATTTTTAAAAATTTTAATAGCAATTAATAGGAAACATAAATGCACCTGTGGCCATCACCCCCCCCCCCGATCACCACAGCACCCACCAGGGGGCAGTGGCTCCCACTTTGGGAATCACTAATATAGGAATATAAATAATTTGACCTTATTGAAGCCCTTAAATTGTTTCTCTTTCTCACTTACCTTTTATGATTCTTTTGAATTTTGTATTTTGACATCAAATTTCTGTTTAAGACTGTTCTTTTCTTTAGGAAAGCCTGGACATCTCCTATTTTATTAAATTATCATACTTTTACTGAAAGAATATAGTCAGTTTTAATTGGTAGGTGATTCTTGGTTGTAAACCCATTTCCCTTGCCTTCCAGAGTATTATATTCAAAGCTTTCTGGTCATTCAATGTGGAAGATGCCAGATCATGTGTAATCTTGAGTGGGGTTGGTTCCATGATATTTGAACTATTTCTTCTGGCTACATTAAGTATTTTCTCTTTGGCCTAGGAATTCTTGAACATGGTTACAACATTCCTGGGAGTTATCACTAGGGGATTTATTTTAGGAGGCGATGTGTGAATTCTTTCAATTTTTATTTTATCTTTTGTTCAATAATATTAGGACAACTTTCTTGGATAACTTATTTAACATGAGGTCTAGGTTTTTTTTTTATCATGACTTTTAGGTAGTCCAATAATTTTTAAATCATCTCTCTTGCATCTGTTTTCCAGGCTAGTTGTTTTTTCAGTTATGTATTTCATATTTTCTTATATTTTTTTCATTCTTTTGAATTTGCTTTATTTTTTCTTGATGTCTTGTGAAGTCATTAGCTTCTATTTGCCTAATGCTAATTTTTAAAGACTGAATTTCTTTCTTGATCTTTTGATCCTCCTTTTATGAAACTTTTTTCTTCACTGAATTTTTTTGTCTCTTTTTCAAGTTGATCAATTTTTAAGCTGTTATTTTCTTTTTGCATTACTTTCATTTCTTTTTTCCATTTTCTCATTTTCCTTTGGCTTGTCTCATTTGATTTTTGAATTCCTTTTTGAATTCTTCTAGTGCTTGAGACCATTTTTCTTTTTTCTTTGAAGCTTTGCATGTTGTAGGGATTAAAAATTAATTGTTTGACTTAAATATATGAAAATTATAAATAATATGGTAGTTGCTGATTTAAAGTATTATAATTGCTTAACTCAAAATGATTTTTAATAACTTTTATTTACAAAAGAGGTGGAAAGAGTAAAAGTAGAGAAATACAGAAAGGTAGAGAAGACATTTAGCCTATTTATCTAAATATTGCTCTGATGCTTGACTCAGCCAGGACTTGTTGGCCTTCAGCTGGGATTAAACTCTTTCCAGAAGAAAGGAAAGGAAATCCAGCTATTCATTCACCCAAGTTCCCTCCAAGAGGTAGGTCAAGACCTATGACTTGAGCTGAAGATGACATCTGAGGCAGACTTTCTTCTTGAAGCTGACTTCCTTCTTGAAGCTGACTATTTTAGCCCCAGAAATTCAGGGCCTTTTAGGGTGGCTTCTTGTCTCTTTTCCTCTTCACAGGGCCAATTACAGTTTCCAAATTGCCTAGACCCTTGGGGCAGTGTCTATGGGATCCACTTCTCACCTTCTGAAGGGGTAAATTCTCATCAAAAGGCTTTACAGATTCCTGAATGATTGAGTTTTTGAGGGTGTGAATTCTCCATGTGGTTTGAGAACTTCTCCACCTAGTTCAAGCTTTTGTTGAGTCAATAAAAAGACAAGGAAGAGTTAATCTTGTCTCTACAATCTGGTGAAGTACTAAGTAGGGGTACTTAAGTTATTGTCAACCAAGTATTAACTTCAAAAGGACAAAGGGAATAAAGGATTCTCTTTCACAAGTGTAAACCCAGAATAGACAAAGAGAACCAAAATTTTACTTTCACAATGTGGTTGCTTAGATCTCACCATCCCCTATTGATTTTGTGCTTTGCTCTTTGTCACCAAAGAACTTTTTTAGAGTTAGGGATTTCTTTTGCTGTTTGCACATTTTCCCAGCCTTCTTTGCCTGTGGACTGGAAATTCTGAAAGCTGCTTATTCTCTCGCCTCTGCTGCTCTCTTGTAGAGCTTGGCACTGTGAACTATTTTCCCAGGGTTAGGTCTTTACTTTAGCAGTGCAAATTTGAAAAGGCCAAGCACTGTGGACTTCAGGGCTCACTGTGGATTAGGGCAAGGTCCTGGGACTTCAAAGGATTGGTCTAAGGTGTTCTTTTGTTGGTGTAATCTGGATACTGGGATCTTGAAATTGGTCTATGCCAAGGCTTTGAACCTTGGTGCAATAGGTGGGTGGGGATGGTCAGTCAACACTCCTCTATGTGCAGTTTTGCTTCTGTTTCCCCCTTATCCCATGAAAATCAACTCTCTCTGCATACCTGTCAAGTTTTTTTTTAAAGGGAAAGCCCCCTTACTCTGTATTGCTATTGGTTTTTGATTCCTATCATTTTGAGGCACTTTTTAAAGATTGGTTTGGAAGGATTATCAGAGAAATTTCAGCTTTCTCTCCTAGCCATCTTGGCTCCACTCTACCTGCTTTATAGTTTTTTAAAAACATGTAAAATTCATTTTCTCATTTTCTCTTCACAGAACTTATTAGGTAGGTACTTGCTAATATTATCTCTGGTTTATAGGTTAGTCAATTAAAATTTAGTAGAGTAAAAGCATTTATCCAGGGTTAGGAAAGAGTTAGAGTCTCTGAGCAAGATCTTCTCTGGTTCTCCTTTTATCTTAGCTTGTCTAAAGTATAGAACATGGAATAATGAGCAATGTCAGTGAGATATGACTTGTACAGGTGTGGTGGACCTAGATGGGAGAGGACCTTCAATTTCCAGTTAAGTAAGAAATTTTTACTTTGATGGACAAGAGAGTACTAGAAAGGTGTGCTAGGCTCAAGAGTACCCAGCTGTTTGCAAGGAAGATTAATTTGTCAGCATTGGGATGAATGGATTGGAATATTAGCATTGCAATGAATGGAAGAGGAGAAAAACTATGAGAAGCAAGAATGTTAGGAGATGATTTCAGTATTTTAGGAAGATGGTAGTAGAATGATGACAACAAAAAGAATTAAGGAAAAATCACAATATAAGAAGATATTTGAGCTGGAAAGCATCTTGGAAACCAGAAGTTCTTAGTTTGATGTCCATGAACTTATACATACACATGCACATACCACCACCACAACAACTACTTATGTATGAAATATATTTATATTTGATGACTGTATTTTAATGTAATTGGTTTCCTTTGAAATCCTATTTTTTTAATTTGTGAATTTTAAAAGAATTTTAAAAGAAGGGATCCATAAATTTCACCGGGCTGCCAAGAGGATCCACATACAGGAAAAAAAAATTATCTAGTTCCTTCATTTTGAAGAGGGATGAATATGAGAGATATTATAAATGATATTATAAATAAAACATCAGTATACTATGAATTTAGTTATACTGAAGGTCAACTGTGACCTTCTTCCTAAATCATGGAAACCCTGTCTTGGTCACCCAGTCCAATATTAACTGCATCATAAATAGAGCTATATCGTCTTTCATGTATGAGGGATATGTGAAGTACTACATAAATGTTAAATGTAATTAAAATATGACACTGATTCCCATTTCATTTTTATTCCATTTTTTGGCAAATCTAATAATGCTTTGAAAATTGAGATATTTCCTTAACAAATTTATTTTGTTCTTCCCCCCTCCTATTTTTGTTTTTAACAAATTAATGAATTATTATGGAGAGATGTGATACTGAACTCTATTAATTAGTTTTTAATGCTAAAGATATTTCATCACATTATTTTGTTTACAGCTGGAGATTAGGATGTGTGGGTGAGAACATAGTTAGCTAACTATGAAGCTACCTGAATTGGGGTTTGTAGAAATGAAATTTTAAAAGCTTTTGATTACTCAGGCTATCAACAGATGCTAAATTTGGCCCATTAGAAAATAAATGTTTCTTTAAATGGATATGAGATGAAAAATATTTGTGTTGCTTTAAAAATACTGGTTAGTTACATTGAAAGTAGTAAGCAAACTCTGCCTTATATCAAAATTCCTAAATTTCAGGAGTATCCATTATCTGATACTGAATACTGGCAAATATTCTTAGCAGATGGAGAAATTGTGTTTTCAAAGTTTCTAAAATGGATGTAATGCAAGGTAGCTAACAGAAACTTTTTGCTTCTGTAATTTCTAACAGTCACAAAAAGTCAGTTAAACATCTTCGAATCTTCAGAAAGTCAGTTAGAACTTAAAGAGGTGAAATTCCAACTGACGGGCTTTTGCCTTCTGGCTTTCACTGTGTCTGGAGGCTTTGGCTTTGGCTTAACCTGCTGGCTTTGGCCTAATTGCTTTTGCCTTGGCCTGTGCTTATTTTGTCTTGGGGAAATTTGGACCTATTTCATTTCTCTGGACCTCTCCCTGATCTCCCATCTCCATCCCTCCCCTTCCCCTGAATTTCCTTTGGGTCCTGGTGGAAGGGAGGGCTTGGTGATTAGACATTGTGGGTTTAGTTTATGTAAGCTAATAGAATATCCTCAAATAGTTTTCCCTAGTTTTAATGATTTAATAAAGACTTTACTTAAAAGGCAGTCAAATCTTCCTGACTGGGAGAGCTGGTCTCTGTCTCTGTCTAAACCTCTCCGTGACCCAACCCCTACCATCACCCCTCTCCCTAGCAGCAATTAGAAAACCCTGAACCCCTCTCCCCTTCTGACTGACCCTGGTATTAATAAATCTCCTTGTTACCTATTCAAACCCTCTGGTGAATCATTGTGTTGAAAATTAAGACAAGAGCTCAAGGGGAAGGAATCATTTTCTTCTATTTCCTTGAGGGGAGCTGGGGGCATCCATCTTGGCAGGAAGTACCTACCTAAGGACTTCCTTCAACCATCAGTTTGACTGGCAGGGAGGGGCCCTCTCAACTCCTCCCTCAAGAGACTTTGAAACTAATGAGAGAAACCCTCCAGGCAAAATCTAAATATTTCTTACTGGCCCTAATTTCCTCCCTGTATCCTCTGTCTCAAGCCTCTGGGAATAAACCTGTTTGAGTTGCCTTCTCCTCCATTTCTTTAACCTCCTATATACCCTCCCATTTACCTTCTTTCCTCCTCCAATCACCTTATAATCACCAATATCCCCATTATCCTTCCTCACACCCAAATTACCTCATTGACCCAGTCAGATTATCTTATTTACCTTTTGACAACATGGATAGTGCCTATTAATTTTGAGAGGGGGTAATTCATCATTATTTAGACTATTGCTCCACAGAATCTAAGGCAATTCTTTGTATGATGAAACACTTTTGAATATAGGAGTTTTTTCCAAGGTTGTCAATTTTGCAAACTCTGTCTAAAAAAAAAAGAAAAAGAATCTTTTCTTTTAGGACAAAGATGTATTAATATTAAATGGCTGGTTGTTGTTGTTGTTGTTGTTGTTGTTGTTTTACTATGTTTAAATGTATACGAAGTTAATTGTTTTCACTGAGTTGATTCATTGTAAAGGTCAAACCTTATGACAAACCAGTTGTAGGAAATTTGTTATATTGCCAATTTGAGAACTTTTTGGACTAATGATAGTTTAATATTAACCTTGTAAAAGAGGGCAGCCAGGTGGTTCAGTGGATTGAGAGCCAAACCTAGAAATCAGAGAGCCAGAACTAGGAAGTCCTGGGTTCAAATGTGGCCTAGATATATCCTAGCTGTGTGAACCTGGGAAAGTCATATTACCCCATATGTCTAGCCATTATCACCCTTTTTCCTTGGAACCAGTACACAGTATTAATTCTAAAATAGGAGTTAAGGTTTGTTTTATTTATTTATTTGTTGTTTTAATTTTTATTAATTCATTTGGGATATTTTTCCATGGTTACATGATTTATGATTTTTTTCCAATCTTCTTCCCTCCCCTGTCCTTGAGCTGACAAGCAATTCCACTGGGTTATACATATATCATTATGCAAAACCTATTTACATATTACTCATATTTTAATAGAGCAAATCTTTTAATTTCAAAACCCCAATCATATTCCCATCTAACCACTTGATCAATTATATGTTTTTCTTCTTCATTTCTACTCCCACAGTTCTTTCTCTGGATGTGGATAGCATTACCTTGTGTTTATCCTGGGTCATTGCATTTCTATTAATAGAGAAGTTCATCACACTTGATCACGTCACAGTATATCAGTCTCTGTGTACAATGTTCTCCCAGTTCTGCTCCTTTCACTCTGCATCAATTCCTGGAGGTCTTTCCAGTTCATATAGAAACCATCCAGTTCATCATTCCTTTCAGCACAATAGTATTCCATCACCAGCATATACCACAATTTGTTCACCATTCCCCAATCAATGGACACCCCCTCATTTTCCGTTTTCTTTTTTGTCACCACAAAGAACATGGCTATAAATATTTTTGTACAAGTATTTCTCCTTATTATCTCTTTGGGGAACAAAACCAGCAGTGATATTTCTGGATAAAAGGGCAAGGATTCTTTTAAAGTCTTTTATACATAATTCCAAATTGCATTCCAGAATGGTTGCATCAATTCACAACTCCACCAGCAAAGCATTAATATCCCAACTTTGTCACACCCACTTCAACATTCATCATTTTCCTTTGCTGCCATATTGGCCAATGTGCTAGGTGTGAGGTAGTGCCTCAGAGTTGTTTCAATTCACATTTCTCTAATCAAGAGGGATTTGAACACTTTTTCGTGTGATTATTGATAGTTTTGATTTCTTCATCTGAAAACTGCCTATTCATACCCCTTGACCATTTGTCAATTGGGAAGTGGCTTGATTTTTTGTAAATTTGACTTAGTTCCTTATATATTTGGGAAATTAAGCCTTTGTCAGAGAGTTTTGTTACAAACATTTTCCCCCAGTTTGTTGATTTCCTTCTAATTTTGGTTGCATTGGTTCTGTTTGTACAAAAACTTTTAAATTTGATATAATCAAAATAATCATTTTATATTTTGTAATGTTCTCTATCTCTTGTTTGGTCTTAAATTCCTTCCTTTCCCACATATCTGATAGGTATACAATTCTATGTTCACCTAAAAAAGTTGTTTTTAAATTAATCTAGTTAAAATGGTTGGATACATTCCTGTGTAAAATAGCAGAGGAGAAAAGAATTATTAGGCAGAGATTTTAACTTAGGGCCTACTTCATCTACCTACCCAAACTAGAATCTAGCTTCTTTTTTAATTGTTTTAAGTTTTATTTAATTGACTAAGAAAATTTTTTCATGGTTACATGTTCTTTCTTCTCCCCTCCTCCCACTCCCCTCCCAAGCCGACATGTAGGTATTACATATGTCAATGATCAATATCTATTTCCATATTATTGATATTTGCACTAGGGTGATTGTTTAGAGTTTACATCCACAGTCATATCTCCATTGACCATGTGATCAAGCAGTTGTTTTTCTTCTCTGTTTCTACTCACAGAGTTCTTTCTCTGGATGTGGATAGTGTTCCGAGTCCCTAAGAATGTCTTGAATCATTGCATTGCTGCTAGTAGAGAAGTCCATTACATATGATTGTGCCACAGTGTATCCGTCTCTGTAGAATCTAGCTTCTTGAAATGCCTTTTCAGGCACTTTTGAGCTATAAGGAGATTGCTCATTCTTGGAAATAAATACCAACATTCAATGTAAGAGCAATAAAATATTCATTATTTAGGCATCGATTTCCAACACTGGAAATATCTAAGGACAAAAGAAGGGTCATATCACGTCCTCTGGGAACCTTAATGTATTAAAAGTAGAAGGCAATCTTGGTTTTTTTTCCTCTGAGGAAAGTATAGAGGTTATAATTAATATGAGAATGTCAGAAAAACGAAATAATGGGTTGCTTAAAATAGACCTTATCGCCTTAATTAGTGCTTTTCTTTTTCTTATGTGAAATCTGTGTTTATCCACAGATCACCTTCCATACCATCAACATGACCAAGTAAGTCCCAGCCATTAAAAACTTTAATTTGCTCCTGTCATCTCCTCAAGCTATCCTATCATCTTTCTTTGATAGACCATCAACACTCAATACTTCCACTAATTTCTCAATTCTTTGAATTTTGACAATTCAAATGAAATATCTCTCTCCAAGCCTATCAATGACCTGAATCCTCATTCTTTTTAACCTTTCTGTAGCTTTTTACATTAGTGATCATATCTTCTTAGATATTTTCCCTCTCTTGGTCTTCATGACAATATATGCTTATTTTTCTTTTAATTATCTGACTACTCTTCAATCTGTTCAACTTTTTCTACCCACAAAATATGAGCCAACTCCAAAACTATGTCTTGGATACACTTTTTGTCTCTCTATACTTTCTCCTTTAGTGATTTCATTAATGATCATTGGTCTAATTTATTTCAATAATAATTTATTATCAATTAGAAATTTTACTTCAATCAATTATCATTTCTATGTAGATACATCCCAGCTTCAATATCCACATCTTTTTTCTCTCCTGAACTTTAGTCACAACTGTTTCTGGACATCTTCCACCTATATGTCTCATAAGCTTCTTAAAATTAGTTTATACAAAATGAACCTATATATATTTTCTTCCTCTCCTAAAATTTATTATTTCTGATGAGGCCATCACAATCCCTAGTCACTCAGTTTTACAAACTCAACCTTGACTCTTCCCTTTCCCTTCTCGATATTCAATAAGTTTCCACTTTTATTCCTACTGTATCACTTCCATGAATCTCATTCTTTCCATTAACATAGCTATTACACTAACTTGGACCTTCTATCACCTATCACCTAGACTACTGTAATCTACTACTAATTGTTCTCACTTCTAATCCCTTTCTTCTCCAACCTATTCTCTATAAAGCAGCCAAAATAATATTCCTAAATAATATTATTCCTTAAATATTCTTAAGTATTTATTCCTAATATTATAAATAATATTCCTAAAGTATGAATAATTAATTTCTTCATTCATCAACAAACATTTTTGAGCTCTTATTAAGTGCCAGGAATTTTGCTATTGTGGACCCAAAGATAAAAGGGAACTTGTGTTCTATTGAAGAGAAACCACACATACCATGAAAAGGATATAAAAATGTGAATATGTTAGATCCAAAAAGTTGCCAGGGGAAGGCACTATTGCCTGGGGATTGGTAGGTTGGGGAGAAGGAGAAAATGAGATGTAGAAAAGTTTCCTATATGAGATGGAACTGAAGTTTAACTTTCAAGGAAGCTAGGGATTCTACAAAGTAGAGAGAGAAAGGAAACATATTCCCAGAATGCAGAACAGGCTGTTTAAATGCATGGAAATATAATGGAATGTTGTGTGTGAAGAACAGCAGAAGAATAATTGGACCAGAAGAGAGAATACATGAATAAGAGTATTGTTCAGTGTGCCTAGAAAGGTAGCCTAAATATGGCTTTAAAGGACAGAGTTTGTCTTTTATCATAGTCATGAGAGGGAGCAACTGGAGCTTTTTTGACCATGAAAAAGACACGGTCAAAAGTACTTTAGGAAGATCAGTTTAGCAGCTATATTGGGAATTAGAGAAGGGAACAACTTGAAGCAGAGAAAACAATTTTGAGGCCATCCACTCACTCAAAATCCTTAATGACTATTGTCTCTAGGATCAGGTACAAAATATTCATTCTGATAATTAAAACACTCTTCAACCCATGAAATCTTACTTACCTTCCATTCATTATACTCATGTAGTAATTCTCATCTTCAGTCAAACTAACGTACTAGGTATTCCCTATCCCTGTCATTACATTTCCTCCATTTGTGCTTTTGCATGAACGCTCTCACATATTTGAAATGCCCTGCCTCACCTCTATCTCAAAGAACCACTAGATTCCTTAAGATTACAGTTTAGATGGCATTGAATTGCCCCCTGAAAGTAGCTTAGATTCTAAGAGGTGGAGGTAAAGAATGAGAACAGTTTATGGATAAAATGAAAGGGTTGAACTAGATGATATCTAGAGTCTTCTCTGGTTCTAAATCATAAGAATTTCCACATCAGATTCTGAAAAGAACTGAATAATACAGTATGAATGTAGCACATTCTTTCATTAAACATCCATGCCTACACTAAGTCATTTTAGGGGATGATCAAACACATCCATTTTCCATGATGAGCATTAGCATGACTATATTCCTGTTCAGGATTGCCTGTCTGAAAATGCTATCTACTTAACCATTCTGCAGGGAACATCAAAAGTATACTGTCTCCATCTAGTAACATCTTTGCTGCCTCTCCACAGTAAGTACCCTGCATATCTCATTTAATCTTTCTCTCAATTTGGAAATGACGACAATGATTCCTTTTCCATTGAGAAATTAAATTCACTACCAATTAGTAACAGAGGCATTGTAATCTGAATAAAAGGGATAGAAAATTTGAACTAAAAATTTGAAAACTTTCAACCATCATTAAGGGAGAGAGATCCTCAAACTGCACATGTTTTGAGCCTTGGATCTCATACAAATGTCTTGTCATAATATAAATTAAATCAAATTTAAGGAATGAGGCAGAGAACAGTTTGTTCCAGTTAACTCTCCCTCTGGTACCTTCATCAATAACTCTTCCACACCACCCTCTTTTCACTTACAAGGGAGACAATTAGCCTTTTTCTTTTAGGAACATTTTTTTGACATGCATTTATTTTATGTAAAATAAAACCCTGAATTTAACAGTATTTTCAGTCTATCTTTTATTACTGACTGTATTATTGCCTTTCAGAGTAAACATTTCAAGAACCTAATGAAGGCACATAAAATACTGATAAGAGTTGCAGCCAAAAATATATATTCAAAGAACTAGTATCCTGCTGTTTGTTACTGACATGAAGATCTAATATGAAGCTGAATAAGATTGGGATTTGTGATTAATGAACACTAACTGTATTCAGTCTCTGATGCATCTCTTAGGTTTATATGATTTAGAGCTACAGGAGACTTTAGTTATCATCTAGTCCAACCTTGATGAAATTATAACATCAATAGTGCTATTCATTTCAAAGATCCTTGACAGTAATTCATGGATTGGAAATGTCATTGTTTCTAAATAAATCAGAAAGACTGAAATCAACATTAGGATGGACTATCTTATATTGTCTTTTCAACTCAGCATGAGAGGAAATATAATTACAGAAATCAAAAAGATTTAGATAAGCAAAGGAAAGAATTGAGAAACAGAAAAGATCATCAGACTTTAAAGGTAACTGTACTCAGGTATTGTGAGGGTGAAGATGAATAGGATGGATAGTAAAGAGCTTCCTTCCCACTTTATTATTATTTTTTTGATCAAGCTGGTATTGTATGCTTTGATATCAACTAGAGCATCATGGAGGCCAATATTATTTTATATCAACCACTCTATATCATTGAATCACTCTCTGCAAACATAAGTGTGTCTGATGTATGATTCATGAATTTAAAATTTCTTTTACAAATGAGAGTAGATTTTATAGGAACAGATGTTTCCAAGTCAGCATAGTGACTGTTATCCTTCCCATGGCTTCTTAATAATGAAACTTCATGTGTGTTTCAAAATGTCAGCCTTCATCACTGCATGGATTGTTTCCCTGGCAACAGAAATGATGTTATTATAAGCTACAATCTCTACCACTGTTACCAAAAGTATTCTCCCACTGAGATCCACAATGAGATATTGTCACTATAGATGGCCAGCCCCCAACCCATACCGTTGCTTCCCTCGGGTGTATTCTAGTAAGAATGGCCATACTCATAGCTTCCAAAAGTCTGATTATCCATTCTGTACACTATTCATGTCACTTTATGCTCTTGATTTTCTTTTTCCTTCAGTTATCCATGTGGGAGGTAGCACAGTGTTCATTAATATGTCTCTAAGAGACTAGCAGGAAAGGAAGCAAAGAGAGAAAGAAGAAATGTCAGACAAAATCAGACCAATTGCTGGCTCATTTGGGCTAGCATGCCATCTCTTTTTTAGGATTCCAGGTAATGTGCTGGGTAAGAACATAGTTTTGACTATCCTTTGTTTCTGCCCTACTGAATGTTCACCTGAACACAAGCTAGTAACCCTTTAATACTTCTTGTTATGGATTTTTCATTCATTAATTTATCTAAGTCTATAAGGAACCTACACTTAAATACTTTGTCTATATAGAGAGTTGGAGTTACTTCCAAATGTTGACTACTTGCTTTGTAAAGATATATTTCCTTTTATGTGTGATCACATTACATCCTTTATCCTTAAAAATGCCTACTAATCTTGGATTGGGTGACAATCTGCATTTTCTCTACCTGTATGCTTTATGATTTTAGAAATCTTCATCCTATACCCTTTCAGATTCAAGTTGCCTGAAGACACAGGAAGAAATTTGAAATGAACAAAATCTTACCAATTATAACTGAAGAATCTCAGATTTTTAATAAATTTTGGATACGTTTGTTTTCTAATGATTTACCTTTCTCCTAAAAGTTGAGAGCACAATAAAATCATCACAGTGAACTGAGAGATCCAAGCAGCCAAGACCTTTTGAAACAAGGCTTGTTTCAGAATATCCAAGGATTTGTCCTACATACCTCCATTTCATTCTTTAATCCTAAACTTCTCTGCATTTGGAAACATAGAATTTTTACTTAAAGAATAAAATTTAGAGATTACAGATTCAGAACTGGAAAGGACATCAGAAATCATGGAGTCCAACTACCTCATTTTACAGATGAGGAAACTGAAAACCGGGAATAATTTGTCCAGTCTTAAATAGCTAGTAAGTTTTTCAGATAGGATTTGAACACAGTCGCTTCATGTCTATTCATGTCTACCATTACAAAATTTGTCTTTTCAGATAATTTACTTCAAATCCCTCATTTTACAGAAGAGATAATTAAATTTCAGAGAGTTTAAGTGACTTGCCTAAGGTTATATAGCTAATTTATAGCAGAATTAGGACTGTAATTTCAGCTTTTCTGTTCTTTTCTCAGGCAAGGACTCTTTAATTACTTTGTTGCCTTTAAAAAAAGAATGCTCAGTATGGTGCAGAAATTACCTGGATTCTTGATCAAAGATTTTTATTCATATCTTTGATTTTTATAATACCTTCATTTGCAAATAAATCCCTGATCTCTACTTTACCCAAAAGACCATCCTTTGTAGCAAAGAATAAAGAATGAAAAAGCCATTTCACAAAGCAAAGGAAACATTAACTGAATCTGACAGTATGTACTTATACTCATATTCCCTCATCACTTCAAAGAATAGAAATAGGTTCATTTACTCATTTATTTTTTGGAGTCAAGCTTGGTCATTATAATTATACAGCTTTCAGTTTTGATCTTTTCTTGTTAGTTCTATTTCCATTGTCATAGTTATTGCATATATAGTTTTTTTCTGCTCCACTTCATTTTGCATCAATCCATGTGAGTCTATATGTTCAATATTCATAACTTCTTAATGCAGAGTAGTATTTCATTACCTTTGTGTACCATAATATATTTAGCCATTCCCCAATCAATAGACATTTACTTTATTTCCAATTTAGCTCTACCAAAAAGTATTGCTCTAAATATATGGAGGTCTTTCTTTCTTTCCTTCTTTGATCTCCATGGAATGTGTATGACTAGCTGAGAGATGTTAGAATCAAAGGACATGGTAATTTTAATCACTTTCTTAGCATAATGCTCAGTAATTTTTTTACAAAATTTAGACTAATTCACAGTTCTATCCAAGAACATATTAGAGTGCTTGTATTTCAATAGTTTTTTTAACTTTAACTATTCAAACTTTTGTCCTCTTTGTCAATTTGCTGAGTGTAAGAAGAAACTGACCCTTATTTCTTAAAAGTTACACCAGTGAAGTGGTAATAGAGTATAACTTTCTTCTAAAGTTTACCTAAGTAGAGACTTGTCAGCATTAGAATGGATTCCCCATGATGAAGTCTTTGACCACAGCAACCCATTAAATGAATAAAAATACAAATAATCCTTAATTTTGTGTGACTCCCTTCTGTTACTACAGTAATTATGGAACAGTGGTGAAGAGGATTGAAATAAGCATTTAGATAGTGCCTAATGGAAGAAGCATTTATTTAGTTCCTACTATGCCTGAAACATTTTGCTAAGCAGTTTTACAAAAATTATCTCATTTGATCCTATAAGAATAAAGAGAGCCAGCAACCAACGTTTGATAGAGGGGAGATAGAGAGAGTCTATGATGGTGAGACTGTCTTCTAGCTCTCCCCTCCTGCTGAAATATACTCTGGGAGACTTTGAGAGGGTGTCAACTCGAAACAGGGTGACCTCGATGGTCACGCTGCCCCACAGGAGTTGGGGGCAAGTCTTCCCTATAAGACAAAGTATGTGGTACCCCAGTCCTATTCTGAATGAGGGCAGGGTTCACTTAAGCCTCCCCAGAGGTCAGTCAACTTCACAGTGGGTGGTCTGGCTGTAAGGTGGAGGCAGCCAGACCAAGCTGTGTTTCCCTTCCCCCTTGTTGTCTCTTAGGTACTCTGGAATGCTATCTGACTAATGAATGGCTTTTATTATTCACAATTTAGGGGTTGGGGAAAGGGGTGAAGGGCAGAGGGATTTTGGGGTGCCCTCTTCTCTATTTCTATGGGGTCTGTCACTCAGGTGAGAACCTATGGGGTTCTCACTCCTAAGTTTCTCCCCTAGCCTCTTATCATTCTGTTTCTATTTATATTATTCTATTTCTATCCCTTTTCTAATAATTGTAAGTTTTACTGAAAGGGGGTCTCTCAGCAAGGTTGGGTAAAGGGAGAAGGAGCCTAAGAGGTTGCTCCCAAAATGGAGTGCAAAAACTTATCTAACTAGATGGTTGAAGTCTTGCTGGGTGTTATCAAAAAATAAATAAATAAATAAGCTGAGTAGGTGGGTGTGAGGAAGGATAAAGGGGAATTATGGTGATTATATGGTGATTATATGGTGATTGGAAGAGGAATGAAGGTAAGGGAAAGGTATATAGGAGGTAAAGGAAATGCAATATTTCCTTTACCTCCTATATACCTATATATAAACAGGTTTATTCCCAGAGGCTTGAGAAAGAGGATACAGGGAGGAAACTAGGGCCAGTAAGAAACGTTTAGGCTTGACTGGAGGGTTTCTCTTGTTAGTTTCAAAGTCTCTTGAGGGAGGGGTTGAGAGAGCCCCTCCCTGCCAGTCAAACTGAGGGCTGGAGGAAGTCTTGAAGGTGGGCACTTCCTGTCAAGATGGATGCCCCAGTTTTCTCAGGAAATAAAGGAAAATGATTCTTTCCTCTTGGCCCTTGTCTTAATTTTTGACACAATGACTCACCACAGGGTTTGAATAGGTAACAAGGGGATTTATTAATATCAGGGTCAGTCAGAAGGGGGGAGGGGTTCAGGATTTTCTAATTGCTGCTAGGGAGAGGGTGATGGTGGGGGGATGGGTCGCGGAGAGGTTTAGACAGACAGAGAGTCCGGTTCTCCAAGTCAGGAAGATTTGACTGCCTTTTGAATAAAGTCTTTATCAAACCTAGGGATAAATTATTTGAGGATACTCCAATTATCTAAAGAAACTAAAACCCACAATGTCTAATCACCAAGCCCTCCCTTCCAACCAGAACCCAAAGGAAAATCAGGGAACGGGAGGGATGGAGATGGTAGATCAGGGAGAGGTTCAGAGAAATGAGAAGGTCCAAATTTTCCCAAAACAAAATAAGCGCAGGTCAAGGCTGAAACAATTAGGCCAAAGCTGAAAGGCCAAAGCAAAAGCCTCCAGCCACAGCGAAAACCAGAAGGCAAAAGCCTCATCAGTTGGAACTTCACCTCTATTTATAGCTTTAAGTTCTAACTGACTTTATGAACATTCTAAGATGTTTACCTGAGTTTTTGTGACCGTTAGAAATTACAGAAGCAAAAAGTTTCTGTTAGCCACCTTGTATTACATGGGTGAGATGCAATGGAATCTTTGACCAGGGAATTAAGGTTTCAATGTCCAAAGAAAGATCCTCAGGAAGCCCTCAGGACTGGATCCAAGCCAAGATGTCCAACTCCTCCCTCTCTCCAGTCCTCTGCCAGCAGCCCTTATACTCCTTCCTCCTCCGAAGAATTACCTAGAATTCCCTTGGTCTCAACTGTCACCAACTGTTTTCTCTGGCTCCTTACATATCACAACAATAAGACTGAAAGCATCCACAAAGGGCTTAGTCTGCAAAACCTGGTCTCCTTGATAAATAAGAAGACATAGAAGTTGAAAGTTACTCCATTTAAAAAATATAAAATTATTTGGGAAATCCGTTGGATAGAATGGCAAAAGAGTATTAACAGAATTGTCTTGTAGAACAGTTAAAAGCATTAAAGGGTGAGGAATGAATTTAATGAAATGTTGATGAAAGATTCGACTAAATAATTTCATCTTAAGGGCATTTAAGGATGAAATTGAGAGAAAAGTAACAAATGTGACAAAATGGGAAAGATATAGAAAAATTATAACAAATTCTTCTTATCATCAGTTATAGTAGGACTACTTCATTTAATGATTCTGTGATGTGCTGTAATGAGTAATCAGAAATAGCACTAAAGGAAACAAACATGAGAAAAACACTGAAAAAAGAAAAAGAATAAACAAAAGAGATCTAGGCTGGAAGTAACAAATTATTGAGGTTATTGAGGAATTTGTTTTCAAAACATCTGAAAGAACAGAGTACCATAAGGGTTATGGATGCAGGGAGAGGAAGCCCCTCATTTTTATCAAAAATATAACTGAGAGAATATTAATAACTTTTGATGTATATGTCTACTTTCTATCACGAAATTTTTTTAACCAGAAATTAACTTTAAACTTGTTATTTTTATTGAAAACATATAAAATTAACTATGACAATTTATGGAAAGACATAGTGAAGAATATTAAATGATGAAGTGTGGAGAGATTCTAATCTTCATGAATAGAGCCAAAAACAAATCAATGAAATCACAAGTCAACCAAAGTAAAGTAATTAGCTGTTTAACTATTTTTGAAAGGAATAGACCCATGTTTTCATTCGAACAGGGAAAGACCTTCTACCAAAATTTGCCAGCAACTATTACTGGTAAATTCTTTGTTTAAGGTGACACAGCCAGCATATTTCAGAGGTAAGACTCAAACCTAAGCCTAACTTTAAAGCAAACTTTTTGTCCATTTTCCTATGCTTCTTCTAAGCATATTTATACATCTAAATGCTACATTTATAATTCAATTAGTTAAATGAATTTGTCTCCAAAGACAGAAATGTACATAGAGAGACAAAAAAACAGACTCTTAAAGGACTAAAGTGTGTATTTCATGAAGAAGCAAAAATATGAAATTTTTTTCCTACATGAATAATTGAAGAACTACTCTGAGAGAAAAGAAAATTCCTGATTATTACAAAGGACTAATCATTAATGCTCAGAATCAATTACTTATATGATGAAAGACAACTAGGCAAATATGGTGTGCTATAGACATATGAATATTTCAAGAAAAATTACTTTTTGAATACTACAGAAGAAAATCCTGACCTTTACTGAACCAAAGAAAATAACACTTGATTGAAATGCATTTTCCTTAAATTATGATTATGGACATTTAGGAAAAATCTATTAGGATGATGAAAATATATAATTGCCTTGTGAAATGATTTACTTATTCATTCACTCATTTATTTGTTTATTCATTAATTCAACAAACATTTATTGATCATATCCTATACATAAATTTTTGCTCTAGGTACTGGGCAGGTTATAAATATCTATCCGTAGAGATAGGCAAATAGAATCCCAACTTACAAAAGAATGGTAAAAGGTGAAAATTTTAAACTACAAGCCAGTTATCTTGATTCCTGAAAAAAATTCTAAAAATCAGTCAATAATAATTCATTAATAGTTTACTATGTGCCAGGTACTATGCTAGAGGCTGAGGCTACAAAGACAAATACTAAAATATCCCTGCTCTCAATAAACTTAGATTATATAGGGGAATAAGGCATGTAGAGATGTAATTACATATAGAAAATACAGAAGGTGATTTTTGAGCCAAGCCTTAAAGGATAGAATTCTAAGAAGAGGTACTCTCAGATTTAAGGGAATATTTGGGAGCATTCCATAAGGGAAGCAATGATCATTGAGAGCATGCCTGGATTCATCTGAAGCAAGTCATACCAAAATAACCTCCTTTTTGGACAGGACAATTAATTAGAACATCAGGAAAAAATGGAAATTAGGCAAGATTTTTGAGCATGATATCCATGGGGAGAGATGATATCACATGATGGAGAGATGTGATCTGGATGATAGTAATGATAGGTCAAATTTAGAAGTGATTGCAAAACCTAGTCCAAAGAATGGCAATAAATGGATCAGTGTATTTTATGGGATTCAATATAGTTCTGGCTGTATTTGACCTTTTTATCCGTAACTAAGATGAAAGCATTAATAAATGCTTATAACATTTATGGGTAGTGGGAAACTAAGAGGAGCAGCTAATAGATTAAATGGGATTATTTATGGAAGGAGAGCATGTTGAACCAGAATTTTGGGTCAAGTCTAATATAAATTTTATAATTTAAAGACTCTATATTTCAATTTTTAAAAAATACATAAGGACAATATGAAAATATGTGATTAGACAGCAATTCATATGAATAAGACCTGACTTGAGATGACTCATATAGGAGCAGTGGCAGAGGCAGAATGGAAGAAAGTGTCTGGAATCTGATCAGAAAGAAGAAAGAAGTGAAGGAAAAAGGTGAGAAGTGCTGTAAATTGTATTTCTATTTCAGAACCTGCAGATAACAGCTTATGGCAACTTTTGTTTATGTTTAAGCTTTGGAAGGTATTTTCTCAGTATAGATCAAAGGCTGCTGAGGTCCTTTAAAAAAATCACGGAAATCCTTCAATGTGCCCCTGAAAGCTCACTGAGCAGTGTTCAACAATAGAGCCCATGGAAAGCAGGGGGGCAAATATACATTCTCATGATAGCATGTTGCCTTCAGAGTTAGCCATGAAAGCAATGAAGAACTGAGGTTCATATTTCCAAAAACAAGGAGATTTTTTTTAGTGATGCACAAGAAAGAGTCATTTTAAAATTTTTCTCAGTGCTAAACAACAGCTCTCTATATATACTGATAACAGAAGCAAGATTTAACATTTTACTAAATTGCACTGAACCCAATAGAACTTCAAAGCCTCCAAAGTGATATAAGTTAATCTCCCTTTTTGCAGAGAAATTGAAAGGGTAAAAGGATTATTTCTCTATTCTTTAATTTGTTAGAGAGATTGCTAATAGAAAACACATTTTAAAAAATTCTTAAAAAGAGAAAAAGGACCAAAAGAAACAGGTGAATTTTAAACTGTGGTAATAAAGGGAAAATAAAGGAAAATTTTAAACTGTAGGAATAAATGTAGACATATATTTATCAAAAGAAAAAGGGGATTTCCAGGTTAAGATGGTGGCAGAGTAGAGTCAGGGCAACTTTCTCTCCTTACCAATGGATACAGAATACATCCAAAGGACAAGAAAACAAAATCCAGATGAAAGAAGGGACCCCACAATAAGGTCCAGTATCAAAGGTAGGTGGGATTTGGGCACTTACACACTATAAGGGGGGGAAATAGCTCCCATCAAAATGCGAACAGATTGACCCTCCCACACCCCACCCACAGTACCAGAGTCAGAGGCTGTGCTCCAGAGTTAAAGCGAGCAGAGGCTCAAAATATAGCCTCTAGGCAGCTAGCTGGCATTACCAGGATCTTGCCCCTGAGAGCAGCAAGACCTGAGATCTCCGGTGGCTGAAAACTCAGAACTTGGATAAAGGAGTGGGGCTGAAAGAGGCAGCAGCAGTTCTCAGCATGCTCAGACTCAGGGGAAAATCTCAGGTGAAGGAGCAAGTGTGGGCCAAATCCCAAGCTCTGGGCAGCTGTCTAGGAACACGGGGGTTTGACCCTGAAAACGGCTGGACCAGAGACCCCAGGAGGGTCCCCAGAGAAGCCAAGAGACTCACAAAGTAGCCTCAGGCAAAAAACTTCTCCCTAACTCCATACAAAGAGAATCAGATTGCCTTACCCAGGCTTCTGGCAGATAAAGCAAAATGATTCTAAGTAAGGCCAATCAAGAAATAAACAAGAAGACCAAGAAAAAAGCTCAAATACTTGATAACTTCTGCACAGAAAAATACCAGAAAATGGAGGAGGAAAAGCAATTAAAGACATCCAAACCTTCCCCCCAAAATGAAAATGGGTCACAATATCTTGAAGAGTTCAAATCTGGGATTATGAGAAAGATGGAAGAGATCTGGCAAGAAAATAACAGTTTAAAAGGCAGAATTTTGCAATTGGAAAGTGAGGCTCAGAAATCAAATGAATTGATAAGCAAACTGAAGACCAGAAATGACCAGGTGGATGCCTTGAAGAACCAGATAGACCAGATTGAAAAGGAAAACCAGTCTCTAAAGGTTAGAATTGGGCAATTAGAAGCCAATAATTTCTCAAGACAGCAAGAACAAATAAAGCAAAGTCAAAAGACTGTTAAAATAGAAGGAAACGAAATACCTCACTGAGAAATTGATAGATCAAGAAAACAGGTCTAGAAGAGACAACCTGAGAATCATTGATCTTCCTGAAAAAACAGAAATTAATAGAAATTTGGACTCCATACTAAAAGAAATTATTCAGCAAAACTGCCCTGAAGTTTACAACAAGAGGGCAATATAGATATTCAAAGGATCAATAGATCACACTCTACACTAGTCCCTGAAAAGACAACCCCCAAGAATATAATAGCCAAATTCAAGAGCTTCCAAGTAAAAGAAAAAATTTTTAAACCTTTGTACTTTGGTGTATTGTCTTATAGGTGGAAGATTGGTAAGGGTGGGGAATGGGGGTCAAGTGACCTGCCCACAGTCACACAGATGGGAAGTGGCTGAGGCCGGGTTTGAACCTAGGACCTCCCGTCTCTAGGCCTGACTCTCACTCCACTGAGCTACCCAGCTGCCCCCTAAAAGAAAAAATTTTACAAGAAGCCAGAAAGAGACAATTCATATATCAACGGGCACCAATTAGGATCACACAGGACCTGGCAACCTCCACACTACAAGACAGCAAGGCTTGGAATACGATATTCAAAAAGGCAAGAGAACTGGGTCTACAACCAAGGATCACCTACCCATGAAAACTGACTATATACTTCCAGGGAAAAGTATGGGCATTCAACAAGATAGAAGATTTCCAAGAATTTGCACATAAAAGACCAGGACTAAATGGAAAGTTTGATATCCAACCACAAAAATCAAGAGAAACATGAAAAGGTGAATAAGAAACAGAGGGGAAAGAAAGAAAATTCTTATTCTTAAATTTACCCCTTTAAGGGCCTTAATAAGATCAAATTATTTGTATTCCTATATGGAGAAATGTTATGTATAATTTTCAAAAACTGTATTCACTATTATAACAATTAGAAGAATTATTCATAGGGAGAGGTTGGAACACTAAATGGTCTAAGATGAGTCAGGGCAGGAAAAAAGATGGAGGGTGAATAGTAGATGGCATCAAGAGAAACTTGAATGAATAAGAAAAATGGGATATTCTATACCACACAAAGAGAGCATGGGAAGGGGAGGGGATCAATATTATTATAAAAAGGAGAGGAAGAGAGCATTAAGAGGTAATATTTAAACCTTACACTCAGCAGAATTAACCCTGAGAGGGAAAAGTAGCTATATCCATTGTGATATAGAATTCTATTTAACCCTAGTGAGAAAGTCAGAAGGGATCAACCAAGAGGAGCAGGGGTGTGGGGAGGTCAAAAAAGGGAGGAGAGGAGAGGAGGAAGGGAATTCATTAGGCCTTAAAAATAAAAAGAAGGGAATAATAAGGGAGGGAGTAGAAAGGGAAGTAATCAAGGGAGGGGACAAGAGGGACTGGTATAAAACAAACCACTGGTTTAAAAGGAAATAGCATAAGAAGGAGTGGTAGAACTAGGAGAGGATACCAAAATGTTGGGGAATACACAACTGATAATTATAACTCTGAATGTGAATGGGATGAACTTGCCCATAAAATGGAAGCAAATGGCAGAGTGGATTAGAAACACAGATTTAAGGTAAAGGGCTGGAGCAAAACATTTTGGGCTTCAAATAAGAAAAAAGAAGGCAGGAATGGTGATCATGATTTCTGACAAAGCCAAAGTAAAAATAGATATGATTAAAAAAGACAGGGAAGGTCATTACATCCTGATAAAAGGCAGTATAGACAATGAGGAAATAACAGTGCTCAATATGTATGCACCAAATGTAATAGCATCCAAATACCTAAAGGAGAAACTGGCAGAGCTCAAGAAGGAAATAGATAGTAAAACCATACTAGTGGGAGATCTAAATATTCCTCCTTCAGATTGAGATAAATCAAACCAAAAAATAAATAAGAAAGAGATAAGAGAGGTAAATGAAATCCTAGAAAAAATAGATTTAATAGATATGTGGAGAAAATAAATAGGGAAAAATAGGAATAAACCTTCTTTTAAGCTGCACATGGTACATTCACAAAGATTGACCATGTAATAGGGCATAGAAACATTGCAAACAAATGCAAAAGAGCAGAAATAATAAATATAACATTCTCAGTTCATAATGCAATAAAAATAATAACTGGTAAGGGCACATGGAGAGGCAAATCAAAAACTAATTGGAAATTAAATAATATGATTCCCCAAAACCAGTTAGTTAAAGAAGAAATCATAGAAACAATCTATAATTTCATTGAAGAGAATGACAATGATGACACATTGTACCAAACTCTATGCAATGCAGCTAAGATAGTACTCGGGGAAATTTATATCCTTCAATTCATATGTTAACAAATTAGAGAAGGCAAAGATCAATGAACTAGGCATGCAAATTAAAAAAACTAGAAAGGGAACTAATTAAAAATCCTCAGCTAAACACCAAATTGGAGATTATAAAAATTAAAGGAGAAATCAATAAAATTAAAAGTAAAAGACCTATTAAATTAATAAATAAGACGAGAACCTGGTACTTTGAAAAAATATAAAATAGACAAAGTACTAGTAAATCTAATTTAAAAAGGAAAGAAGAAAACCAAATCATCAATATTAAAGACAAAAAGGGAGACCTCACATCTAACAAAGAGGAAAGCAAGACAATCATTAAAAACTATTTCATGCAATTATATTGCAATAAATATAGCAATCTAGGTGATATGGATAAATATTTACAAAAATATAAATTGCCTAGATTAACAGCAGAAGAAATAGAATAGTTAAATAATCCCATATCAGGAAAAGAAATTGAACAAGCCATCAAAGAACTCCCTAAGAAAAAATCCCCAGGACCAGATGGATTCACAAGTGAATTCTATCAAACACTTAAAGAACTAATTTCAATACTATACAAACTATTTGACATAATAAGTAAAGAAGGAGTTCTACCAAATTCCTTTTATAATACAAATATAGTACTGATCCTAAAGCCAGGTAGATCAAAAACAGAGAAAGAAAACCACAGACCAATCTCCCTAATGAACATAGATGCAAAAATCTTAAACAGAATACTACCAAAAAGACTCCAGCAAATGGTCACGAGAGTTATTCATTATGATCAGGTGGGATTTATACCAGGAATGCAAGGATGGTTCAACATTAGGAAAACCATTCACATAATTGACCATATCAACAAGCAAACCAACAAAAACCACATGATTATCTCAATAGATGCTGAAAAAGCCTTTGGCAAAATACAAAAATCCATTCTTATTGAAAACATTCAAAAGTATAGGAATAGAAGGACCTTTCCTAAAAAATAATAAACAGTATATATCCAAAACCATCAACAAGCATCATATGCAATGGGGATAAATTAGAAGCCTTTCCAATAAGATCAGGTGTGAAACAAGGATGCCCTTTATTACCTCTATTATTTAACATTGTACTAGAAACATTAGCAGTAGCAATTAGAGAAGAAAAAGAAATTGAAGGTATTAAAATAGGCAATGAGGAGACTAAGCTATCACTCTTTGCAGATGATATGATGGTCTATTTAAAAAATCCTAGAGAATGAGCTAAAAAGCTAGTAGAAATAATCAACAACTTTAGCAAAGTAAACGCACATAAATAAATGCACATAAATCATCAGGATTTCTATATATCTCCAACACATCTCAGCAGCAAGAGGTAGAAAGAGAAACACCATTTAAAATCACTCTAGACAATATAAAGTACTTAGCAATCTATCTACCAAATAAATAAAAATAAAATAAATAAAAATGACCATTCTACCCAAATTAATTTACCTATTTAGTGCCATACCTATCAAACTACCAAAAAGCTTTTTTACTGAATTAGAAAAAACTATAACAAAGTTCATTTGGAAGAACAAAAGATAAAGAATATCAAGGGAAATAATGAAAAAAAAAGTAAAAGAAGGTGGCCTAGCACAACCAGATATTAAACTATACAATAAAGCCACGTTCATCAAAACAATATGGTAATGGCTAAGAGACAGAAGGGAGGATCAGCGGAATAGACTAATAAGTGACATCAGCAAGACAGTGTATGATAAACCCAAAAAGCCAAACTTTTGGGACAAAAATCCACTATTTGGCAAAAACTGTTGGGAAAATTGGAAAACAAAATGGGAGAGATTAGGTTTATATCAACATCTCACACCCTACACCAAGATAAATTCAGACTGGATAAATGACTTGAATATAAAGAATGAAACTATAAGAAAATTAGGTGAACATAGAATAGTATACCTCTCAGATCAATTGGAAAGGGAAGATTTTAAAAACAAGCAAGAGTTAGAAAAAATTACAAAATGTAAAATAAATAAATTTTGATTATATCAAATTAAAAAGTTTTTGTACAAACAAAAACAATGCAACCAAAATCAGAAGGGAAACAACAAAGTGTGAAAAAATCTTTATAACAAAATACTCTGACAGGGATCTAAATACTCAAATATACAAGGAGCTAAAACAATTGTATAAAAAATCAAGCCATCTTCCTATTTATGAATGGGCAAGGGGCATGAATAGGTGATTTTCAGATAAAGAAATCAAAACTATCAATATGCACCTGAGAAAGTGTTCTAAATCTCTAATAATTAGAGACATGCAAATCAAAACAACTCTGAGGTATGACCTCACACCTAGAAGATTGGCTAAAATGATAGCAGGTGAGAGGGTGTGTGTGTGTGTGCGTGTGTGTGTGAGTGTGTGTGTGTGTGTGTGTGTGTGTGTAATCCAGTGGAATTGCTCAGTTGCTTAAACGAGAACCTCCTGACTCATTAACTAACTTAAAAAGTTAAGATTCTCCAAAATTTCTTCAATTAGATCAATAGTGCTTTTCTGGGCTATTTTGGAGGCATTATTTAAAATCATACTCTAGTTTGCAAATATTTATGTGATATCCACCCCCTTCCTAGTTCTGCTCTTTAGTCAAAAAGGATTCATATGTAAATTTGCTAAGGTACCCATCCTCGGCTGCTCAGAGTTCTCAACAAGATAGTCTCTTTGATAATCTTGAAATTGAGTTACTTTACACTTATATTTATTTATTTCTTCTTTTTTATAGTATTAAATTACTATTTACAAAAATGAAGTATAATTCCATATTGTCAATGAGTTTTAAGTCTCCACTTCTATGTTCAAAATCATTTTCTCTCTCAAACAACTGAAAATCCTGTCTGAAGCACATTCTTCATGCACGTATTTTTGTATTTTAGCATTACATATTAATTTTTTCTTAATTTGTATTAGATAGCAAAATGTTCATTCTCAATAGCAATGTATTTTAAATTAATATAATTATATTTTAATTTTTATTAAAATTATTAATTTTTATTAATCTTCCCTTATGTAAAACATGTTTTCTACTCTTTTCATCAATATTTGCTTTTTTAAGTGGGTCTTAAGGAGATATTGTACCTTTTTCTCAAGACAATAAGGAAAAGGGATATTTTTGAACAAGTGGTCAACCAGCTTTTGTATGAAGATCTACTGATTTCTTTCTGCTAACTCCTCAGACAGGCCATTCTACTTAAGATAATTCTAATACTTAGAAAGCTTTAAACAAAAGTCTGCCTTTTTCATTGTCTACCCATTGACCTTGGCAATGCCTTTGGTACCAAGCAGAACAAGAATACTCTATCTTCCACAAGAGAGACCTTCAAATATGTGCATAGGAACTAACAACCTGTTCTTACTTTCCTACTTTTTGGGTTAGTAGAGTTCAGTGTCCAATATCCCCTCAAAATTCTAGGGGATAGTACTGGTGGTTTGGAAGAAGATTATCCAATGCCATGAATCACAAGGCCCTCCTAGTATGAATTAATCATCAAGACTTACTAAATTTCAAGAAATGAATGTTTCTTAAGGCAATATAACAAGAACAAACTGTAGAAAACACCCTCCTAAAAGTCAGTGAAATATGTTACCATCAGTACAGAATTTAGGGGGAAATTGGCTCAAGTTTAGCTAGCATACATGACGAATGGGTAACTTGCAACTTATGGAAATCTTTTTGCTGGCGATGTCAAGATGTTTCCATTAGCTTTTCTGCTGAGTTTCTTATAGAGATTTGAGTCTACCTTTTCTCTATGTGTCCAGTTTCTCATTTGGTTCCCAGTGTAGATATAGATATTACTACCATCCCCATTGCCTTGAGAATACTGCTAGGATGATGAACACTTTTGTTCTCTGAGGTTGACAAGGCTTTCTGTTGTAGGCACTAGGGATTGAGAAATGGAAAGAATGCTAAGGTCAAAGTGCTTTCCTCTCCCTCCAAAAAGGGGACTTTGGCTTATTCAGGGACTTAGCTGGAGATTTCTACCACGAAGCTGTCAGATGCTCACATACTTGATTCCAAACTAGCTTCCTAGTTTTACATGAACCCTGTAGGGAATAAGCAAGTTCCTCACCTAATCCAAACAGACTTTCTTGAATCTAGTTGAAATGCTTTGATTAAATGAAGATACCTAGGTTTCTAGTTCACAACTCTGAATGATTGATTCAAATGAGATGTATTCTGACCTAATTAAAGAAATAGGGTATAGCATCTTTTCTAAGTAGGATGGAAAGTTTTGATTGATTGACTCAATAAACTCCTCATTTTATACTTGAAAATAGATATTAAGCTATCATACCCACCCCCAAATCCTCTTCATCTCTAGCTTCTTTAATTAATATTTGAATGGCATGGGATACAATTTCTTTACCAACCTGGATATTTAGTCCAGAAAAGAAATAACTGAATAGAAATAGCCTTCTCCAAGTATTTGCAGGTATGAAAGAGGCCATTGCAATTATTTTACTTGCATCTAGAGGGTAGAATTAAACACGCTGGATCGGAATTGCTATGAAACAGATTTCAGGTAAAATTTCCAAATGATTCAAGGAATCTAAAAGTAAAATGGACAATATGGGGATTCAGCAAGGTCCATATTACTACAGGTGTCTATAGACTGTGGATTTTAGGTATTCCTTCTTAGTTACATATAACCTCTGAGGTCCCTTAAAATTCTGACATTCTCTGATGTCGTGAAAGGGCAAGCCACTCAGAACTAGAGGACTGAAGTGTCCTATTCACTCTTAGAAGTGATGTGAGAATAATTTGACTGAAGCACCAATTTAAAATAGCAAAGGATATCTCGTTGGCATCAGGAATCATCATATGCCTCCCTGACTAAGAGAGGTTGCCAGCATGCCACCTCCAAACTTCCTACAGACTGGCAGACAGGATAATTAGCCTGACACTTGAATGTAAGATGTGCTTGGGAAGCACGTATTCCTGGCCACCAGAATTTCAGTTCAAATTAAGTCATTTTGGTAGAAAAGGGAGTTAACACTAGAATTAACACTAAAGTTTTACTTTAAAAAGTTCAAATAAATGACTACAATAATAACAATAGCTGCCTTTATCTAGTCTGCTAAGGTTAGCAAAATGCTTCATGTGTATTTTATCATTTGATCAAGAGATATTGCATAATATAGTGAGAAACATGCTAAGCTTGGAAATAGAAGAGAGACCTGGGCTCAAATTCTATATCTGATACTTCCTATCTATGTTACTGAGAGCAGGTAACATCATCTTTCTATCACTATCATCTCCATACAGCTCCATTCCCTTTTCTGTAAAATGGAAGAAATGACACCTGTAGTGTCTACCTTTTAGGATTCTTTTGTGGTTTAAATGAGATGATGTATGAGAAGGGTTGTATAAATGTCAGCAACTGGTCCATATTATTATTTTCATTTGATTGTAAGAGGAAGTAGAGTTTCAGAAAAGGTAAGCACCTTTTCTATAGTGGTACAGCTAGTGACAGAGACAGGATTTGTAGTTGATCACTCCTGATTGTAGATCCAGTATACTAGCCATTACCCTCTCCTGCCTCTTATAAACTAAATTTGAAAATTCTATAAAAAAGTATGTTCTTTTTCTTCTCCCTGGCTCATATGTGGTATTCTCTAGCCAATTCTTCCTATATAGTTTGGAGATGAGTCATCTCATAATTCATATCTGGCAAGATATGATTTTTCTTCAGTATTGTGACAAAGAGATTTAGTTATGGGAAGGACAGGGATCTTTAGACAGTTAATCCAATCACTCCAAATTCTTTAAACCATCCCAAGCCAATGTAGATTTAGTGAGTCTATGCAGGGCACTGGAGTAGCCTTTTGGGACTCATGTTAGTATTATTAGTGTTCAGTTATTTGGACAATTAATCCTTGCACCATTAATTGTATTAATTTAATACATAATATCAGAGTTGGAAGGGAATTTAGGGGTCATCTAATCTAACTCCTTTACTTTACAGATGATGAAACTAATGTCCAAAAAGGTTGTCACTCATCTAAAATGAGACTGGTAATGAGTGGTTGAATCCCAATACTTATTTCCTAATTCATTCTTCTTTCCATGACATCATTCTGATTTGATACAATAGCCAAGATTTTGTTCCATAAGGAATCCAGCTTGGTGCAGTGGAAAGAGGACTGGATTTGAATTTAGAGGACTTTGATTTAAATCTTAACTCTAGGATTTCCTATCTGTTTGAGTTTAGGCAAATTACTTAACTCTTTAGTTTCTTCATTTATCAAACAGAGAAGGAATGAGATAGAGGAAGTTATTAGTAGTATATGTATAAGCATAATAAACTTTGCCACACAATAGTGTAGTGATGGCAAACCTTTTTGTGATGGAGTTCTGGGCCCTACCCCCACCCCACTCCCCAGACCAAGTGTTGTGCCTGCTCCCCAAGACTGAATGCTGTGCCCTCTCTCACCCTACTGGCCCCCTGTTATCCCACACAGGGGAGAGAGAAAGTACCCCTTAGGCTGCTGGTAGGGGTGGGTGGGAGGAGTATGGAATGTATTAGGAGAGTGACCTAAGCACTCTGATCCCCTCCAGCTTGGCCACTTGTGAGATGCCCACCTTACTTACTCCCATTGGGCTGCTGGGCAGAGGGGTGGGTAATGTGAAAAAATGTCATCAGGTGTGGTGGAGAGGGGGAGAGGAGTAGCTCTGCCCAAGTCCCTCTACCTTTCTAGTAATGAATTCTTGGGGGTGGGGGGTGAGGAGAAGGGCAGTGCACATGCCACTGAGAGTGTTTTGTGTACCATCTTTGGCATCCATGCCATAGGTTCACCATTACTAACATAATGTTTCTATTAACAGCATATTGACCTCTGTCACTATGTAAGATAATAATAATAGCTAGAATTTATATAGCACTTTAAGGTTTGCATAGCACTTTTAAAATATTACCTCATTTTATCTGTAATGCAGGTTGCAGCAAATGCTCTTGCTTTTGCAAACCAACTCTAGTAGCCCTGGCAGTTGGAAGGAATAGAATGTTAATTCTGGGCTTATGGCAAAAACCATTGCAGCCCGAGACTACAAATATTCCTGCTGAACCAACTGAGGGGCTTTTTGCTTTTGGGCTTTGGGGCTTTGCCTGATTTCCCTTGACCTTTCCCTTGACATCTGGCTATTCCCTGGATTTCCCCACTGGGCTCTGGGAGGAAGGGTATTTTGGTGCATGAAAATAGTGGGAACTAGCTTCTATAGCCAGGCAGGGACAAACCTGAACCAAGTCATTCACTTCATCCAGTAATCTGCTGAACTTTTACATCAGGACAGTGAAATTATCCTTGGCTGAGGGAGCTGGCTCCCTCTGCCTAATCCCCTCTTCTGTGACCCCTCCCCCAGCACCAGATTCTCCCCCTGTAGCCGCAGTTACCAGACCTCAACACCTTTTCCCCTCAGCTTACCCTTGGTTTTAATAAAACCCCTTTGGCTTTTGGTGAATCATTGTACCCACTAGTAGGGAAAAGGCTGAAGAAGGAAAGGAATAATTTTTCTTTACTTCTTGAGGGCAAATCCAAGCATCCATCTTGGGCAGGAAGTGGCCAGCTGTCACTTCATGTAGGTTTTAGTTTTCACTGGCAGGGAGTGGCCTCTTTACTCCTCCCCTCAAGAGAGCTTAAAATAACAGCAGGAGGCTGAATAAACCCTTCAAACAGACCCATACAATCTCTGGCTGACCCAATTCATCGTATATTGTAGAAATAGCTTCCCTATCTGAAGGACCCAATTGATATCACCCTGTGCCCTCAAGTATAAGCCTCATTGATTAGCAGCCCTTCATATATATTTCCATTTTAGTCTATTACATATCCTTGCAATAACCCTGGGAAGTTTATGATCCTGATTATCTCCAGTTTGTTGATGAGGAAACTGAAATTGAGGGTGATTGTTAGTCAATAAACATTTATTAAGCACCTACTGTGTGCCAGGCACTATTCAATGTACTAAGTATATAAAGACAAAGAAAAGATAGTCCAAGCTCTTGAGGAGCTCAAAATCTATTAGGAGAAAGGTTAAGTGACTTGCCCTCGGTTGCATAATAAATAAGTATCTGGGGCTGGAATTGAACTCAAATCTTTCTGACTCCAAGTGCAGCACTCTATGCACCATATAATGATCTCCTACACCAGTGATGGGCAAACTATTTCCTGTGGGGAGGTGGGGGAGAGGGGCCCTGAAATGTTCTATCCAGCTGTGTGACATTATTCCCAATCTGACAAATACGATGAGTAGGATACAATACAATGAAACTTCGAAAGAGATGCCTTAGAAACAGACTGACAGATGAGCATTTCCTTTCCTTTGGCTCCCTCTTTAAAAAGTTTGCTCATCACTGTTCTGTACTATTAGTCAAGTATTGTTTCAAAGGCAGAAAACTGTATTATCATTTCACTAATACTTCTTCATCTTGACCATGAGAATAACATGAGATAATTCATCAACTGCTTCACTAAAATCTGGATTAACTATATTTATATTATTCTATTGATCTACCAGTAGGTATACTTCTGAAAAAGGAAATAAAGTTAGTATAGTTTGACCTATTCTTTCTTTTTAAACCCTTACCTTCTGTCTTGGAGTCAATACTGTGTACTGGCTCCAAGGCAGAAGAGTGGTAAGGGTGGGCAATGGGGGTCAAGTGACTTGCCCAGGATCACACAGCTGGGAAGTGTCTGAGGTCAGATTTGAACCCAGGACCTCCCATCTCTAGGCCTGCTTCTCAATCCACTGAGCTACCCAGATGCCCCCAAGTTTGACCTATTCTTAATGAAGCCACACTAGCTCTTTTTCCAAATGGTTACTAGCCATCCCTTTAATTGGACATTCTAGAATTTTTCCCCCCAGGCATCAAAGTCAAACTCACTGGTCCCATATTACACACTGGGAGAGTTGGAAATGCAACTTCTGGTCCTGCAGTTCTGTATGTGAATGCTATTCTGGTCTCCTTCTGTGGGAAGCCGTTCTATGTATTAAAACCTTTGGAGAAATAGGATCAAATTTAGGGCCTGTTATCTGGATTCCCTACGTGACCAATCCAGGCTGAGGCAGTCTTTGTGTTTGGTCCTGGTCACCTGAGCCCCCAAAAAGGCTCTGGTACCAGCAGGTAGGTTAATCCAAAATCAACTTGATCCCTCCAAGAAGGCTATTAGGAGTCATTTAGAGAAACAGAGTCTGTAACAGATATTTTATCTGGATCCCATTACAAAATCATCGGCAAGTAAAACTGTGTGTATGATTTTTCTGCACTGCATGTCAGGACAGACAGAATGGGCCATCTAAGATAAAAATCTGAGGCTCCTCTTTTGACTCAGTCTTTGATCCCCACCTTTTTTACAATTCTTATTGGAGAGCTTTGAAGTGGCAGACCAGCATCTACTGAGTTAATGATTCCTTTCCTAACAAATGTTAATCAGATAAGAGTGCATATTCAGATTAGAACTGACTCCTTTAGGATTTGACTAGTGAGCATCTCCCTGGGATATTTCCTCTCCTGGAATTATCCCCTCCTGAAATTGGGGTTTGGAATTTGACCATTTGTCTTTGCATCTGTATTCTTTAGACTTCAATGGATTATGTGTGATTTATTGCCCCTTACCAACTGTGACCTCTTTGAGAAGGATATATAATAAACTTCCATGCTCACAGAATTTGGGACAGCATGGGCTAACCACTAGTCTAGTTGTTCTCATTTTCTTTCTCCTGCCTTAACCATCCTATGCCACCACGCCGCTCAGGACCCCAAAAAATCATATAGAGGCATGGCCCCCTATATCCTTCAGAAAGATATTAGAACTTTGCAGAAGTGATAGAAAGAAAAATGACTATTAGTGCATTTTCAGCACTTCATCTATAAAGATTATACCTCACAAGATGAAAGGGAGACAAAGTGATCATGGGAGCATGAATCACTTAAAATTTGCTTCTATTTCCTGTAAAGGAAAAACATTTCTACAGCTGGTTGAAGTTCATATCCCCATCTTCCTAACCATTAGTCTTTAGACATTTTACAATCATTGCACCCTAAAAGAGTTGCTTGTAGCAGGAATTGCCAATGGATAAATTACCTTTAAGCTTTCCACAATACTCAGGACTGGAAATATTCAGTTAAAGGTCAACTCAAATGTTTTTCTTCTTATTAGTGTTACTTAAATATTATTAGCTCTACTTAATTACACATTAACCTCTTTAATAAAATGCTATAATCACCCATTAAGAAGAAATAGCTAAGGAAAACTAACAATACATTTTAGGAAAATTAATTTCATAGTTATATGGGGCGAAATATTTTGAAATACAATACTATTGGTGGAACTCTGTGCTTGGGCCTAGAAGTCAGAGGACCCGGGTTTGAATCTGTGTTGCCATGGCCAACTCATTTAACCTATAAAATGCAGAAGTTGGACTAGGTTAGAGTTTTCAGACTTGTGGCCCTTCTAACTCCATTGCTGCCCTCAATAATCCCCAGTGATGAGAGTCAAATTAAAAAATTTAATTGAGAAATAAAATAAAATAAATTAAAATGCAATAGAACATAGATTACATGTAGTTTTGCAAGTCAATATGTGTCTGTGGGGATGCTTACAAATGGTTTAGTTTTTTTTTAAATTTCTATTTGAGTTTGACACTATAGGACTAGGTGAACTATAATGTCACTTCCCACTCTAAATCTATGACCCTATGAATTATAGAGAAAAAGGAGAGATAAAACTGCTCATAAACTTGGACCTAGTAGTTCCACTAATGTACAAATACTTCAAAGAAGTAAAAGAAAGAAAAGTCCAATATATAAAACACTATTCATAGAAGATTTTTTAAAGTATATTTGTACTTATTTATTTGGTATCAAAGAACTGGAAGCAAACTAATTAAGGAACAACTAAACAAACCGGGTGTCGACATGGAATTTAGAGTTCCCAAACTTGTAGCTTAGTGAGGTATGATGAACCCCAAGTTTAGAAATAGTTTGTAGGTTGGAGACCCCAAAGCTTGGGCTTGTTCCCTGTTCCCATGGGAATCCACCCTGAAGGGAATCTCAGGCTAGCAGTTGCAGACTGAATAATGGACCCCAGGGTAAATGCTAAATACCCTTTTGTCCTAGGTAGTCTTGCCCATTGTATCAGAGACCCTGTCCCAGGAAGGCACACCTGGGCAGGAACTATCCTTTAGTATCCATTGTGTAAGTATCCCCTTCCCCTACACCCTAGCCTCTAGCTATGATCCCTTTCTCTAGCTTGATTGTATCCTGTCAGTATAATGTCAATCATCTCTCCTGGCCCCTAGATCTTCCCAAATGGTATATAAGTTCCCCAATTTCCTTTGTCCCTAGGAGTGGTCATCTAGCGCGGTGTCACTCCCAGGGGGATCAGGGAGCAGAGCGAAGCAGTGTTCCTTTAGACTCTGCACAAGGCGCAGCTCTGCATAAGAGGCCAAGTAGCCCTCATCCCCCTTTCCCTTGATTAAAGAGTGGTTTTATGACTATTTAATAGTCCCGCGTTTTTTTCTAAGTTAACACGGGTGGTATAAATATAACAAAATATTGCATGGTAAGGAATGATAAATATGAGGATCAGGGAAGCTTATGAAGGTTCATATGAAAAATGAGCAGAACAATATTTGAACACACACTAGCTAAAATAAATGGGAGGGAACACTATCCAGAAATAAATATATTAAAATAAAAGTTATGGACAATTTTTAAAGTGTGTGTTAAAAGTTGCATAAGGTTTTCTCCACACCAGGTCCGCTTTGACCCACTTAGAAATCACTTGTTGTCTGCTAACACAATAGTGTGGTGGGATATTTGTAGTACATCTCAGGCATTGTCACAGCAGGGAAGCAATACAATTCTAAGTAGAAAATGAAGCCCTTTTCTTAGAAAGACAACTCATCATTATGGAAAAATGAGGTCTTTACCCCAAAGAGTCTTAACATTTTAGCTCCATACTCAGACTCAGTGAAAGTTACCATCTTTGAAGAATAATCAGAGAATCCCATATGTATTTCCATATGATGAAAAAATCTCATAAATTCAAGATCCTCCTTTTCTTCCACATGTAAAATTGTATGGATGGTTTTATACTGATGCAATTTTACCTGTTTTTAACAACATAAAAAATGTAAATCCAACATAATGGAAGTTTCTTGTGTCTAAGATGTTGATGTATTCAATCTTTCCAATAAGAATGTTTTGTTTCCACAAAACACCTAGATTAAATAAACATAAAGCTGGTTTTGATGAAGTCCAGAAAATGTATTTGATTGAATACAATCCATTTCAATCCATAGGATTGTGGGATTTAGGACTGTTAGAATCTTAATGCTCTAGTCTGATCCCCTCATTTGAGAGATGAAGATTCAGTCTTCTGCTCTTAAGGAATTTATATTCTAATGAGGAAGACAACATATAATGGTGAAATTACATTCAGAGGGATGGTATGGAGCTAGTGACTGGAAAATATGGTGAATCCTAGTTCTAGGCAAAATAAGGAGACACTTTACCTATCAGAGCCCATTTGAGAAAATAAGCCCCGGTGGGGAGTGATTTGTGAATTTGGATTCAAACACTTTTTTTTCGGACTCCAAATGAAATTATCATGATATTAAATCACACTGTTTTGTGAATGTTTATTAAGTGCCTATGTATAAACCACTTTGTTAAACATTGGGGAATATTAAAAAATGTATTTAGCAACCAGGTTCTTGCTCTTAGAGAGCTTAGTTAAAGAAGATGACAGTTCTACAAACAAATGTAATACAAAATAATGTATAATCAATGGATAAATGAGGATCAAACAAAGCCAGGAGGCCAAAGTCATTACCAACTGTACAGAATCAGAGAAGGATTCATGAAGAAGTTAGCACAATATTTCATAATTAAGAAACAATGAAAAATACATGTTAGCCCAAACCCAACAATTATTAAACACTTACTACATGCTGGGCACTAGAGTTATAAGGACAAAAATATAAATTCAAGAGCTTATTTTTTTATTGAGTGGACATAAAATATATTCAAACTAGTGTAGTACCAGGAAAATTGAAGAGGAAGAGAGAGAATGTAAGCTTTTAAAGGACAGACTCTAATTTTTATTTTTGTATCCCCAATTCCCCCTGACCAGACAGAGTGTGTTATGTCGATCTTAACAGAGATATTTGGGAAGTCAAAGAGATGGCCTGAAACTAGAAACCTGCAGGATACACTCCTCCCACACACACAGGCTTGAGTGAGAAGGGAGGGTCTCAATTTAGCACAGTGCTCCTTTCTCCTCCCTCCCAACAAGCAGTTAGAAATCAGTTGGAAATGGTGGCAGCACTGGTGTCTTCTGGCAAGGCTCAGCAAGGCAAATCTCTAATGATGTTCACTTTCTCAATTTATATTCCCCACAGGTATGACTAAGGGATAATAGGAGAAGCTTGATGTCTTATAGTTATCAGGGACAGAACGAAAATCTGACTTCTTTGGCTGGCAACTGAAAGGAACCAAGCTTTATGGTGGCTGTGAGTATGCCCAAAATAATAGCCAGGCATAGCTTCTAAAAGATGAAGTTTTACTGATAAAAGAGGAAGGGAAACCAAGGGAAGGGGTTTCAAGGATTTGAATAAGATCTGGGAAGCCCTGAGCTGTTAAGCAGAAACTGCCCCTTCCCCCCCTAGCTGTAGGGAGTGGCAGAATTTTTAACTAGCTTGCCCTCAAAGCCTATAATTATCACTACTAATATCTAAATGACTACATAACAATTGTGCTGTTGCTAGAAAGGTCTAGTTCAGCTAAACAGGCAAACTGCAAAGCTGAACCAAAATGGCTTTTTCCCCAAATGGCCTCCAAAGCAATCCTCAAACTGGGAACAACAAGCAGAGTGATCTGCTCACCTCAACCCCCAGGAATCAACTGTCTAACAGTTTTTGAACTGTCGTCTCACCCAGAGTTCTCTAGGGGGGGTCCCCTGGAATTCTGGGTGAGGCTTGACCCTGTATCTTGCAGGAATTCCACCCTGCCATTTTCCATGTTGCAAGTGTCTGAATCAAAGTAAGTGTTTAATATATTCTTTTGATTGAGCAAGCAAAAAAAGAGAGCACTAATATCTAGGGCTGGGGAAGGAGCTCACAAAGCATTTACTGAAGACTTCCTAAAGGATATAGCATTGGAGCCAGGACTTGAAAAAAGATTAGGATTATGAGAGGTGATGGTAAAGAGGTTCTGATTTCTTGAAATTGAAGAGGCTTATGAAAAAGGATATAAAGTGAGAGGTCAATTAATAATCCTTTAGCTAGAAAGTAGAGTGCATCAACAGGAGTAATGTGAAATAAAGCTCTAATGGTAGATCTGACTCAATTTATGGATGAAGGATCTTAAAGTCTAGGCTAAGGCATTTATATATTTTTCCTAGAGCCATTAACAGTTCTTAAGCAAGGGGATAACAGCACCAGATATGTGTCTTAGAAATGTTCTAATTTCATTTGTGTGGAGGATAAATCAAAGAATGAATAAATAATTAAATTAGTGCTCACTATTTTCCCAAGCTCTGTGTTAAGATCTGGGACTACAAAAAGCAAAAATGAAGACAGTCACGGCTTCTAACATAATGGCAGATAAAACACATATAAGTGAGTGGTGGCCAGGGAGGGAGTATTATGGCTTGGAAACTTATAGTAATAGCAGGCACAATAGTGCACCCTTTCTAGGAATAATGTCAGTGTGCATTTGATCACAGTTTAATCAAACAAATAATTTATTAAGTGCCTATTATGTGCCTGTCACTCTGCTAAATATTGATTCCAGTACTGGAAAACACAGGTGTAGGGCAGAAGTGTGGCAAGGTAGCTGGTGAAATGATGGGAAAATAAAGTGAGAAGGTAGATATGAAGAGTAGGAGCATCTGTTAAGAAATTATTAGTCGGGGCAGCTGGGTAGCTCAGTGGATTGAGAGCCAGGCCTAGAAACGGGAGGTCCTAGGTTCAAATCCGGCCTCAGACACTTCCCAGCTGTGTGACCCTGGGCAGGTCACTTGACCCCCATTGCCTACCCTTACCACCCTTCCACAAATAAGTCAATACACAGAAGTTAAGGGTTTAAAAAAAAAGAAATTATTAGTCTATGGTCAATATGGCAACAAAGGAAAACTATAAATGTTGGAGGGAATGTGGCAAAATTGGGACACTAATACACTGCTGGTGGAGTTGTGAATTGGTTTGACCATTCTGGAAGGCAATTTGGAACTACGTGCAAAGGGATTTAAAAGAATGCCTACCCTTTGACCCAGTCTGGCACTACTGGGTTTGGACCCCAAAGTGATAATAAGGAAAAAGATTTGTACAAAAATATTTATAGCCTCATTCTTTGTGTTGGCAAAAAAATTGGAAAATGAGGAGGTGTCCATTGATTGGGCAATGACTGAACAAATTGTGGTATCTGTTAGCGATGGAATATTATTGGGCTGAAAGGAATAATGAACTGGAGGAATTACATGTGAACTGAAAAGACCTCCAGGAATTGATGCATAGCAAAAGGAGCAAAACCAGGGGAATGTTGTACACTGTGGCACAATCAAACACAATGGACTTCTCTACTAACAGCAATGCAAGGATCCAGGGACTTATGAGAAAGAATGCTATTCACATCCAGAGAAAGAACAGTGGGAACAGAAACACAGAAGAAAAACATGATCAATCACATAGTTCTATGGGGATATGATTGGGGTTTTGATGTTAAAAGATCACTCTACTGAAAATATGAAGAACACAGAAAAAGGTTTTGAAAAATGATACATGTATAACCCAGTGGAATTGCTCATCAGCTCCAGGAGGTAGAAGGGGTGGGGGAAATCATGAGTCTTGTAACTATGGAAAAATATTCTAAATTAAAAAAAATTAAAAAAAGAGAAGCTATTAGTCTAAGGGCAGCAAGGTAGTTCAGTGAATAGAGCATAGCCCTGGAGTCAGGAGGACCTGGGTTCAAATTTGATCTCAGGTTTTTTCTAACTATGTGACCATGGACAAATCACCTAACCCCGTTTGCTTAGACCTTGTCCTTCTGCCTTAGAGTGGTTCCTGGGACATAAAAGACTTTAAGAAAAGAAGGATCTACTAGTCTACTAGTATAGGTGAACTGATGAAGGTGTATAGTAGAGAGGTAGTAGTGTAAATGCTGAAAAGGGAAGAATGTTTAGAAAAGCTGAGGGGGAGGACTGATAAGATAATATGCACATGAAGATCAAATATTTATGAGAAACTTCACTTGAGTGAAGTCACATTAAGATTTTTCCCCTAGTAAACATATATTCTTTTCCTAGATTCTGCATCTCAGCTGGAGATTTGAAAATGCCTCACAAGACCTGACCAGCTATGCTGCAATCCATTATTGCCATAAAGAAGCCATATTGAATGTGAAAAAAGTGAGCAGGAAATTTTCCTAGTCTAATGGATAAAAGGAGGGTCACTAAAATTGGGGGGTGCTCTCCTTCCTTTGTTAAGTGATTGAGGGGTAAAAGGTGATTGAGGTGATAGGAAATGAATGAAAGGGATGGCTGAGTTTAGGGAGGAATGGACAAGGCAATATCAGGATGGTAAGGGTATAGGGTGAGGTGTTCAAGAGAGACAGCTAACACAGACTAGACATCCAAGCTAGAGACAGAGGATACTGAGGGGAAGTAGGCTGAGCCCTTCCAGGCAGGAAACTTACTTCTACAGACACAAGGAATAGAGCCAGTCAGAAGTGGTTTGAATCTGACTTGAGGGCTTTCTTGTCAGTTTCTCAAGTCCTCAAAGGAGGAATCACAAGGCTCCTCCCTATCAATGAAGTTGAAGGGATTCAGGAGGAAGCATTGGGCAACTACTTCCTTCCAAGATGGATGCCTCCAGTTTCCCTCAGGAAATAAAGAGAATAATTCATTCCCCTTCAACCCTTGCTTAATTCTTCAACACAACAATTCTCCAGAGGGATTGATTAGGTAAGAAAGGGATTTATTAATGTTCAGGGTTGGTCAGGAAGGAGAGAGGGGTTTGGGGTTTCTGACAGTTGCTAGGGAGAAACTCAAGATGGGGAGGTTCACAGGAATGGGTTAGACTGAGAGAGGACCTGCTTCTCTCAGCCAGGGAAGATATGGCTGCCTTTAAAGTAGAGAGTATACTGAAGGGATAGTTTGAATTCAAGGATGTCCTACTTGCCTATTGGGGAAAACTAAACCCACAAAGACTATTCACTAAAATCTCAAAAGCCACCCTGCCTCCCAGAGCCCCAGGAAAACAGGCAGGGAAAACAGGGAAATAATATGGAGAAGGTCAGGGAGAGGTCCAGAGAAATTAGCTAGGTTCAAATTGTCCAGAGACAAAGTGCAGGCCAAAAGCAAAACTGAAAGCCAAGCAGAGCTCAGGTTAGTCCTTCCGCTCTGTTCAAACCTCAGGGACCAACTGACTTCTCTCAGAATTCTAAGGCTTCTAACTGCCAAAAGTTTTCAGTTTGCTCCCTGCAAGAGCAAAAGCCTCTCTTGCATCTTTAGCATTACACTAGTGATCAAGGTACTTTGATATCTAAGCCTTTTCCCCCTCCTCATTAATGCCTTTTCAACTCCTACAGATTTGCTAGCTCTGGACTTTGAACTAATCATCTGTCTAGTTTTTTATTGTTATAGTGTCCTTCTGGTCTCTGACTTTCTGGCATAGCCAGACTTTTAATATCTGTGTTTATTGTGCTGGCAGTGTGCCCATGTCATTGAGAACTTGCTGATTTGCAGCATGAGCAGATACCTGACACCCATCCCTATCCAATTCTTCAACCATCTGCAAAGCATTCCAGACTGTGAACATCACCTGACTGATGGTGCCCCTGGTCTTGGTACACATGGGGTTCTGAAGCTTCTTGCTGTAACTGGTGAATTCTAGCCTTTTGAGCCCCATTGGCAGAGCAATACAATCTCTTAAAATAAAAAATAACAGTGGTTAATTGGATTATTTTAGGATAACATTGTAACATGATGAAATTTCTGTTTCTGTTGTAAAATTGAAGCTCTGATTACACAAATCGTCTGAGTTGTATTATTGTAATAATTTTATTGAAAGTGAGAGAGAATTATTCAGGAAAGAGAATGACATTCATAGGATCATTGATTTAGAGGTAGAAGGCATTTCAAAGGTCATGGGATCCAACCTTTTTATTTGACAGATGAGAAAACTGAAACTATAGAGGTTACATGACTTGTCCAAAGTTACTAAGTGTCTGAGACAGTATTTGAATTTTCATCTTTTTGACCAGTCCAACACTCCATTAATTAGTTTCTTCTTCTCAGGTAAATGAAAATCCTTATGAGAACAGATTTTTTTTTAATTTTTATTTTTTAATTTATATTTTCCCCTAGTTACATATTTCATGTTCTTTCCCTTTCTCCCAAGCTCCCCATCCCCCCTTAGTCAATACACAGTTCCACTGGGTTTTACATGTATCAATGATCAAGACCTAATTCCATATTATTGATAGTTGGACTACAATTATTGTTTAGTGTCTACATCCCCAATAATATCCCCATCAGCCTATGTGTTCAAGCAGTTGTTTTTCTTCTGTGTTTCTCCTCCCACAGTTCTTCCTCTGAATGTGGCTAGTTTTCTTTTTCATAAGTCCCTCAGCCTTGCTCAGGATCCAGGCATTGCTGTTAGTAGAGAAGTCTGTTAAGTTCAATTAGAGCACAGTGTATCAGTCTCTGTGTACAATGTTCTCCTGGACCTGCTCCTTTCATTCTGCATCAGTTCCTGGAGGTCATTCCAGTTCACATGGAATTCCTCCAGTTCTTTATTCCTTTGAGCACAATAGTATTCCATCACCAACAGATACCACAATTTGTTCAGCCATTCCCCAATCGAAGGACATTCTCTCATTTTCCAATTTTTTGCCACCACAAAGAGTGCAACTATAAATATTTTTATACAAGTCTTTTTCCTTATTATCTCTGGGGTATAATCCAAATAGTGCTATGGCTGGATCAAAAGGCGGATAGTCTTTTAAAGCCCTTTGAGCATAGTTCCAAATTGCCATCCAGAATGGTTGGATCAGTTCACAACTCCAACAGCAATGCATTTATAACCCAATTTGCCACATCTCCTCCAACATTCAATACTTTCCCTTGTCATTTTAGCCAATCTGCTAGATTTGAAGTGATACCTCAGAATTATTTTGATTTGCATTTCTCTGATTATTAGAGATTTAGAACACATTCTCATGTGCTTATTGATAGTTTTGATTTCTTTATCTGAAAATTACCTCTTCTTGTCCCTTGCCCATTTATCAATTGCAAGATGGCTTTTGTGAGATTCATATTGCAGAGGGGGATTCCAGCTGCAAAAGAGGGGTTCAAGCTACAGCTCAGAATTCCAGAAGCCCCCCCCCCCAAGAACTCTGAGAGAGCGGGCAGTTAAGGCAGTTAAGGGAGTTGGGTCCTGGATTTAGAGTAGGCAGGTCTACTTGCTGAGTCTTGGGTCCTGGGTTGCTCTTAGGGGCTTGAGGCTTGAATCTGGGAAAAGCCATTTTAGTTCCTAGCTGCTAACCTGCCTTACCTTGATTTAACATTCAATCTCTCACAGTTTACCTCTGTTTAGTTATTTAGATACAGGAGAAGATTATTTATAGGCTTAGAGAGCAAATTAGCTATTCAAGTTACCTTTCCCCTTTGGGGGGAGCAGCTGCTTGGACATAACAGTTTAGGGCTTCCTAGACCTTATCTATGCTTATTTGATCTCCCTTACTTCCCATCCCCATGTATCATTAAACCTTTAATCAGTTGGGAGCAGTGCCTGCTAATGTTTAGGAAAATACAACTTCCTCACACTGAGTTCCTCCTGCTTTGTAGCCCAGAAGTAAAACTCATCCTCTGTGTCTGTGAGCTTCAAAGACTGATATCAAGCTTCTCCTATTCCCTCCTATTCAAACCTGTGGGGAAATAGTTTAGAGAAAGTTATCATCTTTAGGAGTTCAGCTTTTCCTAAGTTACTGTCCTAGCATTGCAGTTAACAAGTCAGTCCACCAATCACACAGTAACTGATTTTCCAACTGCCTAGTGGGAGGGGGGAAGTGAAGGAGCACTCAGTGAGATCTTGCTCCTCCCTTCCAGTTCAAGCCTGTTTGTGTGTTCCTCCATAGACGAAAAGATTAGTGAGACTTGATTGCTACAGACGCCTGGCATCTTACAGCTTCCCAAGTACAATAATTTTTGAGAGATTTTTTGTACATTAGATTTACTCCTCGTATATTTGAGTAATTAGACATTTATCTGAGTTTTTTGTTATAAAATTTTTTTTCCCAATTTGTTGTTTCCCTCCTAATTTTGGTAGCATTGGTTTTGTCTGTACAAAACCTTTTTAATGTTGTCAAAATTATTTATCTTACATTTTGTGATTTTTTTCTAACTCTTGCTTGGTTTTAAAATCTTTCCCTTCCCATAGATCTGAGAAGTATACTATTTTGTGCTCACCCAATTTATGTATAGTATCCTTCTTTATATTCAAGTCATTCACCCATTCTGAGTTAATCTTGGTAAAGGGTGTGAGATGTTGATCGAGGCCCAATCTCTCCCATATTGTTTTTGAATTTTCCCAGCAGTTTTTGTCAAATAGTGGGTTTTTGTCCCAAAAGCTGAATTCTTTGGGTTTATCGAAAAGTGTCTTGCTCAGGTCACATACCCCATGTCTATTCCACTAATCCTCTGTTCTGTCTCTTTGCAAGTACCATATTGTTTTGATGACTATTGCTTTATAGTACAGTTTAAGATCTGGTACTGCTAGGCCACCTCCATTTATATTTTTTTTTATTTTCCTTGATATTCTTGGTCTTTTTTCTTCCAAATGAACTTTGTCATAGTTTTTTCTAATTCAGTAAAAAAGATTTTTGGTAGTTTGATAGGTCTAGCATTAAAAAGGTAAATTAATTTGGGTAGGATAGTCATTTTTATTACGTTAGCTTATCCTACCCATGAGCACTCAATGTTTTTCCAATTGTTTAGATCTAGTTTTAATTGTGTGGAAAGGGTTTCATAGCTGTGTTCGTATAATTCCTGTGTTTGTTTTGGCAGATAGATTTCTAAGTATTTTATATTGTCTAGGGTGTTTTTAAATGTAATTTCTCTTTCTAACTCTTCCTGCTGCAATGTGTTGGAAATATATAGAAATGCTGATGATTAATGTACATGTATTTTGTATCATTTAACTTTGTTGATTCTCTAGCATGTTTTAAGTAGACCATCATATCATCTGCAAAGAGTGATAACCTGGTCTCCTCATAGCCTATTTTAATACCTCAATTTCCTTTTCTTCTCTAATTGCTACTACTAGTGTTTCTAGTACAATGTTAAATAATAGAGGTGACAATAGGTATCCTTGTATCACTCCTGAACTTGTTGGGAATGCTTCTAATTTATCTCCATTTCAGATGATGTTTGTGGATGGTTTTAGATATATACCATTTATAATTTTTGGGAAAAGCCCTTCTATTCTTAAACCTTCTAGTGTTTTCAGTAGGAATAGATATTGTGTTTTGTCAAAGGCTTTTTCAGCATCTATTGAGATAATCATGTGGTTTTTGTTGGTTTGCTTATTGATATGTTCACTAATGAGAATGATTTTCCTAATGTTGAACCATCCTTGCATTCCTGGTATAAATCCCACCTCATCATAATGAATAACCCTCGTGATCACTTGCTGGAGTCTCTTTGCTAAGAGATTAAGATTTTTGCATCTATGTTCATTAGGGAGATTGGTCTGTAATTTTCTTTCTCTGTTTTTGATCTACCTGGCTTTGGGATCAGTACCATTTTTGTGTCCTAGAAGTAGTTTGATAGAACTCCTTCTTTACTTATTGTGTCATATAGCTTGTATAGTATTGGAATTAGTTGTTCTTTGAAGGTTTGATAGAATTCACTTGTGAATCCATCTGGTCTTGGGGATTTTTTCTTAGGTAGTTCTTTATGGCTTGTTCAATTTCTTTTTCTGAGATGGAATTATTTAAGTATTCTATTTCTTCTGCTGTTAATCTAGGAAATTTATATTTTTGTAAATATTCATCCATATCACCTAGATTGCTATATTTATTTCCATGTAATTGGGCAAAATAGTTTTTAATGATTGCCTTGATTACCTCTTCATTAGAAGTGAGGTCTCCCTTTTCATCTTTGATACTGATAATTTGGTTTTCTTCTTTCCTTTTTTTAAATTAGATTGACCAGTACTTTGTTAATTTACTTATTTTTCCAAAGTACCAGGTTCTAGTCTTATTTATTAATTCAATAATTCTGTTACTTTCAATTTTATTGATTTCTCCTTTGATTTTAATAATCTCTAGTTTAATTTTTGGCTGGGGATTTTTAATTTGTTCCCTTTCTAGTTTTTTTAATTTGCATGCCCAGTTCATTGATCTTTTCCCTCTCTAATTTGTTAGTATATGCACTCAATGATATGAATTTTCCCCTGAGTACTGCTTTAGCTGCATCCCACAGATTTCGGTAGGATGTCTCATCATTGTTGTTATCTTCAATTAAATTACTAATTGTTTCTATGATTTGTTCTTTAACTATCTGATTTTGGAGAATCATATTATTTAATTTCTAATTAATTTTCATTTTGTTTTGCCCTTAATGATTATTATTTTATTGCATTATGATCTGAAAAGATTACATTTATTATTTCTGCTCTTTTGCATTTGTTTGCTATGTCTCTATGCCTTTGTACATGATCAGTCTTAGTGAATGTACCATGTGGAGCTGAAAGGAAGGTGTATTCCTTTTTGTCCCTATTTATTTTTTTCTGTATATCTATTATCTTTAATTTTTCTAGGATTTCATTCACCTCTCTTATCTATTTCTTATTTACTTTTTGGTTTGATTTATCTAGATCTGATAGAGGAATATTTTGATCTCCCACTATTGTAGTTTTTGTATCCATTTTCTCCTAGAGCCCTGCCACTATCTCCTTTAAAAATTTAGATGCTATACCATTTGTTGTGTACATGTTGAGTACTGATATTTCCATATTATCTATATTGCCTTTTATCAAGATGAAATTACCTTCCCTATCTCTTTTAATCAGATCTATTTTTACTTTGGCTTCATCAGAAATCCTGATTGCCACTCCTGCTTTCTTTTTCTCAGTTGAAGCCCAAAAGGTTTTAATCCAGCCATTGACCTTAATCCTGTGTATGTCACCTTCCTTATTTGTGTTTCTTGTAGAAAACATATGGTAGGATTTTGTTTTCTAATCCACTCTGCTATTTGCTTCTGTTTTATGAGTGAGTTCATCCCATTCACATTCAGGGTTATAATTTTTAGTTCTGTATTCCCTAACATTTTTGGTATCCTCTCCTAGTTCTACCCCCTTCTTCTTATGCTATTTCCTTTTAATTAAGTGGTTTGTTTTAAAGCAGTCCCTTTTGTCCCCTCCCTTGGTTTACTTCCCTTTCCACCCCCTCCCTTCCCCTTTTATTATTTTTTAAAGCCTAATAAATTTCTTTCCCCTCTCCTCCCCTCCTGTTAAGAACTCCCCACCCCAATGCCCCACTTGGTTTATCCCTTCTGACTTTATCTCTAGGGTTAGATAGAATTTGATAACCCAATGGATCTATGTACTCTTCCATCTCAGGATTAATTCCACTGAGAGTAAGGTTTAAGTATTTCCTATTAATGATCTCTTCCTCTCCTTCCTATAATAGTATCCATCCCCTCCCCTTCCCATGCCCTCTTTGTGTGGTATAGATTATACTATTTTTCTTATTCCTTCAAATTACTCTTGGTGACATCTTCTATTCCCCTTTCACACTTACCCCTCCTCCATCATCTTAGACCATTTAGTACTCCAACCTCTCCTTATTACTAATTCTTCTAATTACTGTAATAGTGAATACCATTTTTAGAATTACCCACAATATTTCTCCATATAGAAATATAAATAATTTAATCTTATTGAAGCCCTTCAAGAAGGCAATTTAAAGATAAAAGTTTTCTTTCTTTCCCCTCTCTTTATTATTTACATTTCCATGTTTCTCTTGGATTTTGTGGTTGGATATCAAACTTTCAATTTAGTCCTGGTCTTTTTGTGCAAAAACTTGGAAATCTTCTATCTTGTTGAATGCCCATACTTTCCCTTGGAATTATATTTTCAGTTTTGATGGGTAGGTGATCCTTGGTTATAGACCCAATTCTCTTGCCTTTCTGAATATCATATTCCAAGCCTTGTGGTCTTGTAGTGTGAAGGCTGCCAGATGCTGTGTAATCATGATTGGTATTCCTTGATAACTGAATTTTCTCTTTCTGGCTTCTTGTAATATTTTCTCCTTAGCTTGGAACAGGGGTTGGCAACATATGGCTCTTTCTGCAGGAGCCATAAAGTCAATTTTTAGGCACTGTTACAAGAGCACACATTGTTACAGGAGCACACACTGTGAGCACTGTAAGGATGCCATGAAATTACATTTTAAAAAATGTGGGGTTTATGGCCCTCACGGCCAAAAAGGTTGCTGACCCCTGGCTTGGAAGCTTTTGAAATTTGGCTATTACATTCCTGAGTGTTGTCTTCTGAGGATTTAGTGTAGAGAGTGTTCTATGGGATCTTTCAATGTCTATTTTGCCCTCTTGTTTGAGGACATTGGGGCAGTTTTGTTGGATAATTTCTTGTAGTATGATATCTAGATTTCTATTGTCTCTGATTTTTCTGGAAGACCAATAATTGTCAAGTTGTCTCTACTAGACCTGTTTTCTTGATATATTATCTTCTCATTTAGATATTTCATGGTTCTTTCTATTTTGTCAGTCTTTTGACTTTGGTTTATTAATTCATGCTGTCTTGTGAGATCATTGGCTTCTACTTGCTCAATTCTAGCCTTTAAAGAATGGTTTTTGACTATAATCTTTTGGTTTTTCTTTTCAATCTGGTCTATCTGGCTCTTCAAGGCTTCTAGATGGTTATTTATGGTCTTCAATTTGCTTATCATTTCATTTGATTTGTGAGCATCACTTTCTAATTGCAAAATTCTGCCTTTTAAACTGTTATTTTCTTGCCACATCTCTTCCATCTTTCTCACAATCTCAGATTTTAACTCTTCAAGAGCTTGTGACCCATTTTCATTTTTTTGGGAAGATTTGGATGTCTTTAATTGTTTGTCCTCCTCTGTTTTCTGGGAGTTTTTTTCCGTGCATAAGTTATCAAGTGTTAGAACTTTTTTCTTGGTCTTCTTGTTGTTTATTTCTTGGGCCTTGCTTGGCATCATTATGCTTTCTCAGCCAGAAGTCCGAGTAAGGCAATCTGACTCTTTTTGTATGGAGCTAAGGTGCAGTTTTTGTCTAAGGCTACTTTGTAACTCTCCTGGCTTCCACTGCTAGGCCTTTGCTTTCTGTAGCCCCACTCAGCCTTACTCCTTCACCCAAGGTCTAAGCTCCCCAGCCTCCTGGGGTCTCTGGTCTAGATGTTTTCAGGGTCAAGCCCCCGTAGTACTAGCCTGCTGCCCATTGGCTCATGCTTGCTCCTTCACCTGAGGTTTTCACCAGAGTTTCAGTGCACTAGACTGCTTCAATTGTCTGCTGCCTCTCTCTGCTCCACTCCTATGCCCAAGGTCTGTGCTCTCCAGCCTCCTGGGGTCTCAGGTCTTGCTGCTCTCAGGGTCAAGCTCCTGGTGGTGCCAGTTAGCTGTCAAGGAGCTAGATTTTGTGCCCACACTTGCTCTAACTCTGGTGTGCAGCCTCTGCCTCTGGTCCTGTGGGTAGGATGGGGGAGGGTTGATCAGCTTGCATTTTGATGAGAGCTATTTACCTTCTCTCATGAGCCCCCAAAGTATGCTTTCCTTCTCTACCACTGATTATCAGTTAAAGATCAGTTTAGTGGGGGCAGCTGGGTAGCTCAGTGGATTGAGAGCCAGGCCTAGAAACAGGAGGTCCTAGGTTCAAATCCGGCCTCAGACACTTCCCAGCTGTGTGACCCTGGGCAAGTCACTTAACCCCCATTGCCTACCCTTACCACTCTTCCATCAATAAGTCAATACACAGAAGTTAAGGGTTTAAAATTAAAAAAAAAATAAAAATAAAAATAAAGATCTGTTTAGTCAGCCAACATTAAGTAATTTTTAGAAAGGAGTTTCTCCTAAGAGAGTATAGTAAGGATGGTTGGTATAACGCAAATACCCCTTCCCCCAAAAAGTATTTTATACATTCTCCCACAAGCATATGAGGGTCCAGGAAAAAGCTGGTCTAAGTTTAGAGAACATGTGGCAAAGGGAGTAACTCATAGCTCCTGGAAGTGCTTTTGCTCGAATAATCCTCAAATATGGTGAAGATTTTCTGCAGGGATTATTGTAGCATCTGTAAGCTTTCTTCACTGTGTCTAGTTTTACTTTGAGTTTAATTTACAAACAGGAAATATTCACTAGCTTTTCTTCTTGTCAAAGAAGATCAGGGAGGATTAAAAAGTCTCCTCTTGGGTGGAGAGAATATCCATCCCCACCCCCATATACACTCCACTCCTTAACTAGAACTTCTCTATCTTTTTTCACCTTTAGATACTCCTGAATTGTGAACTGTTCTGCTGTTTTTTACAAAACCTACGTTTCCCAAATAGTCTCATTTCACTTCATACAAAAGCTTTCACTCCTTTCAAATTGATGAAGGATTTTCTAAAATCTGCCCAAAATGACTGAATCAGTTAATTGATTTAATAGTGGTATCTAGACCTTATTCACATCTACTTCATTCCTCTGATGATTTATTTAATGGTGAACTCTAAGCTCCCTTTAATTATTGAGGTAAGAGTATGGGATAGCCATCTTAGACATATGTATATACTTGTTTTCTCCAATGGAAAGTAAGCATCTTTAAGGCAAAGATCATATTGGTTTTGTCTTTGTATACCCAGTACACATAGTAGGTGTTTGATAGATGCCTAGTAGTTAATGAATGATTACTAACATCTGCTTTCTTATATTCTAACCATATTTTCAGATTATGAGCTTAAACTGAAAATTCTGGAGAAGTCACACTCTAAACCTAGCAGAGTCTCTAGGTACTCTTACGTTATGGTATTGCCTCCCAGGCTAATTCAGGAAATTCCTAGGCTCAATCTAATTCACTGACATTATACTGCATATTCATTAATTTATTAAGCACAATGTGTAAGTTTCTGAGAAAACAAAGATAGAAGTTATATAGACCCAATTCTCATTGTATACAGTGTACTATGGATATAATGATAAATGTTTCATGGGTCCTATGCCAAGGATCTTGCATTTTAATGGGAAAAGGACAGATACTATTTATGTGGTATCATTTATGACAGATGAGGAAATTCCCTCTACCAATGGAGGTAGGTATCTTCTTTGCAACTTATAATACTGAGAAGTTAAGGGACTTGTTGATAATCACATAGCTGGTATATGTCAGAGACCAAACTCAATCCCAACTGTCCAGGGTTTCAAACCCATCTCCTCTCCTCTACTCCATGCTACCTTTCTCAATAATTGGAAAAGACATAATTAAATATGCAATATCCATTGGGTATTGGCTTAAGTGAAAGGAAAATGTTGAGTCAAAGTGATCTGAGAAATACAAGGTGATAGCATTCAATTGATACATTCAAGTAAGGCACCAAGGAAGAGATAGAACATGATTTGGGTCTGGAAAGAAAGCAGGAATCTCCTCTTCATTCAACTAGAGATGAGAGGAGGGAGGATGGATAGTCTATTCCATGTGTGGGAGACAATGTGAGCAAAGCTCTGGGCACAGGATAGGGTAGGATCATAAAAAGGGAGAGTACAGCACAGATTTGACTGGAACACTGGGTACAGGAAATATGAAACAATATTGGTTGAAGTTGGATTATGGATTACTTTAAATATAGGATAAGGAATTAAAATGTTAAATGGTAGACAATGGAGAGTCATTGAAAGTTTTTATAAAAGAGTAATAATCAGAGTAGTGCAAGAGAAGAATTAATCAGGTAGTCATGTAAAGCATGACTTGGGGGTTATCGACTACATCTATGATTATATTACTATGAGGAACTCCATGGTGAAGAAACTCCTTCTAACATTGCAGGTCAGAACATTATCTGAACTTATATAACATTGATAAGAGCCTTTGGAGTTTAAGGAAGCCATTCCCTTGGATGTTAATGTTTAATACTGAAACAAAAGGAAATACTCATAGGTCATTTAACAATTAGCAAAATGAGATTCACTTGGCCATAACAGGGAAAGAATATTCAACAAGGAAATGCATCAAGGACACCACAAGTTGATTCTGCTATGGGAAATTCCTTATTATGATCCATTAACCAAGAACTCTAAGTGTCCACTTGGAGCCTTTAGACAAGTTCTTACCTTTTTGGTCATAGTTTCCTTTGGCATACTTGTGAAACTTGTGAAACACTTTTCTGAATAATGTGTTAATTGTAAAAAACAAAATATTATAAAGAAAACCAATTATTTTGAAATACCATCATAAAAAATATACATTTTAAACCAAGTTCATACACCCCATGTTAAGAAATCTTCTAAAGAAGATTACAAATGCACACGTGACACAAATAATAATGCAAATAATGTACACTATTTAATATACTATAACATAATAGTATACATTCGTGCCATAATTAGTGGTCAACAAAACATTTTTAAGTAATTCAGAAAAGAAAGAGATGAGTTTGCATGTTTGAGGAAGTCGTTATGGAAGAGATCTATTCTAAAGGATTAGTAAAAATTGGTAAATACCAAAGTATATTGGGTCATCCTGTTTAAAGACAGAACTTAAAGGAGGGACTTAAAAGACACTATACTTTAATAGACTGACACATTTCTACATGGAATCAAGGCAGGTGACTTATAAAGAAAGTGCTTTAAGTCTCTCTTGCATTTCCCCCTTCTTCTCCCTACCTCTACCTCCATGCAGCCCATGGATTTTAGTACAACACTGAGTCCATAGTAGGTACTTATTATGCCTGGAAGGATTTCAGTTACTGTTGCCAGGCTGCTTGGAACATGTTATCCTTCACAGGGAATCTTCCAGGAATGAATGATTCAGTGCACCAAGCACTCAAGCACAGACGGCCTAAAAGGGAAGATGAGCAGGAGGAGAAGAGGATTTTAGCATGAATATTATTTTGAGTTTCAGAAGAGCTAATCCAAACTCTCCATTTATCACTTCCAAATCAGGCAGCTGGCAACGCAGCTTTCATTCCAACAGTTGGAGGGGTGATGCTATTCTCCCCACCCCCTCTAGGCTTCTAGTTTATGAGAGTCCCAAAATTCTGTTTTCACTTAAAATAACACACCAATGGGTTGGAGTCGGGGTAGGGGAAGGAAGAACAGATTTTTTTTTTCATTGTACAAACGATCAATGTATAGAGAGAGGAAATAGAGTTCAGTGGAAAGAACACTGGTTCTGGTATCATACATTCTAGATTCGAATCCCACCTCTGATACTACCTGTCTGATCTTAAACAAATCACATTCTCACTGTGTCTCTCTTTATTCCTCTATAAAATGAAGGGGTTTGAATTAGATGGTTTCTGAAGCCCCTTTAATATCTAGATCACATCTATATTATCTAGATCATATATATGTGCATATATATTACATACCAATAGATCATTTAGAGATAACTAGATCAGATATCAATTCTATATGTACACATGTGTATTATCTAGATCTACATATGCTCTAGACATATCTCTGGATTATCTAGATGCACATATATATATATACATGCATGTATACACACATATTTATACAGGATATTTTAATAGCACTTGAAGATTTAAGTGCTTTAGTAGCATATATTATTTTTACATAGGCATCTATATATATATGCATATATATATATATATATATGTAAAGACTATCTATCTATAGGTATATGTAAGATATATGTGTATCCATATAAGAGCAGCATGTCTACCTGTATTATCTGGATGAGTGGTGTCAAACCCAAATAAATACAATCCTTCCAGGTAACATATTGATTTAGAAATATACAAATTAACATTATTTATGTTGTATCATACATTTATTTGTTAAACATTTCCCAATAACATTTTAATCTGATTCAGGCCATACTCAGGAGTTTTTCAGGCCACTTATAGGTCATGAGTTTGATGCCTCTGGTTAGAGATAAATGTATGACTTTCAGGTAATACTGATAGATATCTCTAGAAGTATATAACTCAGTACTTGCTCCTTCTCTCACCTACATACAAGGGCTATAGCGACTAGATTTATATGTATATGACTCCATCAAATATTGGTGGTCTTGGGGGACAATAGGTTCAGAACAAAAGTCATTTTCCTTCTTGCTCTTAAAGGTGCAGGTATCCTTTGACTTATATTCTAGCTTAGTTCCTTCCCACCAAAATGATGGTTACACAAAAGACCTCACAAATGATGAATAGAAGTAAATATATTTATCCAAACACACAGCAAACACATATCAAAGAAGTTAAACAGATTAGAATGAAACAAGAAAATAGCTTTTAAATGGGAACAAAATGAGATCAAAGGATAAATTCTCTCTAAAATTTCTTTGAGGGGCAATCTGGAAATCAGGAACTGTTGACTAGCTGACTTCTCCTATGTGTCTATAGTTTCTAAAGTCTTTCTATGTACCTCGACTAAAGAGCATCTAGAACCAGAGGTGTCCATTTTGTAAGAAGCCCTGGCTCCAATTCTGTGCCTTAAGCAGAGCAACAACAATGCTTCAGCACCCTTTCTTCCAAGTAGGAATTGTGTTTCCTTCCATGTACCAGTTCCATGCAAAAAGGCAAGCACCCATGGCATGGTTGGAAGACTGGTTTCATTGGCAGAGGATTAGATAGATAGATAGATAGATAGATAGATAGATAGATAGATAGAAAGATAGATAGATAATAAAAAACATATGCCATTATCTATATACATATATACATATACATATATGCATGTGTATGTATGTGTGCATATACAAATATATGTATATATATAGATATTAATAGATAGAGTGTGTGAATATGTGTTTAGATTTGGGTGAGACCTATAATTTCATTGGCATCAGATACTCTCAGGAGAACTCCCTTTCTGTACCACTGTAGATTATTAAACATTCTCAACTTATAGTTTTAAAGAATTACCTTAGGTACTTACACATATATACACACATAAGCACATATATGTTTATGTATACTTTTTATATCTGTGCCTATATCTGTGTCTGAGATTATGTCTGTGTCTATACTAATGAAGGCATGTAATGCTTGAAGACAGGTAATTGTCTTGAAGATAAGACCTGTGGTCAAGCCCTACCTTGCTATTTACAAACTCTGTGATAGTAGTAGCTTGTCTGAACCTATGTGTTTGAACCTATGTAGGTGGAGTATTGGATATAACTTTCAGGTTACAAGCTACTTCTCTGATAACAGGTTTGTGAGACAGGTAGAGAATCTCTGATTGTATAATTGAAGTTAATGGGGAAATAGAAATTGATATAGAGAGATGCACTCTATCATTATTTTTTATAAGTAAAACAGCATTTATTTGGCAGTTATGAATTTCACAAACGATGCTATGGATGCTTTCCACTGAGGAGAATGGACCTAGGTTTGCCTCTTCTTACTCCATAAACCTGTCTGTAGAGGAGACTAGATTAGGGCAATTAGAAGTTCAAGGTCACTGTTTTTGATTTGGCTACTTGCTTAAGATTACTGGGGAGACAGTCCAATATGGTACAAATAACATGGGACTCTCTAGAGTCTAGCACAGTGCACAAAACATAGTTTAATGCTTATTGATTGACTGCTTAATTGAGAGTAAAGAGATCAGAGTCCAGGTCTCAGCTTTAATATTGGCTGTCTTTATGATTTTCTCTTCATCTCGACTGGTCTCTGTTTCCTTATCTATAAGATGAACATAATGAATTAGATATCTCTTAAATTTCTCCCATCTTTTAGATTTTACAATCCATTAGTGCCAAAGATGCCTCAGCAATGACAGGTTTGCTTTGAGAAGATAGAGGAGGGAAGTGATTCATTTACTTTATTTCTGAAATATCAAAGAAGTCCTTTGGATTACCCCTTGACAAAGGCGTGATCATTTTCAGAACACTTTTGTCTTGCATTCCCAACTCAAATGGGTTGTTTCCATTTAAAACATATGGAGATTGACACATTTCTACCCATGAAAAATTAAGATGTTTCATGTGTTGATAAATCTTGATATTAGAATTATCTTGAAGTCAAACAGAAGTCATTAATTTTGTGACTCATAGCTACTGGAACTAGAATGATATATTTAGTAACTTTAGGGCAATAGCATGAAGGTGGTAAAAGGATGTTATGAAAGACTGAAACTCTAAATCATCATTAAAAATTCCAACTAAAAGAATATATAGTGAGGGAGCAATATGTCTGAGCTCTTATTAACTATGGCCATCTTCCTGGCTGCATAATCTTCCACAAATCCCAACACACACACACACACACACACACACACACACACTCATGCACATATACATGCACACACACACTAATACTAGTTAGCATTTACATAATGTTTTAAAGGTTACAAAGCAATGCATATACATGCTCTCATTCCCACCTCACAACCACGTGAGGTATTACAGATTATTATGTCCATTTTACAGAGAGGTAAACTGGGGTTCAGCTAAAGTAATTTACCCTTGGCTATAATATGGCTAATTTGTCAAAGACAATATTTCAACTGACGCTAATTTGATTCTAAGTCTACTGCTGTATCCACTATCTCAAGCTACTGATAACCTGGTAGTGAGCCTCATTTACTACTAGATATTGACCCAGCCTACCCACGTATTCTAAGTCTAACCATGGCTCTGTTTGTGTTAATATAAATAGGTTGACTTTCATGGTTCTCTGCTTAGGAATCATCCATCAGATCTCTGTATCCTATTGTAATAATGACTAGCCCCTCACTTGGATAGCCAAGAGTCTTCATACTTGGATCCTTGACATGGCTGTTGTTTTCTCCTGTGCCTTATTACCTGCTTTTGTGAATCTCTTCAGTTTCTCTGTTCAGGTCCTGTATAGACAAACACACCTTGGATCTTGATTCAGTGTAAACTTCCAAAATTTGTACTATATTGTGAAAAGTGAAAAGGCAGCAAAAGATGTTTGTGCTTAGTACATCACAATGAAAAGAAAGGAATAGGCATTTATGTAACTCTTAATGTAGCCAAGCACTTTTTACAAATTTTACAAATATTTTTCTCATTTGATCCTCACAATAATCCTGCAAGGTAGGTGGTGTTATTATCCCCATTTTACAGTTGAGGAAACTGAGTCTAACAAAGGCTAAATGACTTGTCCAGGGTCACACAGCTATATTTGAAGCAGGATTTGACTTCAGTTTATCCTGACTCCAGACCTGGTACTCTATTCACTGCTTCACTTGATATTCCATTTAAGATAATAGAATTGTTGCATGGGAATTGAGATTGATCTCCCTAGTCTTTGATCGACTTTCAATATTCAAGTTTCTATATAGTCACCCCTTATTTAATAACATTTGACTGTGTACCAATGGTTGGGCTCCTGGACTTATCCCACATATATTTGGATTCCTATCCTGACCCTTCCCTTATCTGCTGCAGCCAGAATGCCAATTATGAAACACTGTATTAGTATTCATTTATTCAGAGGTAGGGATCACAGTTTTCTGGTTAATTGGTTAGCTGAAGTCTAACATGTAGCTATATATAGTTAATATCTCAAGAATCAAAATAACTTAAAATATATGCAACACTAAAAGTATTCTGCAGAAAGCACCATATGATTTTGCAAGATCCTTTGGGGATGGGGGGGCATTACATACATCAATTATCATTACATTGGACAAAAACCAAATTCATCAGTTAAAATTTCTAGTTGCTTAGATTCCAGGTAAAAAAGATTTTACTGTATATAATGGCATACTACTCACTTCTTACATATTCTCATTCCTATTAGGGAAGCCATCATGCATACCTTTGGTTATTTAGAAGTTTTGCTTATAAATGCTGACTCCATTCCACCCTGATATGTTTTGGGGGAAAAATCTGCAAATTCAGGCTGATTTTTATCTGCTTCACAAAGTGCTCCAACTGAGGATAACCAATCACAAAGCAATAGCCATTTTCTTTGGAGACAGACTAGCCACTGAAGGAGGCTGGCATTCAGCACAACCAAAGCTATATCATTAGTGGAATTTGCCCTATATCCAATTACTAGAATATGAGAACCTGAATATGAGAACAAACATAGATGTTTCCAGATTTTCCATCATTTCATCCTCTCCATAAACTAAAAGTGGCAACTTCACAAGGTTGCCCCTGTCTGGTGTTCAAACCAGTCACTTCTCCCATAATTCAATCTATTCTGTGTGTGAGAGGGGGAGGGAGAGCAAAGAGAGAGGGAAAGGAGAGAAGGGGAAAAGAGATGGTCATTTAATGGCTAGTGGTCATGTAAAGGCCCTTTTGAGCAACTAATAATGGAAAAAGAGTTATTTCCTACCTCAAATATAACAAGTGAGTTTTTAAAAAAGGAAGCCCATTGTTATGGAGTTGTTCTGCTACACTGTCTAGCCTTAATGTTCCATTTTTCATAGTTGTAGTAGATCTACCATAAGGAGAAAGCTGGTCATCATCTATCTCTTGGCTCATCTCCTTGATACCATGCTCATGCATTATGGAGAGTGCAGTAAGTTCCTCAGCACCTCATCAAAGATGAAAGAAGCCCTTTTTGCTGCTAAGAATGCCCAGCCTCTGGCCCCACAGAGTTGGATACTGACATGATTAAGAAAGACCTCATTTATCTATCTCAACTCTAATAAAGATTTGTGAGGGCAGAGGCATTCTCATGACAAACCAAATGCAACCTACATAAATAGTTTCACAAAACCTTGTGAATACATTACACATAAAAGACTCTGGAGGGTAGAAGATGATACTGCCCACATATAATATCCATTGCTAAGTTGAAGTGACACCAAGCTGGGCTGCTGTGAATTTTTTAATTTATACTTTGTATTATTGTATAAATATAAATGAGCGAGCATTTTTAGAGAATGCCGTAATCCTGCTGGAGAATTTAAAGGTATACCATAACACTGGGGTGAGCATAATTTTATTTTATTTACATAGCCGACCTTACTTCAACAATGGTACTAGGAAGTTGGAGAAACTGTGGGAATTAGAAATGAACAAAAGGATAAAAGACAAATTGAAAAATGACAGTGAACTTGAATAATAATTAATAATTATAGCCAGCATCTGCATAGTCCTTTAAGTTTTTCAAAGCACTTAGCAAATATTATGCCATTTTATTTTCATGACAATCCTGGGAATTAGAAGCTATTATTAATCCCAATTTAACAGATAGGAAACTGAGGAAATAAATAGATTAAGTGACTTGCTCAGGGTCACTTGTCTAATAAGTATCTTGAGGTAGAATTTCAACTCAGATCTTCCTGACTCCAGGTCCAGTGTTCTATTTACTGTGTACCTAAACTGAAGTCAGAAGATACTTATCTATCATTAATTTAGTAGTATAATCTTAGACATATTATCGGAATTATCATGGCCTCCGTTTCCTCATTTATTTAAATATACAGACTGTATTTTGAGGTTCTTAACTTGGAACCTGTGAACTTTTACAAAACATTTTGAGAATGATGACTCACCATAAGTGGTTTGCTTTGTAATCCTATGTATTTTAATTTTTGTGTTTAAAACATTATTATGAGAAGGTATCTAAGAGATTTCAAAGGGATCTATGACACAAAAAAGTAAAGAAGTCCAATTAAAATGATGTTTATGATTTCTTTCAGCTTTAAAATTTCATTACAATATAATAGGTGGGGGAATTAAGGGGCTGAAGTCACAGGTTATACATATTAAAAAGTTCAATAGAGTCCCAATAATCATAGGAATGAATGCTGAAAGGCACCTTAAAGATAAATTCATCTAAACCACTTATTTTACTGATGAAGTCCAGAGAGCCCCCTGGAAAGTCAATCATCATCTTAAAAGATGCCTTTCCTGAATCCTCCATTTGTTAATGCTTCCCCCTTATATTACCTTTCCTATTCCCCTAGAGAGAAGTGCTCATTTCTTTTGGATTAATCATTTATTTCTCTCATTTTGTTTTTCCTAAAAGGGTTTAAGCAATTTTTCAGAACAAAATGAGATGTGCCTTTAATTCATGTGTCCAAGACTGACCTACATGCCCACTTGGCTCCTAATAATAGATCACTGATTACTGCAAAAAGGATTATTTTTCTCCCTTTAATTTATGTCCCTATATTTAGTTTAGAGAGACAGCTACATGGCATTGTGGATAGAGAATTGGCCTCAGAGCCAGGAAGACCTGGGTTCAAGACTTGTCTTTGAAATATGCTTTCTTTGAGGTTCTAGACAAATCACTTAATCTCTCAAAGTTCTAGGTAGTTCTCTAAGATTATGAAATTGCATATGAGATTCATTTCTAATATTCTGAATTATTTTTATTTTCTGAGTTTTGCACTGAGGCTTAGATTTGTTCCTCAACCTCCAAACTCATTCCTTTGTTCATACAGAATTCAAAGAATTTCCCATTCTTGAATATCTTTCATATGCCAGAAAAGTGAAATTAGGCGTTCTATCTTGCCTGGTAAATAAACACCAGCCTAAGTCAGGTTTGTCTGCTAGCAGCAGTACAGAGTTCTTAAATCTCTGTCGGAGTAAATAGAAAATGTCATGCATGATCAAATAGAACTTGATCACAGACTCCAAAAATATGATTTTCTACCATCTATCAAGGAATTAGGGAGAGATTGAGAGTATGATAGACTATCTCCTCATTTGATACTCTCCAGTTAGAGAGGCCTTGGGATGTGTTATTCGTCATTTAGAGATTTCTTGGGATGTCTAGGATATGGCAAACTAATGAGCTTCCAAAACTGTATTTAATGGTCCACATGGATCAATTCCTTGGTCTTTGATCACCAAAGCGGATCACTGATTAGTTTTTTTTTGTTATTGCTAACCTAATCAATAAATTGATTTTCCTACCCAGAAGTCAGTCTCTTAGAATTTTTTGTCATCACACAGAGAAGGAAATGATCTGGATTGGTGGAGCTAGGACTCTTGCCTTTGATTTTCCTATATTCGTGAAATCTGAAATATAATCTCTATCAGTTCATCACAATTTCTATTTGCTTAATAATGTACATGTTCTGTTCTGCTAGACTAAAGATACCAAAGGTAGTGAACACAGTATTGAAGTCGTTCTGTCTTTGTATCCCTGTCTTCAAACACAGTGCCTGGCATGTAGTAGATGCTTAATGAATGCTTATTAAATGGACTTATTCAAGGTTACTCATATAGTAAGTTATAAGTAGCAGAGACAAACTTCAAACTTTGGTTGTCTGACTACAAATACTATATTTTCATCATGCCATGTTGCTCAGTTTGCTAATAGAATACATTTAGGAAGTTTGCTGCAGCTAGGCATGGAAGGAAAGAAAAGAAGAATTCAAATGGACAATACATGATTAGTTAGACATATGAATGCACATAAGATCCTAACAGTAATTAAGTAAAGTTTGGAAATTCCAAAAGGAACCAATAAACACTTTATGTTTTCAATGATCAACTCTTCAATTCTATCTTGAATGCATTTCCTCTTTTTTGCTCACATGCCCAACATCTTAGTTCAGGTCTTCATTCCCTTATCCAATTTCAATTAATAAATCTGTTTGGTTTTAACTCCAACTGTTAACTTGGAGTGAACAGAATGCCAAGGGTAAATTGATCACTTTTGGGGGGTGAATTTTATCAATTTTTAAAAATTAAAAATTTTAATTTTATCAATGTTTTACCAATTACATGTAACAACAAATTTCCATGTAAAATTTCCAAAGTTAGATGATCTAAATTGTTTCCTTCTCTCCACATTTCTGGAGCTGGTAAGCAATTTGCCTGTTTTATACATGTATTATCAGGCATAACATTCCATATTTTTCATTTTTGTAAGAAAATAATCACATAAAACCAAAACCCTAAAATAAAAGCCCAAATATGCTTTGATCTTCTTTCTAACTCCAACAGTTCTTTCTCTGGAGGTTGATGACCTTCTTTCTTATGCGCTCCTCAGAAATGTTCTGGATCATTGTATTGCTGAGAGTAACTTAATCTTTCACATAAATTGCTCACTTCTAATCTCATTGGGGTAACTAGGTAGCACAGTGAATAATGCTCTGAGCCTGAAGTCAAAAAACTTACCTTCCTTAACTTCCAGTTCAAGTCTGGTCTCAGACCCTTACTGAGACCCTGAGTAAGTCACTTAATTCTCCCTGTTTCCTCATCTTTAAAATGAGATGGAGAAAGAAATGGCAATCTACTCCAGTATCTTCTGCCAAAAAAGAACCTTAAATGAGGTCATGAAGAGTTGGACACTACTGAAATGACTGAACAACAAACTAATCTAATCTCATCACCGTTCTCCTAGTTTAGCATTGGACACTCGGACCCTCACATCCCTTAACCTCCTCTCCTTTCTGATTGGAGAAGTGAAGAGTAGAGCACTAAACTCCTCCCAAAGCCTTCTTTTATAGAGGATGGAAAATTGGACAACCAGTTCATTTCTATTTCCTTCTGCTGCATTGTTTGTCTTCAACCCCATGGAAAAAGTACTGTGAAAATATAATCTCATTTTATCTTTACAACAAACATTGGAAGTAGTAAGGGAATTGAGGTGCAAAGAAATTTTCTCAGGTCACAAAGCTGGTATATGTTTCAATCTTTTTTTTCTTTCCCTCCAGTGAACTTTCCATCCTTTATTTTCTTTCCCTAAAAACAAATTTTTGAAGAGAGAAAAAATAAGTCAAATTGTTTCATCTTTCTTATAGAAAAAAAGATCTTTAATTCATTTCTTTTTTCTCTGGGCATAGGACCTCCCTTATGGAACAAGATATCTTCCAATTTCTTTGCCTTTGTCAATTAACTTTGTAATAGTGCAGCATAATCACAGGAACTTTGACATTTACAAAGCATTTTCCTCTTAACAAAAGTAGTACAATGGAAACATGGACACAAGCTGCCACAAAGAGGTGGGCTCCCTTTCTCCTGAGGAGTTCCTAATTGGTTTTCACTGCATCTGAATTCTTCGCCTTCCCTTTCCTACTGTATCAGTACCTTCATAATTATGCTGCCCCACAAGGATAATTGCTACACTATTCAAAGCAGTTCCTTTTCAAAATGCCTAAATTGTTTCTAACAATTTTACTTTTCCTCCCTATGTTTCACAGCTGTGCCTCACTTTCCCTCTTCTGCACAGAGGGTAGGAGAAAAAAAACCACAAGACTAATAATCTTTCTGGGTGGCCAATCAAACCACAAATGTGGGCTGAGTTCCAAGGATTCATCTCTGAAACTACTCTGATCAACGACACACACCCTGAATGTCCATCTCTGCCCAAACAAAACATTTCTGAAGTTTGAAGTTGTGGTACAACTAAGGTTACAATTCCTACTGAGTCCCCATCAGCCATTAAGAGAAGCTTCTGGGGTGAATATATGATTAATACCTTGTCAGGTAGCATTGTGTCATAGTGGATAGAGGACTGGCATTGGAAAAGAGAAGACTTGAGTTACAGTACTATTTCTGACATAGAATCAAAGAACCCTAGGATTCCACCTGAAAGAGAACTTAGAGCCAACTAAGTCCAATTTCATTCATTTACAAATGAAGAAACTGAGATTGGAACATATTGGCTTGCTCTGGGTCACACAGCTAGTAATAATAATGACTATCATTTATACAGCGCTTCAAGGTTTGCAAAACAATTTATAAATGTTATCTCATCTTAGTCTTAAAAACACCTGGTAAGAAGATAATTGTATGCCCATTTTACGGATGATGAAATGTACAAAGGTAAATGACTTGATCATGGAGACACAGTTATTTGGACTCAAAGCTTAATGATTAAATTCTCCTTTACATACTGTACCTCATATACTGTATGTGTAATACTGGGCAAGGCATAATCTAAGCCAGTGATGGGCAAACTACGGCCTGTGGGCCAGATGTGGCCCCCTGAAATGTTTTATCCCTCTGTGGGACATTATTCCTAATCTGACGAATACAATGAGTAGGATACAATACAATGAAACTTTGAAAGAGTTGCCTTAGAAACAGACTGAAAGATGAGCATTTCCTTTTCTTTGGCCCCCTCTTTAAAAAGTTTGCCTATCACTGGTCTAAGCAACTCTATAAAGCTATAAGTTGGAGGGGAGCTACTGACTTGCCTTGGTAGAAAGAGTCTGGATTCTATTTACCAATGCAATCATAGGTCTAGTCCCATTTCCTGTTTCTGACCCTATCTCTGTCTTCTCAGGTGTACACTTTTGTTCAGTATGGTTCTCTTTTGTATGTAGAAAATTTAATTACATATCAACAGATCAGTAACTAGAATTTCTAGTCCCAAGGCAAATTTAGCTGAGCAATTGAGCAAGTGAGAAGGAGACGTTCTACCCTTTTTGGGAGAGGGAATGATTTCTCCCTAGCATATATAATAATATATTTTACATTTATTTACATATGCATGTACATTTACATAAATAATAATATATATACATCACATATATGATGTTTATATATAAAATGATGGATTGGAGTAACTATCACAAATATATATATATATGTATACACACACACACACACACACACACATATATATATATATATATATATATATATATATATATGAAACAGGTCAATAACCTGACCCAATAACTTAATAAATTCCCAGTAGGAGGTTGATATTTGGGAGCTGGCAAATAGGGAAGAAGGGGTGGAAGAAACCAAGTTTTATAAGAAGGGTACCACAGTAGTGTTTCTCTAGCAACATTACAAGGTATTGGCAATTAATCAGAAGAGGGATCTATAAAAATGGAATTTAGTCTCCTAAGGAGTTTGCCTGAGACACTTATTATGTCACCCTGCACAGACCATTTAATCTCTCTGGGCATTGGTTTCCTCATCTATAAAAGAAGTTGCTGAATTTGACTAGATTCCAGCTCTAAACCTGCAATCTAGTGATCCTAAATGGGAGAAGAAATTGGATTGCCTTTGAAAAACTGCACAGAGCTCTTAATGACCACAAAGTTCTCTCAGGAATGGAGGCATGAGAGAGGCTAAATGAAGAGAAGTGAAATCTTTGACTCATTACCTTTCATCTCCTGCTTCACTTGTGTATGTCTGTGAAGGAAGGCTGCTGGAGTGACCTCCATCTATGCCAATGTGAGGCAATTTCCACCTGCTGTTTGTCTGACCTCCTGCAGGTGATGTGAAAAGCTTCCATTGTGAAGAGAAGCAACCTTCTTTTTGACTTCAGTCCTTTCATGCCCAGCTTACACCTGTCCCATGAGGGAAGAAGAAGAAGAAAATCAGTGGAAAGCAGACCTTTCATCTCCTTTACTGTCTCCTGTCTAAATCTCAAGGCTAAAGGAGAAGAGAATAGTCAAATGGGCCCTCCAATCTGACCATCTGCCTATTTCCCATCTCATATGGCTCTTGTCTCCTGTCTGATCTCTAGCCTTCTGGGGAAGAAGAGTAGTGCCTTCTACTCAGTGAAGAACATTCTCATACCTAGTCATGCCCTATACATCCCAGTGACTTTGAACCTCTGTAGATCATTATCTAAACCCCACTGCCCATCGCCCACCTACCAATTCCTTCTTCTCATCCTTCTCAAACATTCTAGCCCATAGTCCTGACCAATGTCCCCCACCCTTTCTAGTCTGATACTGGAATTCTATTCCATAGGCAACAAACTTCCCTTCATCCTAAATCTTTTTTCCTCTTATATTCTTTTCATTTTTTACCTATCACTGACATGTGGCTTCCTATGATATGTCATCCATGGTCATCCTTTCTAGTCTGGTTTCATACTCATTCATTCCCCTCTGTTTACTGGTTGAGACAGCAGAGTTAGAATGTTCATCAAATTGCCAGTTGTGCCTAGCCTTGAATGACTTGCCATCATCTACTGCCTTTGCTCCTACATGTGTACTGTTGAACTTAAGTGAAGAAAAATAAAAGGAAAAAAAGGGAAAAGATAGCAATTGGTAATAGAAGGAAATGCACCTGACTTGGGATCAGAAGCTGTGAGCTTTAGTCTTACTTCTCTGTCACTGATTGTAAGGCTCTGGTTAAATCAATTTAAATCTTTGGAATTTATTTTCCTCCTCTTTTAATAGAAATATGTTATCCTGAATAACATCTTAAATTTCTCTCAGTCTTAAAACTCTATTTTGTAACTTTGAAATTTTCAGGAATTCTGACTAGTCTTCACATTAGTTACTCAGAATTAGTGAGGTCTTAACGCAATTTTTAATAGCCAGAAACCATCACCCTCCCACAATATTCGGGCTGAGAAGCAGTGACTGACCTACCACTTTGTGACAGTGTGGACAATGTGACATAATGGAGAGAAAACTGACCTCAGAGCAGGAAGAAGGGGATTCAAGTACCACATCTTACACATACTGCTTTGGTGACCCTGTGTAAAACCCAGTTCTTCTGGTGACTCTCTTAAGACTCTAAATCACTGAATTGTTGTTGATGTAAATTGGTAGGGAATGTTTTCTCACCTCAGACATCCTATATGAGTGAAATCACAGATTTAGTCAGTCTCCTTATCATTCACAACAAAACAGGCAAAGAACTAAAAAATGAACAAAAACTGCCCACCTACTTCTCTGTATATTCAACTTCATCTCTCTTGCAAAGCTTAAAAATATCCTGTGTCTATTTGCTAGAGAAAAATACACTACCCAAGTTTCCTGGGTCTGATGCATCACTGATCTTCCCTCCAGCCCCAATGAATTTGCAAATTACATTACATGGAACAATAATTGCATAACAACGCGTCCCTTGTCATCGTTATGAGAAGGCTAATGAAGATTAAGCCCAGGACATTTCACCAAGGAAAACCCCATTTCCAAAGAAATCACTGTTTTCCTTTCTAACATTGTGCACTTCTTTTAGGGTGGGCAGACTGACTGATGAGGAGGATGGTGGCAACAGAACTTGTGTACGTGTATGTGTGGTTGCCTAAGAAGGCTAATAATTAAAATTTGATGACTGCTATATAAATATAAGTATGACAAACCACCACAGGGAAGGGAAGGATGGTCACAGCTAAGCAGGAGACAGCCATCTGGAGAAGGGATTTTCACACGCCAACTGATAATTGAAGTAGCCTAACATAACCAAGCATGACATGCATTCTTCCCTTCTGTTCTAACGGGATGTAATTTGTGTTGAAAGAAGTCTTTAATTAAAGATGTCATAATGCTATTGACACAATTTGATTTTCCTCTCCAGATGGTGTAGAGGGAAAGGTAATTTGGATACAGCTGGTTACAGAATAAATGCAGGAAGCCCAGTTAAGCATTACTTCTTCATTTTGTTTTGTTTTTTTAGAAGTGATTAGAAAGAAGTTTGATTTTTTTTTTATCTCTATATGAACTGATCCTATGATTTCATTGTTATTGTGAACTTTTAGATGAGTAAATTCCCTCTTCCAATATAAATTAGCAACTCTTCTTTAATCTATAGTATTAGAGAGCTTAACATCCTGAGAGATTAGAGACTTACCCAGGATCACACCACTAATGTGTCAAAGGCAGGAGCGGAATCAATCTCTTCCTGATTCTAAATAGTTGTTATTAACTTGTTTCAATTGTATGTGATGCTCTGTGACCCTATTTGGTCTTTTCCTGGCAAAGATACTGGAGAGCTTCATCATTCTTTCTCTAGCTCATTTTAAAGATTAGGAAGCAGAGGTAAACATGGTGAAATGACTTGCTTAAGGTCACACAGCTAATAAATATCTGAGATCAGCACCGAACTCAGATCTTCTTGACTCCAGGTCCAGTGCTCTATCCACTGTATTACCTAGCTGCCTGATTCATTCTAACTGCAATTTTCAATCCATGATGTCCTCCTGTTTCTCTACTTGTTAGACTTAAAATATAACTATCATTTGAGCTTTCAAGATCACTTAAAAATAAATTTCTTTGACTTTCCATTTCTAGGGTGTATCATATACAAAACTAGCTCTCCACTCCCTTTTGTCATACTCACTGTGCTGAGGAGAAGCTGTGGATAACCTTTGGGTGCATGGTTAAGTAAAACATTGGAAAAAATTTAGAGAAAGTTATCTGTGGCATATAAATATTTTAGAGCAATTCAAAACCTCCCAATTAATTAGTATAATTTTTCATAGCCATTAAAACTTCTTATAAATTGTATCAATCATTATTAATCTCATAAACATTTTTAAAATTTTCTGATTTATCTTATATAAATCTTTTCATTTTGTCTATGAGGTATGCTAAAAGAAATAAAGATATTAATAAAAAGGTCATCAAAATTTGCTCTTAAAATGTTTATTTAATCTAAATAAAATTCCTCTATATTATTAAGAAAATTCTGTAACAGCATTTTGCAATGGGGCCTACAATGAGGTATGCAAAATGATTTTTCTCTGGAGACAAGGGTTTCAAAATGCTGAAGATGCTCCAAAAATAATGATGACAATCCATGGGTGTAGCAATAAAGAAATCATCCAATGCCACCAAGAGGCAGAAGAGATAAGGTCCTATTATATTAGAACCATAGAACTAGGTCTAGAAAGCATCTTAGCAGATTCATAGTCCAAACCTTTTATTTTACAGATAAGTAATTGAAGTCCAGAAAGGCTAAAAGACTTGCCCAAAGCCAAAAAAGTAGTGTGAGTTAAGATTTGGAGCCAGGACTTGGGACTCTAAGAATTAGGTTTTCTCTACTATAGAGGAATATGATAGTTAACTTTAAGTATTTGAAGGTCAATCATGTGGACATAATTGAACTATTCTGTTTGCATTCAGAGGGTAAAACCAAGAGTAATGAGTAGAAATTGCAATGGCAGATTTAGGTTAGATATGAGGAAATTTTTTCCTGACCAGATTATTTGATGACTATATCCAAAAGTGGAATCAGGCAGACTTATATGGTGGGTTCTGGAATTCCTTGGTTCAAATTCACCCTCTAACATTAGCTGCATGACAACTAAGTGATGGAATGGATAGAACATTTGACTTAGAGTCATGAAGATTGAGTTCAAATTCAGCCTGAAACACTTACTGTGTGACCGCAAGTCACTTTCTCTGTTTCCACATCTGTAAAATGAGAAGAAGAATAGCTACCTCTCTGGATTGTTATGAGTAACAAATGAGATAGTATTTGTAAAGTACCATGCAAATTTTTATATATAATGATAAATATTATTTACTATTATCAATCGTACTAGTATTATTGCTATTTCTAAATCTTAGTTTCCTCATTTTACAAATAAGGATAATTAAACCCATAGAATTCACCTTACAAGGTTGCTATGAAGTTCAAAAGAGCTACTTTATAAAAAGAACTTTGTTAAAATCAAAAGGATGAAGATTAGAATTTAATCTGAAATTTCATCTGTGTAGGGAGCTCCCTAATGAGGAAATTCCCTCTACCAATGCAGGTTGGCAGCTACTCTGCAATTTGTAGTCTTAGACTGTTGCCTTGCACATGCAGAAGTTAGGTCACTTACCCAACGTCCCACAGCAGTCTCAATGATCATTATCTTCTTTCAAGTTCAAGACAACTTAGATGGTTTTTTTAAGTCCGTTTAAAACCTTAATTCCTATTAAGAAATTAATGAATTTTGTTGACTGACAACTGACTGGAAACCAAATTGAAAAGTTTAAGAAGTCAGTGTAAGAAGTTATGGTATTGATTGTAGATGGCGTTTTCAAGGATTTTGGCTAAGAAAAGGAAAAGAAATATAAGATGGTATATAGTGGGGACGTTAGGATCTAATTTGTTTATTTTTGAGGATGGGCAAGACTTAGATGTATTTGTAGTCAGTAGGGTAGAAGTTAATATAAATGGAAAGATTTGAATAATAGAAAGAGGTAATGTTAGTGGGGACAATATGCTGGACAATAAGGTAGTATATGATATTAAGGATATTGGTAGAATGTTGACCTTAGTAAGGAGAAATATCTCTTTATTTGAGATAGTATAGCAATTAAAGAGAAAATGGAACAGTATAATATAAGAAGGTTTTGAAATGAGTAGAATGTTGTCACATAAGGAGGAAGGGAAAAGAGAAAGTTCTCAAGAGATATCCTTATTTTTTTTGGAAAGTATAGAATAGGACCACTGCTAGGATGGTAAGAAGAAGGAGATGCAGTTGCTAGAAGAAAGGAAACAAGAATTTATTAAGTACTTACTATGTGACAGGTATATAGATACCTGAGGAGAAGAGATTTGGAAAATTGTATAGAATAGTCAAGAGAAAATTAGGAAGGAGTAAAAGGATTGCCTTGTTGCAATTAAATTATATACAATTTTAGTGGATCTAATCAGCATAGTCTCTTATTCATATTCTGTTCCCTCCCATCTCTGAGTTTTTTTCTCATTTGACCAGTGACTAAAAGAAGTCTTTCCTCTTGCCCATCCCCAACCCATCTCCATCTGTTAAAGCCCCTCTCTTCCTTTACTTCTCCATTCAGATATTTCTTTCTCTCTGAAGCTCTCCATGCCTACTCTCTTCCAATTCAAAATAATCTCTCACTCCTCAGATTCCTCTCAACACTTACCTTGACATATAACATAGAGCCTGTTTAATTGTTCTTTATAGTATAGTTATCTGTGTCCTTAGTTTCTCCTGTTCCATTAAACTGTAGACTTCCTGAAATCAGGGGCCATATTTTGGATCTGTGCACTCCTAGTACACAGCCTAATATCCTACTTATGTTTTTTTCTCCTGTGTTTCAGTTGGATCAATGATGGTCTTAGTTCTCTCTACAATTTCATTGGAGGTCTTTGGGATTTTCTGTGGGTAAAGGATTTATAATCAGCAAATGTGGTGATAAGTTCTGCTCAAGCTTAGCTAGATTTTATCTTTAATGGTTCACATGCAATCAGTTGGTGCATCTCTATTTGAAATATTTCTAGCTTAGAATGAATTAGAAGAGCTTCCCCTCCATTGCTTAGATTTTCAGAAATCATGGCTACTTCTATGCCATGGTGAAGCACTGGAGTAAGGCACACTTTTGGAAGTTACTTGACAAATGTGTGTTAAATCAAATGATAGTACAAATGATTGCATTTATTTGTGTGTTTGTTTTTTAAACATTACCTTCTGTTTTAGAGTTTTTCCAAAGTATCCGTTCCAAGGCAGAAGAGCAGTAAGGACTAGACAATTGTGGTTAAGTGATTTGTTAAGGATATACACAGGTAGGAAGTCTGAGGCCAGATCTGTACACAGGAACTTTCATCTCCATACTTTACTCTCTATCCATTGAGCCACCTAGCTGCCCCTTATTTATTTGTTTTTAAATGGTATTAACCAATCCGCCATTTTACTCAAGGATATATTTGTTTAAGAGTGAGTATAAAGTCAATTATCTCTTACTTATTTTGGGTCAAAAATATTGACCCACATATAAAAGTCAAACTTTGCTATTAAACTCTATTTACCTAAAATTTCCTTTCCTCAAATTCCTACCTTCTATTGCACACCTGTTTTTACAAATGAAGGCAAAACAATTGGGAGTGAAAAAGTGGCTTAAACAAAACAAAGAAACAAAAAATATTGACCAGATCTTTGAACTTGCACTGTTTTCATTTTTTTCTGCTGAGTTTGTGACACAAATCAAACTCCATTTTAAATGGAATCTTCACAAAGAACAAAATGCCTTCCACCCCAGTGCTGATTCTTCATATAGAGCCTTCACATCAATAACCCAACTGATGCTTACTGTGCAATTGAGTAGCTGTTGTCATTGATTGACTGAAGCTCTTATAACTTCAGAGAGCACAATATGTTTTTATAGATGCTATTCATGATGTGGATCAATGAAGCTCTCAGAGTGAAAAAAACACCCCCTTTTTAATGGTCCATACAGTGAATAGCATCTCACTGAGGTATTTTTGCAAAATTCTCTGAGAAGATATATCATAGATAAAACAGAAAAAAAGTTGAGTTATCTTTCTATTCAGAGGAGGTAGGAAAATAAAAATATAAAAATAACTTTATCAATAAAAGTGTCTTTCATCATTACTAATAGCATATCTCTCACATGCTTCACTTGTTTTTGGATATTTCTCATGCAGCCTATTTTTTCCTTCTCTCCATCATTTGTCTAGAGCTAACCACTTTCACTTGGACATACCTGTGAATTTACTAGAACGCTAAAGGTAAGCATAAATAATGCAGTAAAAATAAATATTTTATAGAATCAATTCCTAATGATAAAGTTGTCTTGATTCTGGAGATGTAAAGGCAAATGTTGGTTCATTTAAATGTTTAATCACTTCTCTGCCATACTTTTCTGATCTTTTCCAGCAGATAATATTTTTCTAACCTATAAAATGTCATCATTTTTGCTAAACAAAACAACACACAAAATATTTGCTTTATTACCTTGAACATCTTTCCATTTCTTCTGAGGTTATATACAAACTATTCAATCTAGTTTTTTAAACCCTTTAGAGCTTGACTTCCACCTAGCTTTTTATCCTTATTTCATGTTATTCCCTTTCATGTATCATAGAAAGGCTACTTGTTACCTGCTTCTGGGACTCAGTAATCCATCTCCTACCCCAATGAATTTATATGAACTATTCACATTCTGGGAAATGCACACTCTCCTTGTCTAATCTTCTCAGAATCTTCATATTCTTTCAAGATTCAACTCAAGTGTCACTTGTTGGCCAAAAATTTTTACTAATTTTCTAATTTTTACTAATTTACTAATTTTCTTACTAATTATCTTGCTTTTATTTACTTATGTTTTTACTTATTTGTTTTTTGCTTTCTTATTCATTTATTTAGCAAGTGTATCTATGTATTTGTTTATTTGTATGAATATTTTAACTTTCCAGTAGAATGTGAGATGTTTGAAGGGAGGAATTGTTTCATTTTTGTAGTTCTATCTTCAGAATCTAGTCCAGTTCCAAACAATTAGATGCATAATGTTTCATATTATAGAATTATTGAACTTCAAATATTAGAATTTATTTTTGAAATAAAATATTGCTTCCTACTTAGTATTGTGTAAATGAAAAATTTTTGGTTTAGAAATTCAATTTGAAACAAGAAATGATGTTTCCTTTTTTAGTTAGCCAATCTCCCACTAGCTTTGATGACTTTATTTTTAAAAGTATGTTTCTTTAAAGAAATCTATATAGTTTCATTTTTTAACCTATAGACACACCAGAATCTGGTTGTAAATGTCACTAAAAACTAACAGTGGCAGCCATTAATAGCCATTGGTAACTCAGAATATCACATATAAGATTCCTTTTATTAATTTTCTAAAACAGTTCTCTATTACAGTGAATTTAATGAGTATTAACAGATATGAACATTTCCACATTAAAAGAACAGAAAAAGGGGTCCATATATGCAACTGTGAATCTCCATTACATACAGCTTTTAAAACATATATTTCAAATTTAACATGATAGTTCCAAGAATATTTTATCTGTCTGGGTCCCATTCTACAGTTTCTTTTCCTCTTTTATTTATATTTTTAAATGATTCATCAATGTTCTTTACTTTTTTCTTTTTTTTTTTGAGATGATTATCATTTATCCTACTTCTTTTCAAAACCCTTCTATTAGCAGTACAAGATCTTAAAACTGTACTATAAAGCAGTAATCATCAAAACAATATGGTACTGACTAAGAAATAAGAGTAGATCAATGGGATAAACTAGGGGTAAATAACCTCAGTAATCTAGTATTTGATAAACCCAAAGATCCCAATTTTTGGAATAAGAACTCATTACTTGACAAAAACTGATGGGAAAATTAAAAAAGCAGTATGGCAAAAATTAGGTTTAGATTAGTGTCTCATACCCTATATAAAGATAAGATCAAAATGGGTATATGATTTAAACAAAAAGTGTGCTATTTTAAGTAAATTAGGGGAACATAGAATAGTTTTCCTATCAGATCTATGAATAATAGAAGAATTTTTTTTGCCAAACAAGATATAGAGAACATTTTAAGATGTAAAATGAACGATTTTGATTATATTAAATTTAAAAGGTTTTGTACAAATGAAACAAATGCAACTGCGATTAGAAGGAAAACACACTGGGGAAAAGTTTTTGTAACAAATTTGTCTACTAAAGGTCGCATTTCTCAAATATGTAAAAAACTAAGTCAAATTTATAAGAATCCAAGTCATTCCCCATTTTAGAAATGGTCAAAGGATATGAATAGGCAGTTTTCAGATGAAGAAATCAAAGCTATCAATAATTATATGAAAAATATTCTAAATCCTTCTTGATTAGAGAAATGCAAATTAAAACAACTATGAGGTACTACCTCACACCTATCAATTTAGCCAAGATGACAGTAAAGCGATAAATGTTGGAGAGGATGTGGCAAAAGTGGGACACTAATACATTGCTAGTGGAGTTGTAAACTGATCCAACTCTTTTGGAGGGTATTTTGGAATTATGCCCAAAAGGAATTAAAAGAATAGATACCTTTTGATCCACTAATACCACTACTGTATCTGCATCCCAAAGAGGTAAAAAAAAAACAATTGGAAGGGATCTATTTATACAAAAATATTTATAGCTGTTCTTTCTGTGGTGGCAAAGAATTGGAAATTAAGTGGATGTCCTTGTTAGGGACATTGTGCACATTTTCCTCGGTGCTGTATTTCTGATTCTTTCCTGACTTTGGCACCATGCTTCTTGCACCAATAGTTCTTCCACATTCTCTTAATCCCCTTTTTATTTATTACATTTCTTTATTAAAATGTAAGCTCCTTGTATATAGGAACAGTGTATGATGATCAACTATGAATTACTTGGCTATTATCAGCAAAGAAAGGATCCAAGACTATTCTAAATCTCATGATGAAAAAAGCTATCCAGCACTAAAGGAGGAACTGATAGAGTCTGAAAGTACATTGAAATATCCCACTTTTTATTTTATCCCCGACATGACTTTTTTTTCTTATATAGACAGTATGTATCTTCTTTCTCAGCATGAAGAACATGAAAAAAATGTATTGTATGATAGCAAATGTACAACTCATATCATATTACCTGTTATCTCAGGGAGAAGAGAGGGTGAAAAAACAGGAGGGAAAGAACATGGATCACAAAGTGTCAGAAAACAATTATTCAGAATTTTTTAATATAAAATCTGGAGAAAAATAATTTTAAAAGGGAGTTTTAAAATGTAAGCTCTTTCAGGAAAATCTTTTTGGCTTGTATTTTTCTTCCCAATACTCAACATAGTGCCAAATATTTATGGGAACAATGCTTGTTGCTTTGCCTTGCCTTTTTTAAAGACTATCAAAGACTCAATTTATACTTCCATGAGAGATTTTGTCAACCCTCAGTCAACTCTGAAGATTCTTTGAACTGACTTTTTAGGTTGGCATGATTGATGGATGAATAGCAACTCAAGGCTTCCTAAGCTCTTCTCCTCTAAGAAGTGGCTCTTCTAGTAGCTTTTCTTGCAAAGGTACCATGAGAAAAAATGTTAATCTACAGTTGTGATCAACTATTCCATGTTGCATACCTTTGGCAGAGTACTGGGGTCGATGATTTAACTCCCTTTGAGTTCCTTAATTTTCTATCTCCTAGGTAGAGGTGGAGCTTTGAATTTTTGCTTCTAGGGAGAAGTATCACAAATGAGCTTGAAACAACGGACAAAAATTGTGCCCCCAGTTGAATGAAAATGTAGTACAATGTCCATGAGAGAGTCTGAGACAATGGCAAGAGGTAGATTAAGTTTAGATTGGAAGTGAGGAAGAAGAAATCAGAGAGTATGATCAAGTATCAAAATACCAGCACAGCTTGTGCTAAAGCTCTTTTCTGTTGAGGATCTGTTTGCAACATATCAGATTATTTCTGGTTTTCAATCACCCAATCAGTAAGCATTTATTAAGTGAGCACTATATACTACAGCTAGGTGGAACAATGAAAAAAATGCAAGGTCTGGAGTAAGGAAGGCTCATGGCCCTTAGTTCAAATTTAGCCTAAAATACTTACTAGCTGTGTGATCCTGGGCAAGTCACTTAACCCTGCTGACCTCAGTTTCCTCATCTGTAAAATAAGCTGGAGAAGGAACTGGGAGAGTACTACAGTGTCTCTGCAAAGAAAACTCCAAATGGGATCATAGAGAATCGTACACAATTGAAACATTTGAACAACATGTACTAGTGACTATGCCAAATACAAGTACAGCAAAATAAGCAAAAATAGTTTCTGTCCTCATGGACTTAAATGACAATGTAGTTACACATGATAAAAAAATCCCGCCCCTCCCATCCGATCTTTAATCCTCTGTTATTTCTTTTTTGGATTCAAGGATTTATTGAATGATTTTCAAAAATGTTCCTTTAGTAATACACAGAAACACCACAAGGTGTCAGGCGTTCCATATTTTACTTCTATCCAGGTCATCTTTTAGATTGAGGTACAGATTATATTCTAAAGTAATGACTTTGTCTTCCTAATTTTCTTTCTTAAATCCTTGGGCTTGAAGAAATTTTTTTTATTTTGAAATATGATAATGCTCTCTCTACATATATGTGTGGTTGATAATGCTAAAACCTTTATTTTCACATCCATTCCGATTTCTGCTACAAATTGTAATTTAACACTGATCTATTCTTAGGGATTAGCCCTATCATATATGCACATTTACCAGTACTAGGTCAAAATTGGCTCTCCTGCAAAATAAAGACAAACAACATAATTTCCAAAGTCTCCTCTTACACTGAAATCCTATGACTCTACAATTCTCAAAGCTAGCATCAAAATTTCTCTGGTACTTTCTAATTTGGGTTCAGTAAAAAAGCCAAAATCTTATTGATATCAGATATCCTTTTTTGTTACATTGATTTTTCATTTACAAAATGGCTTCTATGTATTGGGAAGAAATAAATATGACAGATTTTTATTTCCCAGTATTGACTAAAAAGCATAAACAAAGTCTAGAATTATTTTAAGATCCTCAACCCATTTACCTTATGCCACTTTGTTCTTCACTTAGTGATTTAATTTTGCTTTATCTTCAATTTTATTTCATTTTCCCCTTCCACCACTTCTCATCTTCTGAAATTGTTATCTGTTTTCCCACAAATCCTCTATTAGGCTTTTCATAAACCTTACATCCTGGAGCTTCTTCTCTTCCCATATGTAATTGTTTGTCTTCTCCTTTTACTTCTCTGTACTTTGTTTTCCTCATATTTGAGAGGATTGGACCAAGTACTCACAGTAGTCCCTTATATCTCTGAAATTTTAAACTTCTTTTATTTCTTTCAGCATCTGTTAATTTTCATACTTTGAGAGTACCAATCTATTACTTAGATGTCAGTCTGTCGACTCCAATTGCTACTATTTAACCAGTCCACTTGCTTCTCTGGTCACACATATCCTTGACAATTTCTTTTATGCCATTTCTTATTAAGCAATACATACTTGGTTTGCTTGGAAGGGTATGACCATATATTTAAGCACATCAGGTATTTTTGCAATTTCTGTTAGCAATTTTATTGTTCTGGATCCCATTATTCACAGCCATGCCATAGAAGTTGTAAAATATTGGTATTAAAGGAAGTCAAAGAGAAAGGGAAAAGGTCCCACACATAAAAAAATTTTCATAGCAACACTTTTTTATGTCCATTTTTTTAAAAAGACTATAAGAGGGGTAGCTGGGTAGCTCAGTGGATTGAGAGTCAGGCCTAGAGACAGGAGGTCCTAGGTTAAATATGGCCTCAGACACTTCCCAACTGTGTGACCCTGGGCAAGTCCCTTGACCCCCATTGCCCACCCTTACCACTCTTGCACCTAGGAGCCAATACACAGAAGTTAAAGGTTTAAAAAATTTTTTAAAAAGACAAAAGAGAGTCAAAGTCCCACATCTCACTCATACTGGCTATGAGAAGCCAAGCAACTTAATCTTTAGGTACTCGGACAACTCCCTAAATTTCAGAACTTATACATATATCTGTATCATTTAGAGATATTTCTTACCAAAAGTTACTAATGAAATCACAAGTCTAATGCAAACAAACTGAAACAACACATGTGTCCCATCAGTTGGGGAATGACTGATCCAGTTCTGCCATATGATTGAAATGGATTAATATCACTCCATAAAAAATTCAGGAATTCAGGTAATTTTGGAAAAACTTGGATGATCTGTTATTGAATAAAGTAGAACCAAGTGTTATAAGGAAAAGAGCATATGAGCAGGAGTAGGAGCTGCTGAAAAGGCAGCAGCAGGAAGGTTCTGGAATTCTAGAGAAGTTCCAGGGCTTCTTCTAAGAGACAGTTGAAGCTGGAGTTGAGTTTGTCTTATCTCCTTGGGTGGACCTTGTGAGATTAGCTAGTCTCTCTCCTGTGACTGTCCTGAGAGATATTCCAACAGGGCTACTTGAGGCACCTAAAGCATCTGTCAGTGAGAACCTTTCCCTGAGCCCTGCTCCTGCTCATCTTCCAACCTTACCAGGTCTATCACTATCTAAAGGGGGATTTGGGTTAGTGGAGTGTATTCATTGTAGGAACTGGGACTTTAGGGAGAGAGGTAAATGACAGTGTAGATACCATCTCTCTGAATATAACAACTAGATTTTGTGGGGAGGTTTAGATATATTCTTTAGATAGATTATCCAACTTCCATTCCCTTCTTTCCCTTACCTTAAATAAACCCCTGTTTGGACTGCATTTGGTATCCTGTAAGCTTTATCTTGTTGGCCTTTCCAAACCCTATAATCCTTCTGTCACTGGTCCTAAACAATCAATCCTTGACCTACTAAAATCCTATTACCACCTGGTAACATTTAGATACTTAATTCACAAGAGAACTACATATTCAATGACCACATGATTTAAAGGCAACAAGACAAAAAAAGGCATTATAATACAGATTATTTCAATGAATGATCAATTCCAAAAGGAGCAATGATAAAATAAAATTATTATGCAGTGTAATTTTTGCATGATCTTATGCTTAATTTTCAATAGTTTTCTCATTTATTCTCTGATGTTATTAATTATAAAAGTCACAGCCTCATGCATTCCACTTAAACAAAACCTTTCCTATGCACATGAACACTTAAGAGTCCACTATAAATGTAAACACAGAGGTAATTGTCATTCTGAATATCAACGTCAAGAAAGGTAAAACTCAAGGTGATACATGCTTGTCAAAAATGTTCAATACTTTCATGAAGGTTATGCCAATATTTCAAGGAATATTAAAGTGATTTTCTCATGATTATCTCATGAAGATGAATACACAATGCAACACATTGATGCCTTCTCACCCCATACAAATCTTGATCATGCTCTTTTTTTTAAACATTTATTAATATTCATTTTTAACCTGTTTACATACTTTATGCCCCTACTTTTCCCTTCACCCCCCTCTCTCCCCCCACCCATGGCCGATGCACATTTCCACTGGTTGTAACATGTGTCCTTGTTCAGGGCCTATTTCCGTATTGTTGGTAGTTGCATTGGTGTGGTAGTTTCGAGTCCACACCCTCAATCATGTCCACCCCGACCCATGCGTTCAAGCAGTTGTTTATCTTCTATGTTTCCTCTCCTGCAGATCTTCCTCTGAATGTGGGTAGTGTCTTTACCATAAATCCCTCAGAGCTGTCTTGTGTCATTGCATTGCTGCTGGTACAGAAGTCCAGTATAGGAATAGAAGGACCTTTCCTAAAAATAATAAACTTCTGCCTGTCCATGTGCCCTTACTAATTATTATTTTTATTGCATTATGATCTGAGAAGGTTTCATTTATTGTATCTGCTCTTTTGCATTTGTTTGCAATGATTCTATGTCCTATTACATGGTCAATCTTTGTGAATGTACCATGTGCAGCTGAAAAGAAGGTGTATTCCTTTTTGTTCCTATTTATTTTTCTCCACATATCAATCAAATCTAATTTTTCTAGGACTTCATTCACCTCTCTTACCTCTTTCTTATTTATTTTTTGGTTTGATTTATCTAGATCTGAAAGAGGAATATTTATATCTCCTACTATTATGGTTTTACTATCTATTTCCTTCTTGAGCTCTGCCATTTTCTCCTTTACAAATTTGGATGCTATACCACTTGGTGCATATATATTGAGCAGTGTTATTTCCTCATTGTTTATACTGCCTTTAATCAGGATGTAATGACCTTCCCTGTCTTTTTTAATCATATCTATTTTTACTTTGGCTTTGTCAGAGATCATAATAGCCACTCTTGTCTTCTTTTTTTCATTTGACGCCCAAAAGATTTTGCTCAAGCCCTTAACCTTAAACTTGTGTGTGTCTACCTGTCTCATGTGTGTTTCTTGTAGACAACATATGGTAGGATTTTGGTTTCTGATCCACTCTGCTTTTGCTTCCGTTTTATGAGCGAGTTCATCCCATTCATATTCAGAGTTACAATTATCAGTTGTGCATTCACTGACATTTTTGTATCCTCCTCTAGACCCACCCCTTCTTCTTACACTATTTTCTTTTAAACCAGTGGTTTGCTTTGAGCCCATATCCCTTATCCCCTCCCTTGATTGACTTCCCTTTCTGCCCCCTCCCTTGTTATTCCCCTCTTTTTATTTTTAAAGGCCTATTGAATTCCCTCCCCCTTCTTCTCCCCTCTCTTTTTTGACCTCCCCACTCCCCTGTTCCCTTTGCTTTGTCCCTTCTGACTTTCTCAGTAGGGTTAGATAGAGTTTTTTTATCCAAATGGATAATAAAGCTACTCTTCCTTCTCTGGGTTGATTACACTGAGAGTAAGGTTTGATTATGCTCTCTTCCTCTCCTTCTTATGGTATCATTTATCCCCTCCCCTTCCCATGCCCTCTTTGTGAGTAATAGAATATCCTATTTTTCTTATTTACTCAGGTTTTTCTTGGTGTCCCCTACTATTCCCCCCCTCTTTCCCACCCTCTATGTCATCTTAGACCATTTAGTATCCTATCCTCTCCCTATGAATTATTCTTCTGGTTGCTATAATAGTGAATATTATACTAGTGAATAGAGTTCACTACAGAGAATTATACATAGCGTTTCTCCACATAGTAATACAGATAATTAGATCTTATTTAAGCCCTTAAAGAGTTAAATTTAAAGAATTATAAGTTTTCTTTCTTTTCCCTCTGTTTCTTATTTACCTTTTCTTGTTTCTCTTGGTTTTTGTGGTTGGGTATCAAACTTTCCATTTAGTCCTGGTCTCTTTTGTGCAAAAACTTTGAATTCTTCAATTTTGTTGAATGCCCATACTTTCCCCTGGAAGTATATAGTCAGTTTCGATGGGTAGTTGATCCATGGCTGCAGACCCATCTCTCTTGCCTTTCTGAATATTGTGTTCCAAGCTTTGCGGTCTTTTAGCGTGGAGGCTGCCAGATCCTGTGTGATCCTGATTGGTGCTCCTTGATATTTAAATTGTCTCTTTCTGGCTTCTTGTAAGATATTTTCTTTTACTTGAAAGCTCTTAAATTTTGCTATTATATTCCTTGGTGTTGACTTTTCTATGTCCAGTGTAGAGGGTGATCTATGGATCCTTTCAATGTCTATATTGCCCTCTTGTTTTAGAACTTCAGGGCAATTTTGCTGAATAATTTCTTTAAGTATGGAGTCCAAGTTTCTATTAATTTCTGCCTTTTCTGGAAGACCAATTATTCTCAAATTGTCTCTTCTAGACTGGTTTTCTTGGTCTGTCACTCTCTCATTGAGATATTTCATGTTTCCTTCTATTTTATCAGTCTTTTGACTTTGTTTTATTTGTTCTTGTTGTCTTGAGAGATCATTGGATTCTAATTGTTCAATTCTAGCCTTTAGGGACTGGTTTTCCTTTTCAATCTGGTCATTTCTGGTGTTCAATTTGCTTATCAGTTCATTTGATTTCTGAGCCTCACTTTCCAATTGCAAAATTCTGCCTTTTAAACTGTTATTTTCTTGCCAGATCTCTTCCATCTTCTTGCAGCACACAGGTACAAGCCCTGGGGCTGCTAGTGATTAATTGGTTGACTCAATCCTGTTTTTACTCTTATGTGTTGGCCTTGGCATTATGCGAGGTGTGTGGTGTGTGGGGGTGGGGGAGGGGCTTCTTCCTCTTGCGTTTTAGTGAGAGCTGTTTCACCCCTTTATAGCGTTGAAATGCCCCGATTCTGCGTACCTTCAACGCTGTGCTCTGTTGTGGGGTTCCTTCATTCGTCTGGATTCGTTTTTATGTCCCCGTGAGGAGTCCTGTATGCTTTGGTTAGGAGAGATCGAGCAGCTGCTCCTTACTCTGCCGCCATCTTAACCGGAAGTCTTGATCATGCTCTTTTATAAACTTTCTCCACAATACTCTTAGGATTAAGGTATAAGTTTTTAAATATTTCAACTACTATTCAATATTCAGGGTACATATCCATTACTCCATTCCCTCAATAAATAAATAGCTCATTTTGTCTACTTATCTCTATCTTTCAAATCTTTATAATACTTCTTATACACAAGAAGATATTATAAGATGTTGCAACTTATTTAAACCTACTCTTAATTTCTCAATTATCTTTTGGGTGACACAAAGAGTTTTATCACAGTTTTGGCAATATGCATTTTTTATCCATTTTTCCTGTGTGGATTGCTAAGCTGATCTCAACTAAGTGGCCATGATATGACTAGTGATCATGATGTGGCTAGTAGGCCGTGATGTGGCAGTTAGATTGCTCAGTGGATAGAGTGCTGTGCCTTGAGTCAGAAAGATCTGAGTTCAAATCCAGATTTAGACATTTACCATTAGTTATGTGACTCTGGGAAAGTCACTTAATTTCTGTTTGCTTTAATCCTCTGGAGAAGGAAATTGCAAACTACCCTGGTACCTTTCCCAAGAAAATCAACATAATGGAGTTATGAAAAATCAGACATGACTGATCAACAAAAATATGAATAAGTGACATGGTATTGTGGCATGACTCCATACATAGATATCATTATGTTGAATACATTGAGCCCCAATCCAAGAAAATATTGTTCCTCCTCAACAAAATCTGTGGACCTTAAGAAGGAAACAGTCTTGCAATCCACAGAGAAAATGAACAAGTACACATGGAATTAATATTACCCCACTAAGATTTTCAGTCTTTACCAAGTGGTGCCATATAACTGCATGGACAGCAGAATCTTTGAAGAAAAATTCTCTTTTGATGACTTGCATTTGAGAAGAACTGTCAAAGACATCTCTGAGAGACTGTATAATCAGAAAGCGAAGTACACAAATTATGTTGCACCAAAGAGAATACAGATGGAAAATCTAAATTTTTCTTGGTAATCATATAAATACATAATACACACATAAATTTAAAATTCTAAAATAGGAAGGCCTTCAAAATATTGGGTAAGTGGTCTATGTATGATTTATGGAAAAGCATGAATGAGAAATTATGTGTAAAAATGTGAAAAGACTAATAGAAAATCAACATATAACATCACAGATCCAACAGGTACTGAAGTAAATATCTCTGGTAATATTATTATAAACAAAGGCTAACATAGACCAGCATTTATGAAGGCTTAGACAGTAAGCATTTATCTATCACTTATTATGTGCCAGGCACTGTGCTAAGTGCTGGGGATACAAAGGGGAAAATTAACATTTTTCAATAGAAGTATTCTGTATTCAAATTAACATTTTAGATAATGACATAAAGAATATGTCTCTTTTAGAAAGAGAACTAGAAATGAAGTGTAGCAAATGATCTAGGGAATTGATGGGCAAACTTTTTAAAGAGGGGGTCAAAGGAAAGGAAATGCTCTTCTGTCAGTCTGTTTCTAAGGCAACTCTTTCAAAGTTTCATTGTATTGTATCCTACTCATTGTATTCCTCAGATTAGGAATAATGTCTGCAAGGCCGGATAGAACATTTCAGGGAGCTGCATCTGGCCTGCGGGCCATAGTTTGCCCATCACTGATCTAGGGAAAGAGAGGGTCTTATAATTAGGAAGCAGAATCAGGGTTCCAAAGTGCCAGTAATAATGAAGTGATTTAAGTGCACCAGATTTGAACCATCCTCAAATTTAATTTCTTATTAAGTGGTCACCTGTAACTCATGAGATCTCATGCAAGTCAAAACAGTAAATTAGATATGCATTCAATTATGAAGCTCTGTACTCTCTGCATTTTTATCTTTGATTAGAAGCTCCTTTGTGGATCTCTCCATAGAATTCTTAATACACACTGAAATCTTGCTGTTGGAATGGCAAACATCTTTTGTTGGCTGAGCCATGGAATTCCAATTTCTGAAGTTAAATTATATTAACCTAGAGAAATAGCAAATGTTAAATTCAATAATGTGAAGTATTGATTTTGCTCCTTTTGGTTAGATTCTATGGAAAATGAAAATAATAAAATCCAAATGAAAAAATAGCTTTTAATTCTCTCTCTCTCTCTCTCTCTCTCTCTCTCTCTCTCTCTCTCTCTCTCTTTCTCTCTCTCTCACATACACACACTCACACACATAAAACTGATGTAATTTTAATATCCCCTCATATGTTTTTCATTGAGATGATTCTGTTTCTAGAAGAGAATGGAGGAAGTATTGGGTCACTTTACTACTAAGGAGGTTGAAATCTTAACCCATGTATTTGGATTCCAGACCCATGTCTTGTCTGTCACCTAAATTCTTTAGGTGTTTGAGGCAGAACATATTAGTGATAGGGCACAACACTCTTCAAGAAGAGCTTTTTCACCAGCTTTGGGCAAAGTAATTGCATTCAGATTCTTTGGGAACTTTTTAATTTTGTATTTGTATCTCTACCATTCTAGAAAAGCATCTTACATTGACTCACTAAATGCCAAATAAGTCTGTTTATTTCAAGCTCCTTGAGAGCACTGACTATATTACTTTTATAGCTATCTAGCTAGAGAAATAATTCTCTAATTCAGTTCAGTAATTTAATAAAGAGTTTTTAAGTATCTAATATATGTCTGAGTTTACAAGTAGGAAAAAAATACCTGCCTTCTAAAAGCTTACAATCTAATGAGGGAAGACGACATACAAAAGGAGACAGGAAAGTGAGGGAAGGGACACCAATCAAGCAGTCAATCAGTAAACATTTAAATGCCCACTATGTTCCAGGCAGTATACTAAGCCCAAGATATAAATGCAGTTATATTAGATAATCCTTATGCTCAAAATGATTACATTCTAATGAGGAAGGAAAGGCAAAGCACATAGGGAAAATGGAACACTCTTGTTCTAAGAAAAAAGATTTCTCTAGAGTCAGGTGGGGGGTAGGCAGAGGGGAGAGGGACTGTAGAGAAAAAAAAGTCAAGAGAATTCAACCGGGACCCTAACTAGTATTTCTCCTGAAACCCCAAGCATCTAGCTCATTATTTATTTGGTAATGGGTAGAGAATGGACTTCTGATTTCATTGCTAGAAAGAACTCCCTGGGATGAAACTTCCTCTTCCAACATGGATCAAATTATTATTAGAGAATTTCCTAGGGAAGAGGGTTAAGTGATTTGCCCATGATCACACAAGTATATATCAGATGCAGGACTTGAAACCAAATGTTACTGATTCTGATTCGACCTATCTGTTCCATCACCCTGATTTTCTTATTGAATGTAGCTATAGTGATCGCTACTGCCTAGAGAGCTTATCATACTTTGGGGACGGGGAGAGGGGTTGGGAAGGTAAGTACCATAGTTAGTATCCATCTAGATGCAAGGTAGACAATTAAGTCCAATGCATATTAATGTTCTTCCTAGTTACATAATGCTGATCATCTGCCTTAGTGAATCAGCAGATAGAAAATGATGTGCCCAAATCTTAACATATTCCATTCTGGTTAAGTGCTAGGAAATGCATATTAAAAAACAGTTCAGATCAGTGAGGGGATCAAGTGAGCTTAAATTCAGTGGTTGGGGTTGAACTTTTGACTTTTTTTTTAACCCTTAACTTCAGTGTATTGTCTCATAGGTGGAAGAGTGGTAAGGGTGGGCAATGGGGGTCAAGTGACTTGCCCAGGGTCACACAGCTGGGAAGTGGCTGAGGCCGGGTTTGAACCTAGGACCTCCTGTCTCTAGGCCTGACTCTCACTCCACTGAGCTACCCAGCTGCCTCGAACTTTTGACTTTTTACACATTAGATTCAGTTCTAATCTGGGGGGGGGGCAATTCAGTCATTTCAGAGCTATTTAGATATAGAGTTTATATAGCATATAGTTCAATAGGAAAATTTTGTTGAAAGTATATTTTCCCAGAAGCCAGTTTTTCAATGATATCTTGTTCTAATCAAGGGGAAACAATGCCAGTATCTTGGTGTAGTTTTCTGGTTCACAAGCTTTCAACACTGCAGTCTGTGACTTGAATGAATTCTTTGGATTTATTAGCAAATACTACCACTTCAAACTCTGCAGTTTTGATCAAGTCTTTCACCTCTCTGAGTCCCTGTTTTCTCATTTGTAAAATGAGGGCAAGAAAGCACAGTGGAATGTGTTCTGAGTCTGAAGGCAGGAAGATCTGGGCTCAAATCTAGTCTTAGTTACTAGTTATGTGAGCTTGGGCAAGTTATTTAACTTGTCTTCCTCAGTTTCATTAACTGTAAAATGGGGATAATAATTTTTGTGAAGATCAAATAATATTTGTAAAGTGCTTACCACTCTGTCTGGTACATGGTAGGTGCTTGATAAAATGCTTGTTTCCTTTCCTTTCCAACCTTAAAAATCCTGTGATTATATATTATGATTGTCTTGTTTTTTAAACTAGCAATCCCTCAAAGAAAAACATCACAATGGATTTTGAAAAGAAACACTCCATCTAAGAAGGAAAGGGATTGCTGGGAGGGTGCTGAAGCCAAAAAAAATGGCTTGTTAACTGCAGTTTCTATGGAGAATGAAGTGTGATGTCTGTTTTTCAGCACTGTTGCCTGGAGAGCAGGCCATTTAACTGCCCTAGAGTAGGAGTGTTCAATTATTCTTTATTCAAAGCTATATTAGTTCTTACCAATATATCAGTGTCCTTTCACATAATTCCAATGACTTATTAGGGTAAAATGCCTGATTAGAGAAAGGTAAAGGTAGAGAAATCTCTGCACAAAGTGGGCAGAACTCCAAGAAAATATTTAATCTAAGAAGCACTCCATTTTTGACAATATATCCTGTGTTGGATTTCTAATATCTGTATAACCTTGCTTGATTAATTATAACTCTTGCTCTGACTCACAACTTCCCACCTCCAAGTCAGCCATTTGTACTTTAGTTTTCATGAATTCCGTGATTCCTGCTCTAACCCAGGACCCTTTCTCCAATTTCCCATTTCTCCCTCAGTTCCTTATATTTGATTTTTCTGAGAAGCTCTAGCTCTGGTTCCCTAACCTAGAAAGCCTAATTTCCAACTCCTATCTAAGTTTCTTGGACTGGATACTACTAAAATACTTTGGTTTCTGACCTGCCTCAAGAGTACATTGGTACTTTGAACCCAGATTCTGATTCTACAAGAAGTGGCTAATCCCTAGATTCAGAAACTGCCCTAATAGTCGACATGTTGATCCAAGAAATAGGAATTTTTTTTCAGTCTAGAAGCAACTATGTGGCTCAGAACTTTGTTTTCCTGGGAAAGTCACTTACCCTTTTTTTGACTCTTTTCCAAAATAGGGATAATAATATCATTTACCTACATATCCCCTTTTGGCACTGTTGTAAGGAACAAATAAAATAACATGTAAAGGACTTATAAACTCATAAAAAACTTCTGGTGTTCTAGCTACTATTATAATATGCTTTTCATATTTATCTCTAGAGAAGTCAACCTTTGAATAAAGACATTAACCAATTTCAATTAGCTACTGAGGAGAGGTCAAATCAATAAATTAAGAAACATTTATTAACCACCTTTCATGTGCCAGGCATAGTGCTAAGTACTAAGGCAGTGATGATGGGGAATCTTTTAGAGGGGCAGGTGATGTCCTCAGGCATATGTGGAGAGGATGAGGGAAGCAACCCAGCCCAGCATCCCTTTGACTTTCTAGTAGCAAACTCTGGCAAGCTCTGTGAGCTCTGAGTACCCCCTCTGGCACACATCCCATAAGTGTACCACCATTAGGGCATCAAAAAGAAGCAAAAGACAGTGACTGGCTTCAAGGAGCTATTAATCTAATGGAGGAGACAATGAATAAACAATATATACAAAATTTCTATTCAGAATAAATAATGGAAAATAACAGAGAAAAGGTACTAGAATTAAGACAGGTTGGTAAATGGTTACTTATCCTATAATATATGATAATTTAGTTGAGATTTAATGGAATCAAAGGCAGAGTTGAGAAGGAAGACTATTCCAGACATGGGAGACATCCAAGAGATGGAGTATCTTGTTCATGGAATACTCAGGAGATAAGTGATTAAAGAGTTATAATGGGAAGTAAGATATAAAAGAACTTGAAATGTAGAAGGAGCTTAGGTTATGAAGGGGTTTGAATGCCAAAAAGAGTGAGAGAAAGGAGTTTTATTTCCTGCCAACTTTCTTCTTCTTCCATAAGGGATAGGTGTAGCAGGAGATGAAAGGCCTGTCTGATGTCAAAGAGAAGGCTCTTCCCTGCACAAGAGATTCTCCATATCTTGTTTTGAAGATTGGTCTGGAAGTAGGAGGTGGAAGTTGTCCTTTCCTGGAAAAAATGGAAGTCTTTGCTTTGGATTAGATGGAAGGTATCTGCCAAGCCCCTTTGTTACATTCTCTTGGAGAACATGCTATGCCTACCAGGTAATGGAGTGCACAAGGTACCTGGTTGGAGGAAAGCTCAACTACATGTGAGGAAGCTAACTATGAGGCAGCAGCATGAAGTGATACACTCCCTGCATGGTTGGAAGATTGCGTGAGGTCAAATAAAGCAGATAAATAACACATGGGAAGATTTTCTTTAAATTCTGTAAGATGACCTGAAATATCTGCCACTGAATTCTGGTAAATGAATCTGTACAGTATATAATCAGTGCATTGCCAAATTCTGGCTAACATCTCCATCATGTAAGTACAAATAGCATAGGTATGCATTGTATGTCTGTTTATACTCCTATATCCAAGTAAAATTGTTTAAGTAAAGAAACTCTGCCTTGATTACTGCCTTTACAAAACAAAAATGTCTTTGCATTTCATAAATATTTATACTTTTAGTTTTATCAATCCTCACAAGGAGATAGGCTCAGTAAACAATTCATATACAAAACATCAAATAAAAGCAGAAGACTTCACCTGAAGAATTAAGCTATAAAATCAAAGTATAAACAGATGTACAACTTAGAGATTATGTTTTTCACTGTTATATTAAAATAACAACTAAGAATCAAAACAGTTAAACTTGATTAGTATCATTCATATTTAAACGAATTCATTTCAAAGTATCAAAAATCATGATATTTTATTTACTCTATATACATCCTTATCATCATTCTTTATCCATTCATTTTTATTTACTTTTCTCATATGTAGTTACAGTATTAGTACAAAATTGCATTCTTGGAGTTGGAATCAGTAAGATTTGAGTTCAAATCTGACTGTGATTCTGGGCAAGGTGCTTAACCTCTCTGCCTCAATTTCCTCATTTTTTAATTGTTATAATAATGTTTACCTGCCAAAGTTGTTGTGAGAATCAAATAAGAAACTTTTTTCTTTTTAACATTTTCATTTTTGTTCATTTATTTTTAAAACTCAGAGACATTTTTGTTCCTTTTTAGAAAAATTATAAATTCTCTTCCTCCCACTATTTCTTCCTCCATCCAATAAGCAGTGTATTATGGTAAAATGTGTCCTGAAATGGACTTATATAGGCAGGGGAAATGAGTTTGGATTTTTGGCTATGGCATTTACTAGCAGTATAACCTTCACCAATTTATTTTACTTCTCTGATCCTCAGTTTCTTTACAAATAAGGTTGGAATAATATTTACTTCATTTACCTTATAAGATCTGAGGAAAGGACTATAGTAGTCAAATGACAGGGTGGTAATCATATGAACTATGGTTATTCTTTAGAAAGAAGGGAGAACAGTTGACTAGATTGGCCACTGGGCAGAATAGTTCAGAAAAGAGAAAGAACAGGTGTATACCAAGTTAACAAGAAAGGGATCACTTTCTGAATGAATATGGAAAATAGGGATTGTGAGAAGGAAGTTACTGAACAGTTGTGACCTGCTAATAAGTCTGAGTACAGAATGGGTTGTACAGAATGATTATATAAATATATGTAATTAAAAACAAAAACAAAAACAAATACCACTCTATTAAAATTATTACTAAAGATAGCATGCATCATCAAATTACAGTTATTGGATGACTGATTGAACTTGATGCTCCAGTACCTAGTTAGCCTCTGGCAATGATTTAGTCATTACAGGATGTAAATTAACACTTTCAGAACACTAAATGCCAATTCCATCATTGAAATTAGTCATCTTAACTTAACAAAGATGAAATTGGAGATATTTAGCCTGGAGAAGAAAAAGGGTTAGGGGATAAAAAAAATTATAGATGTCATGTAAGAGAAATGTTACATCTGTTCTTTTTGACCAAGCAAGCACAACTAAGCTATAAAGGAAAGGAAGAAGCCAGCATTAAATAAGCCCTTACTATGCACCAGATATTGTACCAAACTCTTTTCAAATATTATAACTTTTGAGTCTCACAACAACTTTGGGAAATGGCTTTTATTGTCCCTATTTTACATTTGAGGAAACTGAGGCAAATAAAATTTAAATTATTTGCCAAGAGTTAAAGAATGAGTGCCTCTAGCAGCATGGATTATTAAAAGTTGCAAAAAAAGCACATTTAGGGTTCAATGTAGGAAGAACAGCATAGGATAAGAAAGTAATTTAGGTTTTGAAATAATCTCATGTATCCTATGCAAAGAAATAAAATTTCTGGATTTGGAAAAGGGCAAGAACCACAAAACCGCACTTGCTGGTGGTATAGTGTATGTTTGTGGTGGTAGGGAGAAGAACAATGGACTTGGAATCTAGAGACCTAGTTCAAATCTTAGCCTTAGACAAGTCATTTAACCTTCATGGATTTTGTTTTTGTCGTGTTGCTTGGATTTAGGCACAAGATCAGTTTGTCAAGTCCTAAGATAAAACTCAGGCAAAGTTAATTGCAATAATTTATATTCTTAAACCAATATTACCTACCTTACTATGACATTGTTTCTATGGAAAATTTGGTTTACCAAAGAAATACTGACAAGAAGTCAGAAAGTGACTTCCAAGTCACATGATCAACAAAATGGAGGACTAGAAATTTTCTCTGATCTTTGAAACTGTTCGATCCTCTCCAAAACAAAAATTATTCACAAAAGATGAGGCAATTCCAGTTATCTCCAGGGTCTAGAACATCAAGGATCCAATGAAAGGTAAAACTCTCCATGAACTAACTAATGCCTAGCTCCTGCTTACTCAATGCCCTCCTACTACCATCCACCATATTCCTAACAACAAGATTGAACTTACTGATCTGATCTACAGGCTTGGAAAAAAATGCAATCTTACATATTGGCCATCCACAAAACTTTATATTGCCATGTTAGTCCAAATTCTAAACTGTAGAAATTTGCTGAAATTGTGATAGCCAGCACCATGGCAATGTTTTGTGTTATAAAAGATCACCGAGGGAAACTGAAGAAACAAAGGGAACAGGATATATTAGAGTTGTCATAGAGATCAGTTTTATATTCTGACTCCCAATCCTGCCCCTCAGTGCTTTGGAAATCTAAACTTTAAAAGGCAGAAAATTGCCCTGGCTGCAATAATAGCATCAGCATGATAGCAACCTGTAGTTATAGAACAGAGAACTAAAGAGCAGAGAAAACAAGGCACACAATGTTTGGAGAGCTGCATAGTATCCTATTGTGCCAAAGGAAACAAATGGAGCTTCTAGCTGGGACCATGTCTGTACCCACTAAAGTACTTAGGGCATAGAACTAAGCTGGTAAACTGTGAACTGCCCTGGTCTAAGAGCAGACTGAGGCACTTTAATGTCTAGCTCCCAAGGAAACCATTATCATACAGTAGGTAGTCAGAAAGCGAGCAATAGGGGAAAATATAAAGCAGTGGGGGAAGACTTTAAATTACCAACAATCTCAGAATGAGGAAAACTCAAAATCCTTGAGCATAAGCAGATAAAGCAACAGAGATTAAGAGAAGGAAATATAGTCTCCAGATGTAGTAAACAACTTCAGTAATCTCTGAATAAATCCTGAAAAACAAAGAAAAATGATTCAATATGAAGTGATGTAGAGGACCCTGTGGAATTTTAGGAAGACGCGGAACTATATATAATACACTCTTCCTGAGTGTTTTGAAACAGAAATGAAAATTATGACAGCATAATTTACAACCCGCACAATAAAAATAATTGACAGAATGAAAAACTTTGAATCTATGGTGGCAAGTCTCATCAAAGAATCAAAAAAGAAAGGACAACTTTTTGGGAATGCAAATATAAAGAAGCAAAAGTCAACACGGAAAAAGAGAAACAAAAAATAACATTTTAAAAAATGTGCTGTGTACAAAAAAAACATTAAAAAAACAGGGTGCATAGAGACAACCTAAGGACTTTGGGACTCAGAAGAATACAAGTCAAAAATCTGAATTCCATAATGTAAAAAATAATACAATTAAACTGCTCAAAACTTCTGAACACAGAAAACAAGGTGCCATTTGAAAGAATTCGTAGATCAACCTAGGCCTTCTGAGGGCTATATTACCTACTTTATTGAGTAATCATAAAGAAAATCTCTCTGTATTGCAGTAGTTGTTGTAGTAGTCATAATCATAGTAGTAATAGCAGCAGCAAGTAGTAATAGTAGTATTAAAGATGATAAAATAACAATTGTAATCTTCATTGATCCACAATTTCATTAGTAATTCTCTTCCCAAATCAGATGGCAACTTCCCTATGTTTCAATATATAGTATTCATGAGTTGTTATTCATAAATATCATTGCCCAGTAGTCAAGTGTTTGTTGATAGTTCTCTCTAAACCTACATAAGGTAGTCCTCAGATAATCAATACACTAGTCACAGAATCTATTTTCTGAGCCTCCCCTGCTCTATAGCATCTGCAAGAACTTGCATCCCTCTGGCATAGTCTTAGAGAACTCAAGGTCATCTCCATGCCATGATGAGGCAACAGAGTAGTATTTTAGTGCATGTAAACTCTAAGGACATAAACAAAATGTAAGTTTATGATATTATTGTTAAATATTACCCCATTCTGTGATTTTTATACCAGCATGATTAATGAAGAAAAAAGTTGCTGGAAACTAGATGAAGAGTCAATGAAAAATACAGTGAAGGGGTAGTTTATAGAGGTAGGAGGAAAATGACAAGACAGAATATTACTCTGCTGATTAATGTTTGACCATAAATTCCTTCCACTCAGTGAATATTTATTTTCAGGTTCCACTGCCAAAAACATTGTTTGGGATTTTGATCAATCACTAACATCTAAATTTCCTGTGGCATAATTAAAAAAAAAAAGAATGTCCAAAGGAGGACAACCAAAGTGATGAGAGAATTAGAAACCTTTTCATACAAAGAGTAGCTAAAGGAAGTGGGAAATTTAACCAATATTATAAAAGATTTAAAGGGAACTTGGAAGCACCTTTAATTATCTATGTCTGTCAGAGCACAGATGTATATGGGAGTCTGTTTCTTACATACTATTTTTAAATATTTATTTATTTATTTAAAATATCCATTTAATATTTTACCACTACCTTTCCTCATTCCATAATGCTGTGGCTGGGTCAGAAGGTATACACAATTTTTATAATTCCTTGAGCATAATTCTAGATTGTTTTCCCAAATGGTTGGTTCAGTTTAGAATTCCACCAACACTTTTCTAAATTATCGAATGCAATCATCTGAAGGAGCTACCTTGCCTCACCAATCTCATGTTTTGATATCTTTGGAAACTAGTTGCATGAGGAACCCTTTATTCAAACCAGATGTCAATCACTCCCCAGGTTTTTCAAGATGACTAAACTATTTCACTTTAATGCCCCTCCCAAGCACTCCTCCTGGTTAAAGGGTATTTAAACCTTGTCTTTTCTGCTCCCTCCCTGCTCTCCTGTACTTTGGTACTGTACGATGTCTTAGATTACAATTCTCTTGCCTTGGATTAAAGATGATTATTGTTGCTACATTGGTAATCTTCTTTATTTCAATTTGACAACATAGAGAAATGATAGAATTATAGTATCGAATGGAAGCTCAGAAATTATCTATTGTAGTTCATCCCTATATATTATATCCTGCTACTGTTAATGCTATATCCCAGCTATTAGAGATGAGATATAGCTTAAAATCGTGTATGCATGGTAAGAAATGACTAAATGACTGTTGTCTTGAAGCTAAACATAAATTCAATCTGTAAAATCTAGACAAGCCACCAATGACAAAGTCACTCTCCCCCAATGTGGCCCTTTAAATTTTTCCTACAACTGTAAGTTAGAGATGTTTTTATCATGATGAGCAGAAATCTGTCTTCCTGAAGTTCCAGCCTTTAGTCAGAGTAATAGTGACCTTAATGATAATATTCAAAATATAAATGATATTTCTGCAATTTCTGTTTTAATGATTTAACTCCTTTTATCAATAGCTTCGGGCATTCTTTATTTTTCTGACAACACAGCCGACCTAATTTTTCTACTAACATTTTGATAATTCTTGATTTTAAAAAGGAATTTTATTCTTTTCTGGCATCATTTCTTGTTCATATTTCTATAACTCATTACCTTCAGTGGAAGAAGATAGAACATTAAGAAAAGAGTGAAATAATCTGTGCTTTTTGAATAATGGAGATTCATACCAACATACATTTTTCAAGGGATGCTAAAGAGATTAAGAAAATATCAATATGTATATTGAAATCTCCTAATATGAGAGCAAGATCTAAGGGGGAGAAAAAGAATTGAGTCAAATACTTAATTTTTTATTTAATCCAATTTAATTTAAAATTAATTTAATTCAAAAAAGGAAGGAGAGTGTCTTGGAGGTTTATAAACAACAGTTAATAGGATTTTAATTTGATGGTGGAGTGAACTACATGAATCTCAAAGAAGTCTTGGCAATAAGGGGAAGAACCTCAGATAGCAATGTGAAGCCAGCAGCATTCCAACAACAATAACAATAAAGTGTAGCCAACATGCTGTAAAGGGTAGCCAGGAAGACTGTCTCAACAAGAGGGAGCCAGGGCTTTGTGAGAGTCAGAAGATGGAAGAAGCTTGAAAGTAAAAGATTTAAGATGAAAGTAAATTTGTTGTCTATGGAGGAGGCTTTCCAGAGGGTAAAGTGGAAGGGATGATTAAAATTTAGTTGGGACTTTGCAAGGGGAATATGGAGGAGAATGGGAGAAACCAATCAGTTTATGGGAGATGGGGCATGTCATTTAGATGATGACCTACAGGGATGCAGAATCACTGGTATGTGGATGGTACAACCAGATGGACCATACCATGACTGTGAATCATAAAGTAAAAAATTTAGACAATTTCAGTGGCAGCAGTATTATGACTTAAGGACAAGTTGTTTCAGAGTTTGGAATAGTTCAGTTGAGGAAGCAAAAATTTGGAGTAAAAATAGTGATGATATTCTTCTGTCCCAATGCAATAAGCTTGAGTGGAAACTTGATGAATTTGCATGAGTAAGAGATTTTTAAGAACTTACTGACATTCTGGAACTGGTGGTTCAGAGGGTCAAGAGTGTCTCTCTCAGCCCTGAGAATAAATTCAGATGATTGGGATTTTTGAACCACATTGAAGAATTGAGTTTGAATGAGTCAGGAAGGAATTAGGAGGAATAGTGACACAAATTCACAATCATTGAGACATCCTGAGAGGAAAGAATGAGTACCTTTAGAGTTTAGCAGCAGTGGCAATCGAGAACAGCTTCCCTATCTCTATCTAGAAGTTAATCAAATTGAAGCAGAATGGGTGTAACAGGAACAAAAGATGAAAAATAGAAATTTAGAATAAAGACTAAAAAGAAAAAATAAAATGAAGGCAAATATATGTCAGAGAAGGGAGAGATCAAAGAGAACCATAGGCCTCTTGCAGTTATGTTGGAGAGAAGACGAGTTATGCTTTCTACTTCAAGGACTGAGGGAATGTAATAAACCTTTAAATAAAGCAAACACATGAAGAAATAAATGAACAAACAAGCAAGCAAATAAATAATCAAATAAATGACTAAATAAATCAAAGTTTGACACTTTCCTCAACTTTCCCTTCACATGTGAGAATTGAACACCAGTTTGCACCCTTTTTCTTGGTATTCTATGATCAGTCTTAGGGTGTTTCTCTAGTGAATTGAGTTTCCATTCAGCTCATACCCTCTGACTGGGTAAAGAACAAAGCCTGAGGCTAATATAGATAAGAAAGATCCCTTTTGGCTCTCTGACATTAAAGAAGATGCTTGACTTTGTCCTATCTGAATCCAGGGGTTCAGAAGACTGGCTTCTGACCCAGATTGAGATCATCTGTCCAGCCAGGGAGACCCAGAAAAAATGACACTACCAGGGGTCTAAGTTAGGAATTGAGGAAGCAGCAGGGTCTCTTTCTTTCATGATGAGCCAACAAGTGCTCTCTTCTAGCCAAACAGTCAAAATGAACAGGGACATGCAGGGAACAGCAACCTCGGGTTAACTAGGTGACCAGCCATGTGATTATTTTCTTTCTCTGTCCCGCTTTTCACTATTTAATAAATATAAATTAGCATATAGTTTCCAGAGAATTTTAATCTTAACAACCAGTAACAGCCACTATAACCTATTCTGCTTGCTTATTTTATCTACATTTTTTCTTTTAAATGAATTTTGCTTCAAGACTAAAAGGGCCAAGAATTAACTATGATAAACTTGAAATTAAATTGGAGCAAAGTCCTAGACTTAAATGTCAGGAATTTTCCTAACTGGCATCTCTAAGTCATTATGGCTATACTCCTAACTTTTTTGATATATTTCATAAAACAATAGAGGAGTGTACCACATGGAACTGAGAAAGAGCCCACCTTGCCCCTAAATTTAAAAAAAAAATGGAGCTAATTGTTATAACAGTAAATGGCTAATTAACTCTATTCCATGCTGACAGACACAATAGCCAGGGTCACATATGTAACATCATCCCCAGTTTATAGATGAACAAAGTGGTGTTTATCAATATTAAGTAATTTTCCCATGGTCATAAGATTTGTTAGTATCAGAGCCAGAATTCTTCTGAGTTCAAATTTAGGGCTTTTCTCATAGCAATCAGTAAAGTCATATTCATATTATAAAGTCCTCCTTAACTGATCACTGAACACCTACTGACTTCATAACCTCAAAACCTTTTGAATTACATGGGGAGGAAAGAAGCTAACAATTTTTAAGAAGACAAATAGAAATAAATTTCATTTTCATATATATGTACACAAAAATAGTGTTATTTTATAGTGACAAAAATCTGAAAGTGATGAATAAACTGAAAGGTGAATCTTTTCTAACTAGTTATGATTTTTCTGCTAGTTCATTGCTTTGGGTTCATTCATTTAATGAGTATTTTTAGCATGTACTCTGTGTAGGTAAATATAGGCTAGAAAGTCAAAGGAATTTTTGTCTCCATAACTAAGGTAACAAAGATTGGGATATTCATGATATTCATGGAAACTGAGGCTGGAAGAGACTTACCTGAAAACACAGAGTTAATAAGTGTCTTTAAAGGCAAGATTTGGATCTTCTTGGCTCAAAGCCTAACACTTTAAAAGATTATTTATCTATATAGATATTGATTTCTATTTATATCTATAATAGATACCACATATCCCATACTTACATATATGCACATATATATGCTTATATCATGGTATATATTTCCTATGTCACACATGTCTATATGCTATATATATATATATCAACACATATATACATGAATACATAAGCACACATGATAAATGATATAGATATAGTAGACATAATTCTATATATCAAAGAGACATGATGAGATTTAGCTACAAATGTACCATACTGCCATAATATATCATAGATATGTATATAGATAAAATTATTATATAATAGAAATTATAATCCTATTAAATATTTGCTATCCTAGGGTACATGAAACTAAGTTATGTGCTTTGCATTTCATTTGCACCTTTCAAATGGAAAGTTTTTAAAACCCATCTTTCTTTAGCTAAGCATGCTTTCTTACCAACATGATTTACAAATAACATTTTTCAAAGGTTTCTAGTATCTTGAAAAGATTATACTCATCAAATGCAAACCAAATGCCTTCTTTCTGTAATGTTGGCACAGAAAGCATGCCTTTTACAACTGATTTGCTAAAGAGTTTTCATAGCGTTTTCGTTCCAAAGTTAATTACAATCTTATTTTTGTATCAAATTCCAATTTACCAGCAGGATCTACAGCTGCTCCTATGTAACATCACCTTTTGAATAGCTTCTATTTATTGCCAGAAATTCAGCATGGCTCACAATTAGTATGTTTACAATGTACTAGAAACAGTAAATGAGTAGGACTTTACAAATTTAATTTAAAATCATCATAATGCATGAGAAAGACATAATTTCAGTGAATATAGAACAAATTAAAAGTACATATACATAGGAGAAAATAGTGCATGAAACACACAACAATTCAACTCTTTTTGCCTTCATCCTCTGTTCCATTAAAAGAGACCTAGAATTGAGGAAATCTGAGTTTCCTTGTAGTGCTATAATTCTTCATATCTATGATTCTGTTACATTTGGGGCTTGTATTAATTAAAAAGAATAATAGCATTGCAATGTCTAGGTCACATGATGGAGAATATATGCCCTACATCCTCTAGTACATATGCTAAGATCCACACCCCATTTATACTCACATGTTTTACAATTCTGCAGACATGTTTGAGGTGATAGTCAAAGAACATGGAGAGAAAAGAAATCATCTCTTCAGTGGAAAGGGATGTATGTGTTCAGTGCACATTTACCAACAATTCTTCTCATTGCCGTGGTTCTCCAAACATCAACAAAAACTGTGTTCAAGTTATAGTGGTTGCACAATTTTTCTCAGTCCATTTTCTGTTGCCCCATTGGAATATAAATTCCTTAAGGGCAGGTACTGTTTTTTATTTTCCTTCATATTTATATATCTAGCAGCTAGTCCAGTGCCTTGAAAAGTAAATGATTAGTAAATGCTTGTTAATTTACTGACTTTGGTAGTACCAATAGTATCTCTTTTGTTTTTTGGAGCTTAAACATTTTCAACAAGACTCAGGACATTGTCATCCATACATTCACCTTGATTTAGAGTTCCCTTAGATCAATAATACACATAGTTTGTCCTTTTCAACCAAGAAACAATGAACCATGCTAGGGCCACAGCTAGTTACTTTTGAACATGAGGTTGACCAAATGAAGTAAGGTCTCAAAGCAACTTCTATTGATGTGTACTCAGAGACAACATTGCCAGAGAGGAAAACATGTAGAAAGGAAGAAATATAGTAATGCCATTTTTGGGAGAAACTCTACTGGAGCTAAGTAGCCCATAGAATGAAACATATCATCTATCTATTTATTATTGCTGTTCATTATTCATTAATGTAGATGTTGAGCTTGGAAATACATTAATTATTCATCAGTAGACAGACTCAATATAATAGTACAATATATAATAATTGTATATTTCAATGTAACTTTTCCTTTTGGAATTTGGATACTATGCCATTTGGTGCATATATATATATATATATATGTATATATGTATATATACACATACACACACACATATATATATGTAGTATCAATGTTGTTTCATTATGTATTTTATTGTCTTTGGTGTCATAAAGATGTAATTTTCTTCCTCTTTTGATTAGATCAAATTTTACTTTTGCTTTGTCTGAGATTATGATTTTTACCCGTTTTTTTTTATTTTTTATTTCAACTGATGTATAGTAGATTCTACTCCAGCCTCTTACTTTTATGCTGTGGATATCTCCTTGCTTTAAATGTACTTTTTGTAGACAGCATACTTTGTGATTTTGATTTTTAATTTGCTCTGCTATCCTCTTCCATTTTATGGATGAGTTTATCCCATTCACATTCATAGTTATGATTATTAATTATGTGTTGCCCTCCATCTTATTTTTCCCATTTATCCTTCTTTTTCTCTCCTTTCAGCCTTTCCCTGTTCACAGATCTTTTGCTTCCAATCACTGTCTCTCACAATTTTCCAACTTTTTGTCCATATCCCCCTTCTCTTATTCCCCTGGATCTCCTTTTCCCCAACAGTGTAAGGTAGCTGACTGAGTGCGGGTGTTTTTTCCATTTTGAGCCAACTCTTATGAAGGTATAGTTCAAACACTATCTACCACATCCTCATCTTCTCCTCCATTATATTAACTCATGCATGTTTTTATAAGAGATAGGTTTACCCCCATCTTCCTTTCCTTTTCTCTTATTCCCATATGTTCCCCTTTACTATCCTTTGACTTACTACTATTATTTTTGTTATTATTTGGTTATCAGTCCATCCTATTTATCTTACTCCCTTCATTCAGTGTATATTCCTTTCCATTGCTATTAATGATAAAATTCTTAAGTATCTTGAATACTTTTAATATCTCAAGTATCATAGATATGTTAAATATCTCAGTTATCACCTTCCTACATATGAATATATATACTCAATTCAACCTTATTGAAACCCTAAAGTTTTCACATCACCTTTTTATGCTTTACTTGAGCGTCAAATTTCTTTATTAAATTTTCTTTTCAGCTCCGTCATTTTGGTTAGGAAAGTCTGGAAGTCTTCTATTTGATTAAATGTATTTCTCACCACCTGGAGGATTATGATCAGTTTTTCTGGGTATGTAATTCTTGGTTGTAGTCCTAGATATTTTCTCCCTTCTTTCCCTCAGAACACAGAGGGAGAATGGGAAGAAAAAAATCAATTGTCACAAATATGCATAGTCAGAGAAAAAAATAATAAATTGGGCCACAATGAGAAAGGAAAATAAAAGAAGTTGAGTCATTTCCCATCTTTTTCTCTGTTTCATGTAATTCTTATGTAAGCAAAGACCTTTATAAAAATTTTTCCTTTTCTGGCTTTAATTCTTCCCTGAAAATCTTTAAACCTCACTAGCTTTCAATAGCTTGTAATCTAGCTAAGAAAAAAAGTGCAAAATTTATGTTTCTGGCTATATACTTATTAGTTTGATTAAATCAAGCTTTCATTTTGAACTTAAATATACTTTAAAGCAAAGTTTAAAAAAATAAGGATAATTCTTGCCAAGGCAGGCCTAGACCTTTTGGTTTAGATTTATTGCAATTATTTAATTTTTTTCCTTTGTTTTGTTCTGTTTGATTTTATTTCAAAGGAAGGATATAAACAGACCATCTGTTTAGTTGGGATACCTTTTATTTTATTTCCAAGGTCTTAATTGCAAGGAATATAGCCAAGTTATAGAAAACTGCTGAAAAAGCCTTGTAGACATGAATGAGATTTAAATAGAAAGTGGTTTTTAAAAATGCTGTTAGCTCAGTATGACAAAATAATTGCTCTCAATTCAAATTTTATTAAAAATAAGAAATGAAATCATAATGTATGGCAAAATTTCACATATATTCATAGAGATATGCAAAACAATATATTTTGCATATTGACATATGCAAAAATATATATTTTGAAAAAGGAGAAAATAGCAGATTATAGTCCTAGCTTTGCCATTTACTAATTTCAAGACATTAGACCAATTATTAGACCTTCTTGTAGCTCTATTTTCTCACCTGTGTAATCCTTGCCAAAAGACCAGTGAAGGGTAAACATCTCATAGTCAGATAAAACAATTATATCTGATACATACATCCAGGTAAGCACTTGCTTTCTAACTGGCTGAGAGATGCCCAGTCCCTGTTGTTCTCTTAATTGAGGCTATGCCAGTAAAAGTTGGTGGTTAGACTAGATGATTTCTAAAGTCCTTTGAAGTAGTAAGGTTCTAAAGCTATATACACAGATCCCAGGCTTGGCATGAACCTCTATTCTCACCCTCATGAATAACTCTATAACTTGTGATTGTGCTGGTGGATCTGGAGTTCCTGGTATAGAGAGTCAGAAAATAGATGAGTCTTATGTCATACTGCTATTACTCTCTCAATCAAAATACTAGAGACAACCCTGGTATGGGGGCATGTAACTCTGTTAATCACTATTATACCCCCTGAGTCCCAACAGGTAAGCTTCCCATTTAGACAACATTGACATTATGATTCCATAACTCTTAAAAGTAAAACATTTACTAAATGTTAAAACAAAAGAAGAAATAATAAGTTAAATCTATAAGCTTTTACTAAGTATCCAATATGTTCCAGGCACTATTCTAAAAATGGAGGACACAAAAAAGCAAAAAAAAAATGGTTCTGCCCTCAAGGAACTTACAATCTAATGGAGAAAATATGATGTAAACAACCATGAGCTACATATGGGGAGATTAGTTACTCATCTGTAACTTATACACTGAGTTTCCTGGATTGCAGAGGGTTTAAATGATTTACTCATTCCCACATGTCTAGTTATATTCATAGGCATGGTTTGAGCTCAAGTCTTTTTAACTTCAGGGCCATATGTACTATGCTTTTACTTATGGATGTGTGCATATGTATATACACGTATATATGTATAGAATCTCTTTGATTAGATTTATGAACTATCTTAAGTCACATCAGCAACCCTTTTATAAACTCTTTGCATGTATGTTTTTTTTTTCCTGTAACTGATTAATCTCCATTTTCTGTTTCTTCTTATCTCTACTCTATAGGGCTATTTTTTAAAATGAAATTGTCCTTGAATTCTTAGAATTTGGAACTACAATTTCTAGTTCACTGGTTGACTATACTTCTGGAAGCAAGAATCTCCTCAACTACCAAACTGAAATAAAAATAAGTATTAATTTAAAGGACAGCTCCACATCAAGGAACTATGACTAAAATTTCAAGTGACTAAGCTGATGATATTCATCCTAGGAATCTATTCCTAGAAAAGGGCAGAGTTTATTGAGACTCTATTTTCTTTGAAATAGAACTTTATGATGAAAAATAATCAAATATTGCATTTTTGTGATACTTTTTCCTCTAAAAGAGCTTTCTGTAAATTTCCAGATGACTACCAAAAGGTTTTATGTTTTATATTCAAGTAAACATTTGAAACAATCAACTATTCATCCATTTACTCCTCCCACTTTCCAAGAAGTTCTGAGTTCACTATATATTAAATGGTTAAATATGGGATTTGAACTATGCTGTAAGTTTTCTCCCTACTCTAGAATTCTTTTCAGTTCTCTAGAAGCCTTCCCAGATTAGATACATTCCAGGCTGCCAAATCCTGCTCATATGGATTCTCCCAAGTAAGAGCTCTGAGCATGGCCTTCTCAGTTTCTCAGGTCTCAACATCTTCACAACGCAATCAAGTTATCTTTTGAGAGAGGAGTCTAATCACCCATGTACCTCTCTTCACCCATTAAACTCTGTCTGAATTCATTCATTGGTGTTTAGCATACTTTCTTTCTATCATACTCCCCCCATGCCAGTGATTGGGAACACTGGGATGTCAATGTAAAATTCAGTTCCTTGTCTCTTATTGCTCCATTCCTCTTGACCATTTCCCTCCTTTCTATATCCAAATATTCTATTCCAAATCTACTCACTCATTCCATTATGCTCTATGGAAACCTATGTTGTTCCATAACAAGTTCCTTAACAAACTTGCTTTCATGTCAAGACTTTTCCATTTTCACTCCATTCATCTTCTGGTCCTCACTGAGAATTGGCTCCCATTGGGAGCCTTTTTCCAGAACTGATTGCACTTTCACTTATTCCTCAGATTCAGTGTTGGTGATAGGGGAGTAAGAGTATTTTGTGCTCATTATTGCAACTTCTGGACTCTCCCTTTGCTACCATCATTCAGTAACCACTCCTTTAATGTTCTTTCGATTCAAAAATATCACCTAAATAATGTGGTGGCCAATATCTACCAATCCCCTGAAGATATTAACTTTCCTGAATGAATGAATACAAAATATTCACAAGTGATTTCATTCTCTCCTGTCTTCTCCAAAAAACTGCTCCTGCTATCATCCCTACTCCTTCACTAATTTTTACTTTCCCCACAGGCAGCTAGGTGATATCGTAAATAGAGTGCTAGGCTTATAATAAGGAAGATCTGAGTTCAAAGCCAATCTTAGACACTTTCAAGTTGTGTGACACTGGATAAATCTCTGAACTTCTATTTATTTCCATTTTCTTTACATAAAAATAGGAATAATAATAGCAATTATCTCCTGAGCTTTTGTGAGAAACAGATAAGATATATTAAAATTAGCACAGTGGCTGAAATATAATAAGTACTTAATAAGTGCTAACTTCCTTCCTTCACATTCTCTAGATGCTTCCTTGATGCCGATAAACAAACCCACTAGTTTCTCGAAGTAAAAGTAAAAAGAACAAAACAGAGATCCTCCAAATTAAAACATCATGTACTCTAATACTTGGTAACTACAATGCAAAGGTGAAGAAAAGATAGGGACAGGAATATATATATATATATATATATATATATGTATATGTATATGTATATG
>NC_058130.1:650902365-650931582 GCF_016433145.1 Gracilinanus agilis
TATATGTATATGTATATGTATATGTATATGTATATGTATATGTATATGTATATATGGAAATACGTATGGTTCAAGAAAAATAAATGAAAGAACTCAAAAGAACTATCATAAATCATATGGAAGCCCCATGCCACTATACTTTGAACATTTTATTTTATTTTGTATTTTAACAGACAGGTAAATGTTTGTAATTAATACAGACATTATCTCATGAATCAACCAGTTGTGTCTATAAACTTGTCAGACCTAAAATCTAAATCCGAAAAAGAATAAATAATGAAAAAGTATGAATTACAATTAAAATTACTTACCTGCAACTTATTTAAAGTCTAACACAAAAAAGGAAATAGACAACAGAAGAAACACTGAAACATATTATAATATTTTCATCAAGATGTTTAGCCAATATTAAATTAATTGTCACCTTAAGAAAATTGAGAGCCCAAAAAGCACCTTATTTAGTCAAAATTTGGCAGTTGATAAGTGGAAAAAGATTGCTGCCAAAGGCAAACACAAGATTATGGACATTCACCTATAAAATATTATGAAGAAAGGTGATGGATTATTACAAGTTTCATTGTATCATAAAGCAGAAAGAAGAAGTTGAGAATAAAATAAAGTTTGACAAGATATCCAACTAATCAATGTCATCACAAGTATGTTCAAAGGTGAAAGTGGAAGGCAGGCTATAAGCAAAAGAAAAATGGAAAACATTTCATAATAATGAACTTTTCTCCATCAAAGAGACTGAAACAATTATCTTTGGAAAAACTTTATAATCCCTAAGGTACTTATCAAGAAGTTAAAAATGGCACAAAAGAAAATAAAATAGACATTGGACAAGGTTAATATGTAAGAGATTTATGCTGGAGGTGATGCAATTGTGTGGGATTTGAGAGACCAATGCAAAAATTATCTACAGGAGATGATGATACCAATGGTGATGTTGCCAATGGCAATGGCAAAGGAGGTAAAGATACCAATTGCAAGAAAATACTTCGCTCTTAGTAATAACGGAAAAATGAGAACAAGGGAGCATCAATAACTTCTTACATATATGCCAACTCTCCAATCTATGCAAAATATTTATTTGTCATCTATATGTGATTCAAGGGCATTTCTAATATGAATATTAGTAGATAACAATAAAGCTTTCATAGGAAATATTAAAGAATAAAAACTTTTTTCCATCTTACAATTAATGTAAAGATGTAGTGAAAATAAAATTCTTTTGTGGTAATTTCCAGTTTATGATTTATAAAAAACATTTGATTTGATATAACACGCTATTTCATAGACTTTCTTATAGGAAAATATCTCCCCAAATATACCAAAATTGTCCTGGATTCCCTGGCTCATGTAATAGCATAAGTAATGCCATGGAATGACCCCCTCATAAGAAATACCAGCAATGTAACAGTCCAAGGATATGTACATTCAACAAAGAAATTTTACCACTATGATGAAGGAGATCTTGTGGAGTTGAAAATAGAGGGAGGTTCTTTGAAGAGAAATGGTACATGAACAAATTAAATATTCAGAGTTCTATTTTTTAATACTTTTTAATTGTCTTACCCTGGAATTTTATCTTGAGGTTTTCTTAATTCATAAGCAACCAAGTGGTTCAGTGGAGAGAGTACCAATCATGGAGACAGGAAAATCTGAGTTTGAATCTATCCTTGGATACTTCACCTTGGCCTGCCTTAGTTTCTTAGCTATAAAATGAAGATAATAAAAGCACCTACCTGACAGAGTTACTGTGAGGATCAAATGAAATAATACTTGTAAATGACTTAGAACAATGCTGGACACATACTGGAAACAATAAATGCATGCTTCCTTTCATCATAATAGTTCTTCTTTGTATTGGAGTGTCTTTCTTCTTTTTGCTTAGGTTGTCAGTCTCTTAATTAAGGATGACTGGTGAAGATTTCTTTCCTTCATATTTCTTTTGAACTCTTTTAGGTTCTTCAATTGCTGAAGATATTGGTAGTTGGTTCCCTGAGTGTGAACTCAAGAAGTACTATAATCAGTCACACTAAGCTATCAACAAGAGCTATCAACACACTAAGCTATCAACAGAAAGTATGGCCAACAAGTAAATTTGGCTAATGATAGTATTTTTTTTACTTTGTCTTCTCCAGTATTTTGGTAAAGGACACATAGGTTGGGATTAATTGTCTCAGAACAATGAAGCCTGGGATCCCAGTCATAATGTTTTATCCCTCCCATATCCCTAGACTGTTGTAGGAACTTGAGAATTAATCTCTACTGAAATGGGACTGCAATGATGTCTAGAACCTGTTTACTCCCATAGTTCTGATGAAACTAAGGAGGAAAGAAGTTGGCTAAACTCTAGAGGTTATATCATGATCTCATTGCTGTCTTAAGAGGGATGTGTTGTATTACTTCATCTGGGTCCTCTTTCCATTGTTTCCAAAACAATTATAAAGGGAGATTGAATTGAAATTTTGATTGAAAATTTTCATGTACTTATTTTAATATTCCCATTGCATAAGTGTTCATCTAGTTATACTCATTTCTCTCTGAATCAGTTCATGTATTCCTAATATCCTCTGAAAGTATTCAATTTTATTATTTGGAGAGTAAAATAATATTATGTTATATTCCTATGTCATGAATATTTATTCATCCCCAAATAAGCAATTGCTCTCTGAGTTCCTAGGTTTTTTTAGCTACTAGCAAAAGAGGTATCACAAATATTTTTATACATATATGACCTTTTCCTCTTTCCATTATCTCTTTAGGATTTAGGCCCTTAGTGGTACAGCAGAATAAAAAGGTATTTATAGTTCAGCAACATTTTGACCAATAATTCCAAATAGTTTTCAGAATGATTGTACCAATTCATAGTTTCACCAACAGTGAGTATGTTAGTGTACTTGTTTCTCCTCTACACATCATTTGACATTTTTCTCTTTTGTCAGATTCAACTCGGATTTGAGATGGGATGGATGTGAAATAAGCTCTTAATATTGCTTAAATTTACATTTATATAATTATTGGTAACAGGAACAATTCCAAATGGTAGTTGACAGTTTAATAATATTTCTTTTTTTTAAAAGATATCCTTCGACCACTTAGCCATTGGGAAATATGTATTGATCTTATAAATTTGATTTCAATGTCTTGGATATTGTAAAAGGGAATTCTTTGTTCTTTTTGAGTTTACACTTGTGAAAAGGAATCCTTTATTCCCTTTCTCTATTTTGAGTTAATACTTTGATTAGCAATAACTTAAGTACTCCTACTTAGTACCTCACTAGACTAAAGACAGAATTAACTCCCTCCCCCTTGTCTACTTTTGAGCTGAATCAACAAAAGATTAAACACCCTACTTAGTACTAGGTGAGAAGGTACCAAGGTACTTAGAGAATTCACATCCTTAGAAATTCAATCAGCCAAGAATCTGTGAATCTTTTTGATGAAATTTAGCTGATCAACTTTTCTTTAACAGGTTTTTAATAAATGTTTAACCAAGTCTATTCCATATCATCATCAAACATTTCTTTCCAAGTATTATCTTTGTATGTCTACCTGATATATTCTCTAGTAGAATATAAACTCCTTATACCGTAAAGACTGTATCATTTTTTTCATTATTTTATCTCTAGCACTTAGCCCCGTACATTGTACATAATCACCATGCTTCAAGGACACAAATCATTGCTTTGCATCAAAGCTATCCTTCTCCATTTGAAAAGAAGTTAACTGATTAACCCAGTTAACAGATCAGTACTAAGATCAACTTTGCCTTCTATGGCACTATGGCCTAACCAGCTTCTCTAATTCATTTCAGTTTCATAGAGATACATACTATGCTATGGTATTTCTAGATAGCCATTTCAGGATGCGCTGCATAAAATATAACTGAATTTTAATTAACCTTTTTATGGGACATGAGAAAAACATAATTCAAATTTATATATAGCCTTTCAAACTTTATTTAGTCACCTATTTCTGTTCTAACCACCATCTCAAAACTTTAATTGCAATTTTAAAATAACTATTTGGATACTTCGAAGTTTTCTTCTCTTTCTGCCCTCCCTGTGTTATAGGAATCAACAAAAAAATGGAGATGGTCAAATAGGCTCACCCTCTGGAAATCTGATGACAGAGTATTATGACAAGGTACATCATTCTGTTCTGGTAATGACTGTATAATGATATTTATTTTTTAATGTTTAGTTTGATTCTATTTTTCTATTAATAAGCATTTATTTCTTTTCCCTCTCTCCTCTCTCTAATATAAAGGGAAAAAGTAAAAGACCCAAAGGCCAACTGTCAATGAAGAGGGTAGTTGATGAACTATGCTACCCAGCTTGGAGGGAGCTAGGTGGCTTGGAGTTAGGATAAACCTTAGTTCTTATCTGGCCTCAGACAGTTCCTAGCTGTGTGACCTTGAGCAAATCACTTTATCCCTGTGGCACCTCCTGCTAATGGATGGGTGGGAATAGAGTCAGGTTATAAAATGAGATATGTCTTTTTGAGCTGTGAGAAGCCTTAATTTAGAGGTTTTCAGTCAAGGCAAGGTAGGATCAAGGATTAACTCAACCACCAGGGTTGGAATTTTGGATATGCTACTAATAGTTGTGTCCAGCTTAGTTAGCTAACTCTATCATTTTATAGATGAGGAAACTGGCACTCAAACACGTGAAGTGCTTTGTCCATGATCTCATTAGTAGCAGACTAATTTTCAAACTCAGATCACCTGTATCTAAATCATGGGCTTTTCTAATTCTACCATGAATCTCTGCCCTCACCTATTTATCTACCCTCTTGGCACTCTACACATAGGAATTTCTCCAGTCATATAGGGGAATGAGTAACATAGCCAGTAAGGGAATTTTGGGAGAGTCGAGCAGAAGCTATAAAGGGACACTCAGTAATAAATAGATAATCATGGAGTAAATAATCATCTCAACAATATCCCCTCTGAAATGGAGGAGGGGGTATAGAGAGAAAGAAGGCTAGTTATAAACTTGGAGATGCAGTAGATAGAACTCTCCCATCTAAACGATTTTTTTCCAGATGAATTATTCTTCAACTGATGACTTAGAGGTGGTAAGATTAAAATTAATATCCAATAACTCCAAGTATTATATTTTATAAACTTTATCACTTGAAGTAGAAGAAGTAAAAGAACAAAAATAAAAACTTAAGTATGACCACGTATGAAAAATTTCTCCTATCTGGCACTCACCCAACCTCCACTAGCTGAGTTCTGGGGAAAAAGAGACCAAGAGGGCAGAACTACCCTCAAAATATATCCTCTCTCTGTTAGCACATAATGTGAGAAGGAACATGGGAAGCTGGGAAAGATAATTCTGGGGATCAAAATTCTAATTACACAAGGACTGGCTGGAAGAAGGGATGAGTGGTTAAAAGGGGGTGACCAAGACAGGGTTATTATTTTGCATAGAAAACCAAACCCTGCCACCAACCCATAACAAGAGAGCAGCTTGGGTCCTATAAAGCAAAGAACTTTATTTCTGTTTTACCCAGAAGCCCTCAGAAACCACCAAGAGCCCTAGATATCCACTGATAATATTGGTCATCATTTTACTTCCTGCTGCTTTCTCCATCAATCCTTTTTGTGTTTATTTCTTCCTTTGCCTTCTCTCCTTCAACAAAAAAAATCAATTCTAGAGCTATCAGGCCATTCCCATCAGTTTCCTAAACAGCCTGTTTCCACTTTCAGGCTCAGTCCTTTTGAACAATAGAACATTTTAGTTTTCCCTTTTTTCTGCTTCAGACTCCTGCTATTACCACACAAAAGATCCCCTTTCATGGCTTCCTTTTCTATTCCACAGTCCTTGCTTATTTGAGGACTGCTGCTGGAGACAGTCATTCTTGTTTTCGGTTTTGTTTTTTTCTAACAGTGCTTTTCTGTATTGTACTCACTTCAATCCACCAGTAGATGTCAGGCTAACAACTGAAACACAACTTTTGCCTAAGTTTTTAATCACAAGGAAAAAATAAAAGCAAAAAATTTAAGATGAAAACTTTGGTGGGGTGGGATTGTTGGTAGCTACAATTGCTCTGAAACCCAGAAAAAGAGTCACTATTGTATTACAAACACTCAAAGGAAATTAAGAAATCTTGAGCAAGCTGCTTTTAAATACATTGAGTCACAAAATACTGGATTATTAAAATAAAATACAATAAATTTTGGGGATCACATATTCCAAAGCTAATTGAATAGAATAGGAAACTGAGGCCTGAGTGCCTTGTCTAATATCATATGGATAACAAACGGTGGAGTTGAGGCTTAAACCTACAAATCCAAATTCTAGTCCAGAATACTTTTGGTTCCTTACCATACTCTTAAATCTGATTTATATGGCTCTAGATTGCTGTTGTTGTTGAGTTGTTTCAGTCACATATGATTCTTCATGTCTCAAGTTACAGTAGCCTTATTTTAATCAGTTCTTCTAAAAAAACCTTACTTTATGCCTTAAATCAATATTATGTTTTGGTTCCAAGGCAGAAGAGAGTGGTAAGGGCTAGGCAATGAGGGTTAAGTGACTTGGTCAGGGTCACACAGCTAGGAAGTCTCTGAGGTCAGATTTGAACCTAGGACCTCCTGCCTCTAGGCTTGTCTCTTAATCCACTACCCAGCTGCCCCCTATTTTAGCCTCTTCTGCACAAAGTAAATCAATTTGTTGCTTGACAGTACTATGTATTTGAAACAGAGGAGATTATCTAAGGAAGGTGCTTCTCAATCTTTTTGTTTCTTAAACCCATTTCAAAGCCTAGTAAAGCTTGTGTACCCTTTCTCAAAATGATGATTTTTAATTACATCATAATTAAAGGAAATGTTAAATTTCAGTTAGTTTCTAACAAAAACAAAGGTGTAATTTTCCCATTAATACGTATAGACCCTGTGAAATTTGTGCCTTTTTTGATGACCCAGATTAATACTCTTTGGTCTTATAGATAGTAACAATTGAACTGGTTTATTAAGCACCATCTTTCTACTTTAATTAAGCTACTTTTACAGCTTTCCAACTGAACCATTCTAAAACTGTTCAAGTTTTCCTGAACACAAAGCTAATGTCCTCAGCTATCTGTAGCTGATAGGGTTAAATGTGAATAGAGTAAAAATGGATTCTGCTACTCACTACATTATTTTGAAAGTCCCTTGCCTGTAAAATGAGTGATTTGAATATGAGTAAATAAATTAATTAATATAAATGCATTTATTAGGTATGAAACACTGGCCTAAGCACTAGGAACACACCTCAAAATACAAGGCTTTAAAGGAGTTTGTAATCTATTAAGGAGAGGCAGCACACACAGGAGTTTCCAGTTATAAGTCACTGTAAAGACCCCGTGTGGAAACACATCTCTTTTCATGTTATCTTCCTGGCAAAAACCCGACATTCTAATGTTTTGAATCATTTGACAATGGTGGTAAGAAATTTCTTGTCTTGTCTTCCATAGCTGGTGCCAGACTGGACCCCCTCAGTGGTTGAGTCTCTAGATGGAGGTTGTGATTGATAGATTAGTGACAAAGGCACTGATAATGGGAGGTGATGCTATTCTTAAAGCTCAGGGATTCAGAGGCAGAGGCTATCTCCATCTGGGTCCCGAACATTAAGGCAGTGGTCTGATTTCCTGGGAGTGTACTACTTATTTCCTCTCTATTCCTTCTGTTTATACCTCTTTACAGCTTCTGCTTACTGGCTTGCCTGTTCTCTGACTTGGTCAGTACTTGGTGGGATTGGCTGACCTCTTCTCCAATGGGGTTGCTCCTTGAATAATCACTGCAGAGGCTAAGCTGGGAACATGGCCAGTGGTCTGAGAGGGCATTTCTATTCCTCTAGCACTTGGGTTCAAGGTTCTAGGCTGTGACTATGTTCAAGTGTAAGGGGAGATGGAAGTAATATTTTATCTTATCTGGAACATGTTACCTCCTTTCTCTAAATGGTTTCTAACATTTCTTCCATCTTTCAATCTTATCATTTTCCTTAGGTTGAGATCATTGACTCTATTTCTGTAGTACAGATTTCAAATACTATTTATTTCACATGCAACATTAAGTATGTATGTATGTAAGTAAGTAAGTATGTAGCACACTGTCAAATGTATGGAACAGAAAAGACTAAAGTTTAGGCCCTTTCCTCAAGGAGCTTAAAATATAGGAAGAGAAATAAGAAAGATACACATACCAATATCTATAATATAATCTGAATGTGATAAGTATAGAGGAGAATTGCAAACAAAACATTATGAAAGATCTTTCAGGGGAAGTATTCATTCAAGCAGAGAGAATCAAAGACTAGATTATGGAAGTAGCAATTGAGGTAGATCCTGTGGAATGGAAAGAACCTTAACAGGCATAAATGGGACAGAAAGTCCAAGCAGTCATTTTGAAAACACATTTTAATCATAATTTAATTCAGCAAAATTTTATTAAATATCTACCATGTACAAAACACTGCATTAGGTGATGAAGTCAGATGAGGTTGTCTGAATTAATTTTTAGAATACTATATTTGAAAGAATAAAGATTACTATATCCACTTAAAGAGAAGACATTTGAAGCTTGTGGACATTAGTGGCTTTTTAATGAAAATATATTATTTTCTCATCTAGTTATACTCTTCCTCTTATACCCTTATAGTAGCTGAGAAAAATTTAAAATTTCACCCAAAGAGTCAGGCCAGGTTACCAGGAACAAGAAATAAGGAAAGTCAAATGAAAAGAAGTATATTTTCATCTACTAAAATTAGAAAATTGAGAATCAATAAGCCAAAGTGACAGAGAGTTTTAAAGTTGGAGACAAGGATATTCACAGGCTAAGTCCATAAATGGACAAAAAGGCTGGAACTGGAGGTTGAAAATTCAAAAATGGAAATGGAAACAAAAGAGACAAGAAAAAAGTATTAAATTCTGGAAAGGCAACCTAATTGGATTGGTGTGGGAGTACTATAATATCAGACTTGGAAAAGAACTTAAAGATAATTTTGTACAACACTCTCATTTTGTGCTTGGGGAAACTCAAACCCAGAGTGGTTAGTTAAGTAATTTGCTCAAGGTTATAAAGATGCATGCCAGAAAATAAGTATTATTTTATACTTAAAGTACAAAAAACAAGAAATTAAAGGTCCAGGAATAAATAAAAGGATAATACATGGATATTTTGTTATGGTCAAGGGATTTCATTTTTGTTTGCCATAAATATAGACTTTGTCTGCAAAATAGAAGGAAAAGTAAACCCTGGAAAATTATTCTATCCTTTTGAAGAATTCAGATGTCAAAATCATATAATTTAATACATATTTATTTGTTTATTTTATTTTGTATCTCACATGTTTATACTTTAAAATGGTGTGTTATTCTATAAATATAGAAATATTACTGATCTATGATTAATAAGGCATGCATTTCAAATAGTTTGCCTGGCTGATTACACATTTATGATGTTTCATCTCTCCTTTGTTATCCAGTTATCTATATATTTTTTCTAACTCTGTTGAATGCTAGGAGAATATAAAACTTTGATTAAAGGTCAGATCCTGCCCTAGAGAAAAGAGCATAGAGTCTAGTTAAGGAAAAGAAATTATTACATTTAAATAACTAGCATAAGATTAAGTGTCTAAATCATGAATAATCAGGCAATTGTTATTTATTAATTGCTTACTATGTGCCAGTCACAATATGAAGTGCTGAGAATGAGAGGAGTGTTAAACCACATTCCCCATTCTTCAGGAACTGACATTCAAATGGGATAACATTTGGATAAATAACATCATATATATGATGATATGTAGGAAGTAGATAAAAGGTAATCTTAGAGGGAAAGTACAACTAATAGTTGTGGAGGAAAGGCCAGAGAAAAAGCACTTAGAAAGATGAGATTTGAGCTAAGACTTCAAGGAAGCCTGAAGGCAGAGGTGAGAAGGGAGAATATTCTAGACATGAAGGACAAACAGTACAAACACATATACATGAGAGTGTATCCTATTCAATGAAGGTCAATGGAGCTGGATAATAAGGTGAATAGAGAGGAATTGTGTCAGAAGATTGGAAAGGTAAGATGCAAGTTTTAATGACAATCAGAAAATTACACACAAGCATGCTTCAAAGATATTGTGGGTTCAGGTTCACAATAAAATTAATACCACAATGAAGCAAGTCAACTAATTTTTTTTTGTTTCCTAGTGTATATAAAGGTTATGCTCTACTGTATATTATAGTCCATTAAGTGTACAATTGAATTATATCTTAAACAATGTATATACCTTAATTTCAAAATATTTTATTGCTAATCATCATCTGAGCTTTCATTGAACTATAATCTTTTTTCTGGTGGATTATCTTGCTTCTAGGTTGATAGCTGCTGATTGAACAGAGTGGTCACTGCTGAAGCCTGCGATGATTGTGGCAATTTCTTAAAATAAAACATTAATGAAATTTGCCACATTGATTGACTTGTGATGTTATTTAATAGCACTTTGCCTATGGTTGAAGTTCTTTCAAAATTAGAGTCAAGATCTATTAACTAAGTTTATATAAATATTCTTCAATATTGTTCTGTCTCAGGGAATAGGAAAACCAAAGGAGATGGAGACAAATGGGAGAATGGCCAGTCAGTGGAGCAGTCAAAACATACAAAATATCTATCAATTAAGATTGCCATCTTATATGTGCACAGTTCATGGCACCCTAAAACAATTACATTAGTAACATAAAAGATCACTGATAACAGGTCACCATAATAGATATAATAATCATGAAAAGTTTAAAATATTGTGAGAATTACCAAAATGTGAAAGAGAAATGATGTGAGCCCATGGCATTGGAAAAATTATGCCTATAGAATTGCTTGACACCAGGATTGCTACAAACCTTCAGTTTGTAAAATCAAAAACAAAAACAAAACAAGCAATGTCTGCAAAGCATAATAAAGTGAAATGCAATAAAATAAGACATGTTTGTATTCAATCCTGAAGGTAATAAGTAGCTATTGGAGTTTATTAACTAGGGGAAAGGAGGAGGTAATCATTCTTGAATTTCTCTATTCAAACAAGCAGTTCAAACAATATCTTTTTCTCTTCAAAATCCTGTGCTTCTTTATGCTAAAATCCCACTTCTTCATTTAATCTCTTGGTTTCTAAGAAGTGAATAGTCTACACTGGATAAACACCTTCACTGCCCACTCATCCTCAGTCTCTCATCCCTCACCTAATATTCTCTCTTAAGATCATTGCTAAGATATAATTATAGCACCATGGGCCAGATCCCAGTGAAAGAGAAGTTGCCCCTATCTTCCTAAAAATGTCTGCTGAATGATGCCACTTCTTTATGCATCAGATTGGGACCTGACTCAATATCTTCTGCTCAAATATCAAACATCAGCACTTTCCTACTCTTTTTTTGTTCAAGAATGCTTCCTAATATGCAGTCATTCTTTGGGGGAAGAAAGCAGATTCATTTTCTTACTCTCTCTTTCTTTCTCGTTCATTAGTATGGCTCCATCCTCAGGTGTCATTTTTATTAAATCAAACTTCTCCTTTTAAACAAGGCATAAACTTCCTAGATATTTTATTTTTTGGTTGCCTAGGTTTATTTATTGGTAATCACTTCAGTAACTTTAATCCACACTTCCTAGATATTTTTAAATGAATTTAATACAAAGTACTCTTTAGGAAGAACATAATGGAGATGTTAAAGAGAATACAGCATTTAGAAAAATTTTAAGTTCATGAACTACAGAAGTTCTTGTAGATTATTTCAGGTATTATTTGCAAACTACTAGAAACTAAACCAAATTAGACAAGCTCTTGTATAACATCCTCTTTTTCATCTGACAATCTTGTTCCTGATCTTTTCCTTAATATTAGCTCAGATCTTTCAGGATATTAAGTATTATCTTTCTGTAACTTGTTTCTCTCAGCTTTCAGGTAAATGTGTGGGAAACCTAGCACCTGGGATAGTCGCTTCCCAATTTTCTGCTTTCTCTTTCCCTACTTATGATTTTTTTCTGTTGTCATAGACTTCAAACATATTAAGCTTGCCCTCCTAAGCTTAATGGTAGAAGTAGGATTTTCCCCATTCTCCATGCTCCTGCTTCACTAATGATGAAAACTTTAAAAATAATTCTATTGGGCTGCAGGACATATTCCTCCATCATCCTTCTGGAGATATGATGCTCACCTAACTCTTGGAAACTCTTTCAATGTCAATTCCTGACTATTTTTCTGAGAGTTCCCCTAGACCTCAGAAGCTGCTTCTGTCCAGGGTGCTGAAAATATCTCTTTTGCATACTGCTGCAGCCTGGCATTGAATTCTTAACCCTCCTGACCATGGACTATACTAAAATCTCTTCCCTTATTTTGGTTACCTCATACTTCTCATTATGTACTCTCTACACTGTTCTACTTCTCAATCTGTGCCAATTAATGGTTCACTCATTGGCCAAGATGTGTTTTCAGATACATTCCATGACCCACAGGAACTGGATGACTCCAGTCTTTGTCCTATGATCCTCTTCTCTTATCTCAAAGAACTGAGTCATGTCATTCTACTGCCAAAGAATTTTATTAATTAAAGTTCACAGGAATTCCAAGCAAAATTTTGTACTTGTAGTACATAATCTTAAAATCTTCTGAGCAACGCTCCTCTGTCAACTATTTAGGCAGCATCATTTCAAGACATTTACTAATTGAGAAATTCAATCATTTTCTCAGTCTTTATAACCATGCTCAATCCTCAACTTCTTCCCATTGATACATTCTCTTCCTTCAGCTCCTGGACACTGTACTTTCTGGATTTCCTTTCAGATCTTCCTACTTCTTTTCCATATTCTTCCATGTCTCCCTTCTCCTTCAATGAAATTCAAACATTAAAGGACTATTGTGATATAAAACAATTCTAGGCACAATGTAAAAGTGAAATTCTGTTGTGTTCACACCAAATATAGGCATTCCCTCCAAAGTTTTGTTCTCATCTAAATCATTTCTATATCTTTCTCCCTTGGCAATTTCACTCATTTCCACAAATTCACATATATCTGTGGGAAAGAATTCTAAAATATATACCACTAGAGCTGATTTCTTCATCTGGACTTATTTACACTTCAAACTGCTTGCTAGACATCTCTACCTGGGTATACTATCAATATTTCAAACCCAATTATTTCCGAAACTGAGTTAATCTTTTTCACCTCAAAACTTTCTCCTAACTTCATTTTTGTGAAGTCACTCAGACAAGAAATCTAAAAGTCATAAGACATCTCAAATTTCCTTTAATGGAAGCTTCTTAACCTTATAGCTTCATATATTTACTTCTTTTATATGAGTTGTTATTCCCTTATTATTTAACTGTGGATGTCTACTTGTCTTTTAATTACCAATTCAAGTGCCACTTCTCCCATATGTCACCTTTGATCTTCTCAGCTATGTGATATCTCTCTGCCCTGAAGGTTAGAATAGAGTGATTGATTTTGAGAGTCCATTTAGAAAATCATGTTATCAACTTCTCATTAGTTGTTAACATTTGCTGTGACATTTTGACTCCAATGCCTAAATTTTATAGGTGGCATTCAGACTTATCCAAAACTCGGCAATAGCATCTTGTTACTAATAGTATCTAAAGTAGGCCTAGAATATGCTTGTACTTCATATCTACTGTCATATATCTTGTTGTTTTAATTACTTTTATACCTTATTTTTAAAACTCTTACATTCTGTTCTAGAATTGATACTAAGTATCGTTTCCAAGGTAGAGAAGTGTTAAGGTTTAGTCAATTGGAGTTAAATGATTTATCCAAAGTCACAGAGCTAGGAAGTGTCTGGGGACAGATTTAAACCCAGGACTTCCCAATTCAAGAGCTACTCTCTATGTACTGGGCCATCTAGGAATCCCTATTACTACTTACTATATATACTAGGTTATAATATCCTTGAGTTCTCATATCATCCTATTCTTCTGTGTATTTCCTATAGTGTTTAGCACAATGACAAAAGAAATGTCTTACAAAAAGGAATTGGGAGCGACAACAGAAAAGTCAGTACAGGAAAAATATTCTAAATTAATTAATTAAAAAACTTTTAAAAAAAGAAAAGTGAGTACATATTCCATGGAAAGTCAAATGATCTTGAATCAGAAAGTTCAACTTGATAAGCCTTGTTCCAGTTCTTGTTAAAAAATCACTGTCAAAGAGACAGCAAGTGAATCAAACTCATGTTTTTGACCTTATTAGCACAGTGCTCTACCACTAAGATAACAACTCAGACATTCACCCACATTGTATGTACTTTATTATTTCCTTTAAGATACTATAATCAGAGCAGTGAAGTTCCTTTAAAAGGATTTGAATCATCTTTGATGATTCATGTGAATGATTTTTGGATGACAGCATTCTGCCTCTTCATAATAATGATAAATGGCAAATGTTTTTCCCTACAAATCTTTGGCAAGCAGACATCACATTTTTTTAGTCCTCTAAAGATTTCAAGAGGCAAATATTCCAAGTTTGAAAAATGATTAACAGTAAGTTGATTCATCAGGATACTTATGCTAATAAAAGGGAATCATTTTTGCCAAAAGAAAAAACAATCAAATATTTTTTCATCTTTCCTTTGTGAGGATCCCAAAACAACTCTTATTGGGAATTTGAAAATCCTCTATTTAAATGTATCTTGTTTTTTAATTCATGAATGTCTAAGTAGTTTTCCTCAAGACTTATTGCTGGAGGCTCTAGTTTGTTTGTTGAGGTATTATTTTTTATATACAATAAGGATTGAATCATAATGATTGATTTTGGTGAAGGGGTGATTCTGGGCATTTTCTTCCCACAAGACATTGTGGCAAGCTCTTGTAAGATTTTCCCCTTGTATTTGAATTTCATATTCCAAGCCTTCTTGTCCTTCAAAATTGAAGTTTCCAAATCCTGTGTAATCCTGACTGGGGCTCCCAAGTTTTTGAACTATTTCCTTCTGGCTGCTTGCAGTATTTTCTCCTAGACTTGATAGCTTTTGAATTTTGATATATCATTCCTAGGAGTTGTCACTTGGGGACTTATTGCAGGAGGAAATTTTTGGATTCCTTTTCAATTTCTATTTGGCCCTCTTGTTCAAGAATACCAGGGCAGTTTCCTTTGAGAATTTCCTTTATTATGGCATGCTTTTATATGTCTTTTAGGTGGTCCAGTAATTTTAATTTTATTTACTTATTTTTTGTTTGTTTAATTTTAATTTTTAGTTTTAATATTTTCCCATAGTTATGTTTCATGTTCTTTACTTCTCCCCCAGACTTCCCCATCCCCCCCATAGCCAATGCACAATTCCACTGGGCTTTACATGTATTGAGACCTAATTCCATATTATTGATAGTTGGACTACAGTTATCATTTAGTGTCTACATCCACAATAATATCCCCATCGGGCCATGTGATTAAGCAATTGTTTTTCTTCTGTATTTCTACTCCCACATTTCTTCCTCTGAGTATGGCTAGTTTTCTTTCTTGAAAGTCCCACAGTCTTGCTCTGGATCCTTGCATTGCTGATAGTAGAGAAGTCTATTATGCTCAATTGTAGCACAGTGTGTTAGTCTCTGTGTACAATGTTCTGCTGGATCTGCTCCTTTCACTCTGCATCAATTCCTGGAGGTCATTCCAGTTCACATGGATTCCTCCATGTCATTATTCCTTTGAGCACAATAGTATTCCATCACCAATAGATACCACAATTTGTTTAGCTATTCCCCAATCGAAGGACATTCCCTCATTTTCCAATTTTTTGCCACCACAAAGAGTGTGGCTATAAATATTTTTGAACAAGTCTTTTTTCCTTATTATCTCTTTGGGATATAAACCAAGCAGTGCTATGGCTGGATCAAAAGGCAGATACTCTTTTAAAGCCATTTGGACATAGTTCCAAATTGCCATCCAGAATGATTGAATCAATTCACAATTCAACCAGCAATACATTAATGTTCTAGTTTTGCCACATTCTCTCCAACATTCACCACTTTTCATTTCTGTGATGCTAACTAATCTGCTAAGTGTGAGGTGGTACCTCAGAGTTGTTTTGATTTGCATTTCTCTAATTATAAGAGATTTAGAACACTTTTTCATGTTTTTGTTGATAGTTTTGATTTCTTTCTCTGAAAATTGCCCATTCATGTCCCTTGCCCATTTATCAATTGGGGAATGGCTTGATTTTTGTACCATTGATTTAGCTCCTTATAAATCTGAGTAATTAGACCTTTGTCCAAGTTTTTTATTATAAAGATTTTTTCCCAATTTGTTGCTTCCCTTCTAATTTTGGCAGCATTGGTTTTGTTTGCACAAAAACTTTTTTGTTTAATGTACTCAAAATTATTTTATATTTTGTAATTTTTTCTAACTCTTTCTTGGTTTTAAAATCTTTCCTATCCCAGAGACCTGACAAGTATAGTATTCTGTGCTCACCTAATTTACTTATAATTTCTTCCTTTATATTCAAGTCATTCACCCATTCTGAATTTATCTTGGTATAGGGTGTGAGATGTTGATCTAGACCCAATCTCTCCCATATTGCTTTCCAGTTTTCCCAGCAGTTTTTGTCAAATAGTGGGTTTTTCCCCAAAGCTGGGTTCTTTGGGTTTATCGAAGCCTGTCTTGCTGAGGTAGCTTACCCCAAGTCTATTCCACTGATCCGCCCTTCTGTCTCTTCACCACTATCACATTGTTTTGATTACTACTGCTTTAAGGTGCCATTTTAGATAGTACAGTAATTTTTAAATCGTCTGCCCTGCATCTGTTTTCCAGTTCAGTTGTTTTTTCCAAAGAGATATTTCATATTTTCTTCTATGTTTTCATTCTTTTGATTTTGTTTTATCGTTTCTGGATGTCTTGTGAAGTCATTAGATTCTATATACCGAGATCAAATTTTTAGAGAATAAATTTCTTCCAGGACCTATTGATGCTCCTATTCCATTTGGTCCGCTCTACTTTTCATGAGCTCTTTTCTTCATTGGGTTTTTGCCTTTTTATACAATAGAACAATCTGTTTTTTAAAAAATCTTTTGCTTATTGGATTTTTGTACCTCTTTTTCCAATTGACCAATTTTGTTTTCTAAGAAGTTATTTTCTTCCATTTCTTTTCCCCATTTTTCTTTGACTTGTCTTATCTGATTTTTGAATTTGCCTGGTGCCTGAGTTTGTCTAGCAACTGAGAATAATTCCCATTTTTCTTTGAAGTCTTGCATGTGGTCTCACCATCCCCTATTGACTCTGTGCCTTCTTTGTCTCCATAGATATTTTCTAGGATTTGGTGCTTCTTTTGCTGCTTGCTCATATTCCCAGCTTTTTTGCCTGTGGACTTGGAGTTCTGAAACTTGATGGTTCTCTCTCCTCTGCTGATGACTTGCATGATTCAACACTCAGAGCTATTTTGCCCTAGGTGTGAGGACTTTACCACAGCTCAGGCTTGAAAGGGCCAACCACCACAGATTTCCAGACCCCACTACAAACTGGTGCCAGGGCCTGAGGTTTGAAGATGTAGGTCTTGGATGTGGGGTGCTCAGTTGTTGGTGTAGGCAGGATCTCAGGATCCCAAATTTTGCCAAACCCAGGCTCAGAACCTGGCTCAATGGTGGGGGTGGTGGCTGGCCAACACTCCTCTGAGTGCAGTTTTGCTTCTTGTTGTCCTTTATTCTGTGAAAATTGACTCTTTCTACCTACCTTTCAAGTTGTGTTCAGTGGGAGAGCCTCCTTTCTCAGTCTTACGGTTGGTTTTTAACTCCTGTGGTTTTGAGGTGCTTATTAAAGATGGGTTTTATAGAATTGTCAGAGCAGTTTCAGCTTTTCCTGCTAATAAGCTGCCATCTTGTCTCTGCCCCTCTGGTTCCCATTTATTTGAATAAAAATTAGTTATCCTCCAATCCAGAAATCTACAGATTCTCAAGTTACATGGACTTTCAGCTTAATTTTTAGATTCCGACTGTTATAAAGATTGCAAATATACTGAGAGTATTTGGGGTTCTGGATTAAGATGGCAGCAGAATAAAAAGAAGCTGCTTAATCTCTCCTAACTGAAGCATATAGGACTCCTCATGGGAATATAAAAATAAATCTAGATGAACGAAGGGACCCCACAAAAGGATGCAGCATTGAAGGTACGTGGAATTAGGACATTTCCATGCTATAAAGGGGTGAAACAGCTGTCACTAGAGCATGAGCAGAGGAAGCCCCTCCCACACCCTCACACCACGTACAGTGCCAAGGCCAGTGCACAAGAGTTAAAGCAGGTTTGGGGCACCCATTAAGTAATTGGCAGCTCCAGGAACTGATCCTGAGAGCAGCAAGAATTAGGACCCCAAGAGGCTAAAGAACGCACATGGACTTTGAATACAGACCCTGAGTATTGGCACATTGACTTAGGCATGGACAAGGATCTTGAGCGCAGGTTTGGACCTCTAGTGGGGACCCTGTGCAGATGGGAGCACTGCTGTGGAAACAATGCCCTGAGACTGTTGAAAGAACCTCAGGCAGAGAGGCAGACCGGGGGGGGGGGACCACCAGGAGGCTTGACTCCGAGAACGATGAGACCTGAGACCTCAGGAGCCTAAAGAGCATATCCAGATCCTGAATGTAAGGATAAAGCTGAGAAGGCACTGGGCTAACAATAGCAACCCAAAATCGGGAACCCTAGAAGAGAAAGATCATCAAGAAGAAATCTTTAACACTTGACAACTTTTACACAGAGAAAATCCAGACAACAGAGCAAACAGCAGAGGAGAACAAACAAGTAATCATATCTAAACCTTCCCAAAATAATGAAAACTGGTCACAAGCTATTGAAGAGTTCAAATCAGAGATGATGAGAAAGATGGAAGAGATCTGGCAAGAAAATAACAGTTTAAAAGGCAAAATTTTGCAATTGGAAAGTGAAGCTCAGAAATCAAATGAACTGATAAGCAAATTGAACACCAGAAATGACCAGATTGAAAAGGAAAACCAAAAGATTATAACCAAAAACCAGTCCCTAAAATCTAGAATTGAGCAATTAGAAACTAGTAATCTCTCAAGACAGCAAGGACAAATAAAATTAAGTCAAAAGACTGATAAAATACAAGGAAACATGAAATATCTCAAAGAGAAAGTGACAGGCTAAGAAAACCGGTCTAGAAGAGACAATCTGAGAATCATTGGTCTTCCTGAAAAAGCAGAAATTAATAGAAATTTGGACTCCATACTAAAAGAAATTATTCAGCAAAATTGCCCTGAAGTTCTACAACAAGAAGGCAATATAGACATTGAAAAGATCCATAGATCACCCTCTACACTAGACCCAGAAAAGACAACACCCTGGAATATAATAGCCAAATTCAAGAGCTTCCAAGTAAAAGAAAAAAATCTTACAAGAAGCCAGAAAGAGACAATTCAAATATCAAGGAGCACCAATCAGGATCACACAGGATCTGGCAGCCCCCACACTAAAAGACCCCAAGGCTTGGAATATGATATTCAGAAAGGCAAGAGAACTGGGCCTTCAACCACGGATCAACTACCCATCAAAACTGACTATATACTTCCAGGGGAAAGTATGGGCATTCAACAAGATAGAAGATTTCCAAGTATTTGCACAAAAAAGATCAGGACTAAATGGAAATTTTGATATCCAACCACAAAAATCAAGAGAAACATGAAAAGGTAAACAAGAAACAAAGGGGAAAGAAAGAAAACTCATATTTTTTAAATTTGCCTCTTTAAGGTCTTCAATGAGATCCAATTATCTGTATTCCTTTGTGGAGAAATGCTATGTATAATTCTCTGTAGTGAACTCTATTCACTATTATAGTATTCACTATTATAGTAATCAGAAGAATAAGTCATAGGGAGAGGGCGGAATACTAAATGTTCTAAGATGATATGGGGGGTGGGAAAGAGGGGGGTGAATAGTAGGGGACACCAAGAGAAACTTGAGTGAATAAGTAAAATAGGACATTCTATTACACACAAAGAGGGCATGGGAAGAGGTGAGGACAAATACTATTATAAGAAGGAGAGGAAGAGAGCATTAAGAGGTAATATTTAAACCTTACTCTCAGTGTAATCAACCCGGAGAGGGAAGTGTAGCTATATTATCCATTGGGATATAAAACTCTGTCTAACCCTACTGAGAAAGTCAGAAGGGATAAACCAGAGGGAGCAGAGGAGTGGGGAGGTCAAAAAAGGGAGGGGAGAAGAAGGGGGAGAGAATTCATTAGGCCTTCAAAAATAAAAAGAGGTGAATAATAAGGGAAGGGGTATAAAGGGAAGTAAATCAAGGGAGGGGATAAGGGATACCAGCTTAAAGCAAACCACTAGTTTAAAAGGAAATAGTGTAAGAAGAAGGATTAGGACTAGGGGAGGATACAAAAATGTCACCGAATGCACAACTGATAATTATAACTCTGAATGTGAATGGGATGAACTCGCTCATAAAACAGAAGCAAATAGCAGAGTGGATTAGAAACCAAAATCCTACGATATGATGTCTACAAGAAACACATATGAGGTGTGTGGACATACACAAGTTTAAGGTTCAGGGCTTGAGCAAAATCTTTTGGGCGTCAAATGAGAAAAAGAAGGCAGGAGTGGGCATTATGATTTCTAACAAAACCAAAGTAAAAGTAGATATGATTAAAAAAGACAAGGAAGGTCATTACATCCTGATTAATCATAGAAACAATCAACAATTTCATTGAAGAGAATGACATTGATGAGACATCCTACCAAACTCTGTGGGATGCGACCAAGGCAGTACTCAGGGGGAAATTTATATCCTTGAGTGCATATATTAACAAATTAGGGAGGGCAGAGATTAATGAACTGGGCATGCAACTCAAAAAACTAGAAAGTGAGCAAATTGAAAATCCCCAGATGAAAACTATATTAGAAATACTAAAAATCAAGGGGAAATTAATAAAAAAAGGAAAGAAGAAAACCAAATTGACAGTGTCAAAGATGAAAAGGGAGACCTCACCTCTAATGAAGGGGAAATTAAGGCAATCAATAAAAACTATTTTGCCCAATTATATGGAAATAAATATAACAATTTAGGAGATATAGATGAATATTTACAAAAATATAAATTGCCTATATACTGTACAAATTATTTGATATGATAAGCAAAGAACGAGTCCTACCAAATTCCTTTTATGACACAAATATGGTACTGATTCCAAAGCCAGGTAGATCAAAAACAGAGAAAGAAAACTACAGACCAATCTCCCTAAGGAAAATACATGCAAAAATCTTAAACAGAATACTAGCAAAGAGACTCCAGCAAGTAATTAAGAAGATCATCCACCATGATCAGGTGGGATTTATACCAGGAATGCAAGGATAGTTCAACATTAGGAAAACCATCCACATAATTGACCATATCAACAGTTTAACACACAAAAATGACATGATTATCTCAATAGATGCTGAAAAAGCCTTTGACAAAATACAGCATCCATTCCTATGGAAAACACTGAAAAGTATAGGAATAGAAGGACCTTTCCTAAAAATAATAAACAGTATATACCTAAAACCATCAACAAACATCATATGCAATGGGAATAAATTAGATGCCTTCCCAATAAGATCAGGAATGAAACAAGGATGCCCATTATCACCTCTATTATTCAACATAGTACTAGAAACACTAAGAGTAGCAATTAGAGAAGAAAAGAAATTGAAGGTATCAAAATAGGCAATGAGGAGACTAAGCTATCACTCTTTGCAGATGATATGATGATATACTTAAGAAATCATAGAGAATCAACTAAAAAGCTTGTAGAAATAATCAACAACTTTAGCAAAGTGGCAGGATACAAAATGAATGCACATAAATCATCAGCATTTCTATATATTTCCAACACATCACAGCAGCAAGAGGTAGCAAGAGAACCATTTAAAATCACCCTAGACAATATAAAATACTTAGGAATCTATCTACCAAAACAAACACAGCAATTATATGAAAACTACAACAAAACACTTTTCAAACAAATAAAACTAGATCTAAACTATTGGGAAAACACTGATTGCTCATGAGTAGGATGAGCTAACATAATAAAAATGACCATTGTACCCAAATTAATTTACCTATTTAGCGCCATACCTATCAAACCACCAAAAAACGTCTTTACTGAATTAGGAAAAACTGTAACAAATTTCATTTGGAAAGCAAAAGATCAAGAATATCAAGGGAAATAATGAAAAAAATGTGAAGGAAGGGGGCCTAGCAGTACCAGATATTAAACTATACTATAAAACAGCAGTCATCAAAACAATATGGTACTGGCTAAGAGAGAGAAAGGAGGATTAGTGGAATAGACTTGGGGTAAATGACATCAGCAAGACAGTGTATGATAAACCCAAAGAGCCCAACTTTTGGGACATGAATCCACTATTTGACAAAAACTGCTGGGAAATTCAGAAAATAATATGGGAGAGATTAGGTCTAGATCAACATCTCACACCCTACACCAAGATAAATTCAGAATGGGTGAACGACTTGAATATAAAGAGGGAAACTATAAATAAGTTACGTGAACATAGAGTAGTTTACTTGTCAGATCTCTGGGAAAGGAAAGATTTTAAAACCAAGCAAGAGTTAAGAGAAAATTACAAAATGTAAATTAAATGGTTTTGATTATATTAAACTAAAAAGCTTTTGTACAAACAAAAACAATGCAGCCAAAATCAGAAGGGAAACAACAAATTGGGAAAAATTCTTTATAACAAAACACTCTGACAGGGGTCTAATTACTCAAATATACAAGGAGTTAAATGAATTGTATAAAAAATCAAGTCATTCCCCAATTGATAAGTGGGCAAGAGACATGAATAGGCAATTTTCAGGTAAAGAAATCAAAACTATCAATAAGCACATGAGAAAGTATTCTAAATCTCTAATAATTAGAGAAATGCAAATCAAAACAACTCTGAGGTATCACCTCACACCTAGCAGATTGGCTAAAATGAAAAAAATGGGAGAGTAATGAATGTTGGAGGAGATGTGGCAAAATTGGGACATTGATGCATTGCTGGTGAAGTTGTGAACTGATCCAACCCTTCTGGCTAGCAATTTGGAACTATGCTCAAAGGGCTATAAAAAATGCCTGCCCTTTGTTCCAGCCATACCATTGTTGGGTTTGTACCCCAAAGAGATCATAAATAAACAGACTTGTATGAAAATATTTATAGCTGCACTTTTTGTAGTGGCAAAAACTGGAAAAGGAGGGGAGTATGTCCTTCAATTGGGGAATGGCTGAACAAATTGTGGTATATCCTGGTGATGGAATACTATTGTGCTAAAAGGAATAATAAACTGGAGGAGTTCCAGGTGAACTGGAACAACCTCCAGGAACAGATGCAGAGCGAAAGGAGCAGAGCCAGAAGAACATTGTACACAGAGACTGATATACTACGGTAAAATTGAATGCAATGGACTTCTGTACCAGCAGCAATGCAATGACACAGCACAGCTCTGAGGGATTTATGGTAAATACCCTACCCACATTCAGAGGAAAGACTGCAGGAGAGGAAACATATAGGAAAAACAATGGCTTGAACGCATAGTTTGAGGTGGACATGATTGGAGATGTAGACTCAAAACTACCACACCAATGCAACTAACAACAATTTGGAAATAGGTCTTGATCAAGGACACATGTTAAAACCAGTGGAAATGTGCATTAGCCTTGGTGGGGGGTGGGAGTGCGGGGGTGAAGGGGAAAATAGGAGCATGAATCATGTAACCATGTTAAAAATGAATATTAATAAATGTTTAAAAAAGATTGCAAATATACTCAATTTAATGGACAAAAAGTTATAATTTGAGGTGGACATTCTTTTCATGTTAAAACTCTTTGGATTGAAATGAATATATAATAACTATATAGAAAGGAAAAACTAAAAAGATGAAATATCTGTTAGCCATTAATTTAATTCAGCCTCTCAATAAATACATATCAAGGATATTGACATATCTTATGCATAAGGCTTTGTGCTGCAATAGGAACACAAAGATGGAAAGCAATATAACCTAATGTCTCTAAGAACTTTGCATCCCACTATGTATGCAAGTATGTACAATATAAAACAGAATATAATGAGATTAAGGAGAGGTTCTGCCAAATTAAAAGAAGTTTAGGAAAATTTGAGAAGGAAGAGAACCCTTTCAGGACCACTACATCTGTGGTAGAAGCTAGCTTACCTGTCTGAAGGTATAGTTATGGAACATAAAAAAGTTAGTTCCTGTTCAGTCAGTAAAGTGTCAATAAGACTTTATTAAATATCTATGTTTTAGATTCACATCCCTATAGGCTCATTTTTAAACATGCTTAACATAAAATGTGTAATGTCTGGAAATGTGTTATGTTGATTTTAACAGTGATATTTGTGGGAAGCTGCAAAATGCCAGTGGTCTGTATCAATCAGGACTTAGTTGTCCCTTAGTATATGAAGAGCACACACACAGGTTCTCAGCAGGCTTGAGTGAAAGGGAGGGGCACAATCCTAGGAGAACTCCTTTACTTCCCCACTCCCACCAAATAGTTAGAGATCAGTTACAAATGCTGGTTGAACTGTTATCTTCAGATCACAGTCATGAAAACTAGGTAAGGCTGATCCCAAAAAGATATTGACTTTCACTAAACTATTTCCCCACAGGTTTGAGTAAGGAGGAAAAAGTAAAAGCTTAATGTCTTGCGGCTTTCAGGGACAGACAAAGGGTCAGGCTTTGGGCCACACGGCTGGAGAAACTCAGTTTGAGGAGATGAGTATATCCCTAAGTAATGGCCAGGCACAGCTCCAAAATGATATGTGGGGAAGGGAAGACAGGGAGAATTTACAGGGATAAAATAAGGTCAGGGGAGCCCTAAACTGTTAGGTCCAAACAGCCCCTACCCCCAGAGGGGGAAAGTATCTTGGTTAGCTAATTAGCTCTCTATCTACTTGGAAGTAGATAGTTTGCATAATGGACAGAGTTGGTTTCACCTGGGGTTAGAATTAAATAAATTCCAATCATGCCTCAGAAACTTATTAGCAGCATGATCAAGGGCAAGTCACTTAGCCTCAATTTTTCATCTATAAATTGGAGATAATAATAGCACCAACTTCAAAGAGTTATCATGAGGATCATATGCGATAACACAGATAAAGTACTTTGCAAAGTTTAAAGTACCACAAAAATGGTGGCTATTACTGTTTTATTACAAATTAAATCTTTTTCTAAAACTCTGATCCCTATGATTATTACTAGTAAACTCATTTCTTCTTCCTGCCAATTAGAGTATGTCCAAATCTTGTGGGGAGTTATTCTTCTGTAGATGTTTTAGTTTTACTCATATTTGAATCATAACAGTACCAACCTTGCCTTCTTTGACAGAAATAGCTTCTTCTCTGGTACTAACATCATTAACATCAAGCATTATAATAAGAAACAAATATTAAAAACAACAGTCATTCAACTTTTGCTTACACATCTGTAAAATAAGAAGGTTGAACTAGGTGTTGTCCAAGGTTTCTTTCATCACTAATTTCCTATGAATATGAAGTTTCATTCACTCCTTCAAACTTTCTATTCCAGACATACTGTCCAGTTTCTATAGTTTCTTTCTAATACTAAGTTCCCAGCATGAGGGACAGCTTAGAAAGTCACACTGTGACAGAGTATTCATAAACCACCTTTCCATTTAGAAATTTCCCACATGATTTTTTTAATTCTCTGCAGGAATATATATTCTTTTTTTCTGACATTTTCTCCAAAACTTGAGTGCCTTATCATCTCTGACAAACTTAATGCACCACAGATGGCTGAGTTCTTAATGCCTAAGCAGGTGATTAATATGGAGTAATTTTGGCTCCTGCTTGAGGAGTGCTGATATAATAATGTCGGGGTTGAGAAGACTGGGTAGCATGGCATTTGGTCACAGAAAAGAAGACTCAACGACACTTTAGGTAATCTTGAAAGGACTTGGCCCAATGCAGTAATGTTCAGTCTGTCTAAATCTATCCCAGTGATGAAAAAAAAATCCAGTCTCAAAAATATCCACAAGAAGCTCCATTTCCTTAATTTCTAGGTTTTCTGGACCTTAGCAGTTTTCTTTTTTTGTTTTCATTCTTCTATTTCAACCAAAAGTCTACTGGAAGTGTCGATATAAATTGTACCTATTACTTCCTATACTTCCTACTCCTAATCCCTACCCTCATTTCCAACTTTTGTAGTTTAGTATGCCCAGTTTAACCCATTCCAGATGTTCTAAAGTGAGTAGTCAGTCAATTAATTAATCAATGATTAAGCATTTATCAATCTCTTACCATGTGTCAGCCATTGTGCTAAGTATTGGAAATATAAAGAAAAATTGAAAATAATCCTTGCCCTCAAGAAACTTATATCCTAATATAGAAGACAATATGTGTGTAGATAGGTATTTGCAAAATATTTTCAGAATGAATAAAGGGCAATGGACTGGTGCAACAAAGAAAAGTCTCCTAAAGAAACTGGCATTTGACTTGTTTTATCTGAACATAAAATCCCTTCTGCAAGAAGCCTTTCCCAGACTGACAATTTTAGCTTCGTTCCTCTGAGACTAACAACAAAAGTAATCCTGAATACATTTTGTTTTAACATAATTATTTACATACTGTAGACCTCATAAAACTGAGAGTTCTTTGAGAATGGGTACTTTTTTCCCCTTTGCCTTTCTTTGTAACCTTAGCACTTAACACAGTGCCTAGTACATACTAGGCACTTAATAAATGCTACTTGACTTACTGACTGAAGGAAGTAAGTGAATATAAGAGTGATAAATTCCAAGCACGTATGTGTGTGTGTGGGGGCAGGTAGCTAAATCAAAGCCATAAATTTCGATCATATGTGGAGTCATATGTGGAAGGTCACATGAATAATCATACGTGAAGATTAGCAATTAAGCCAGGCCTTAGAGTGCATAAAAAGGCAAGAGGAGTAAAAGGAAGAATAGAAAGAAAGGAATCAGATTATGAGGAATGTTAAATGATCAATAGAAAAGCTCTTAGTGGATCTTTGGTTTTATGGAATCACTGGAGCATACTGAGCAGGAGAATAAAATTATGAGAAATGTGCTTGAGGGTTCTGGGTTAAGATGGCGGCAGAGTAAGAAGCAGCTCTTAACCTCTCCTGACCGAAACACACAAGACTCCTCAAGGGGACATAAAAACAAGTCCAGATGAATGAAGGAACCACACAACAGGGCACAGTGTGGAAGGTATGTGGACTTGGGGCATTTCCATGCTATAAAGGCGTGAAACAGCTCTCACTAAATTGCAGGCTGAGCAACCACCCCACCCCCACCCCCTCCACACACACCACCTATAATGCCGAAGCCAGCTAAAAAGAAATAGAGCAACTTGGGGGCACCCATCAAGTCATTGGCAGCTCCAGGGCCTGTTCCTGAAAGCAGCAAGATTTAGGACCACAAAAAGCTAAAGAACTCACAAAAAATCTGAGCGCGGGAGCAGGACGCAGAGAGCAGACACAGGACGCAGAGCATGGGCTCAGAGCCCAGGCACTAGTGGAGGTGTGGGTGGAGGCAGACACAGCCACAAGCTAAAGCTTTGAAACCCTGAGTGGGGAACCAGTTCAGACGGGTATACGACTGTGGAAGCAGAGCCCTGAGACTTGTAAAGAAACCTCCGGCAGAGGATCAAGCAAGGGGGTCCACCAGGGGGCTTGACCTTGGAAAAAAACAGAACTCAGACCTCAGGAGCCAAAAGACCGTGGACAGACCCTGAGTGGGAGGATAAACCTGAGAAGCTCCTGGGCTAACGATGGCTACCCAGTCTCAGGAAGTTCAAAAGAAAAAGATTAACAAGAAAAAGAAGTCCTTAACACTCGACAACTTTTACACAGAGAAAATCCAGACAACTGTGCAAACAGAGGAGGAGAAAAAACAAGCTTCAGGACCCTCCTCAAATAAGGAAAGCTCCTCACAAGATATGGAAGAGTTCAAAATTGAGATTTTGAGGAAAATGGAAGAGATCTGGCAAGAAAATAACTGTTTAAAAGGTAGAATCTTGCAATTGGAAAGTGAGGCTCAGAAACCAAATAAACTGATAAGCAAATTGAACACCAGAAATGACCAGATTGAAAAGGAATACCAAAAGATCATAGCCGAAAACCAGAAGATTATAGCCGAAAACCAAAAAATTATAGCCGAAAACCGTAAGATTATAGCCGAAAAACAATCCCTAAAGGCTAGAATTGAGCAATTAGAAGCTAATGATCTCTCAAGACAACAAGAACAAATAAAACAAAGTAAAAAGACTGAAAAAATAGAAGGAAACATGAAATATCTCAATGAGAGAGTGACAGACCAAGAAAACCGGTCTAGAAGAGACAATTTGAGAATAATTGGCCTTCCAGAAAAACCAGAAATTAATAGAAACCTGGACTCCATACTAAAAGAAATTATTCAGCAAAATTGTCCTGAAGTCCTACAACAAGAGGGCAATATAGACATTGAAAGGATCCATAGAACACCTGCGACATTTGATCCAGATAAGAAAACGCCCAGAAATATAATTGCCAAATTCAAGAGTTTCCAAGCAAAAGAAAAAATCTTACAAGAAGCCAGAAAGAGACAATTCAAATATCAAGGAGCACCAATCAGGATCACACAGGATCTGGCAGCCTCCATGCTAAAAGATTGCAAGGCTTGGAATACAATATTCAGAAAGGCAAGAGAGCTGGGCCTGCAACCACGGATCAACTACCCATCAAAATTGACTGTATATTTCCAGGGGAAAGTATGGGCATTCAACAAAATTGAAGAATTCCAGGTATTTGCACAGAAAAGACCAGGGCTAAATGGAAAGTTTGATATCCAACCACAAAAATTGAGAGAAACCTGAAAAGGTAAATAAGATACAGAGGGAAAAGAAAGAAAACTTATAATTTTTAAATTTGCCTTTTTAAGGGCCTCAGTGAGATCTAATTATCTGTATTCCTATGTAGAGAAATGTTATGTTTAATTCTCTGTAGTGAACTCTATTCACTATTATAATATTCACTATTATAGTAATCAGAAGAATAATTCACAGGGTGAGGGTGGAACACTAAATAATCTAAGATGGCATGGGGGATGGGAAAGAAGGGATGAATAGCAGGGGACACCAAGAGAAACTTGAGTGAATAAGAAAAATAGGATATTCTATTACACACAAAGAGGGCATGGGAA